>NC_056660.1:51807500-52136000 GCF_018350195.1 Panthera tigris
GGCATTGCCTGAGGTTACTGGAACATCCCTGGTTTTCAGTATCGAAAAGTGAAATGCACAACAATGAAAATTTTATTAAAATGTATGTTAACCCATTACTGTATGTTCATTTTCAATTCTTTATAAGAAATCATGATGTATCATTTTGTGTGTGTCATTCTTTTAAAAAAAGGGATGAGTCAAGTAAAGGAGCAAATTTAATGGGGGAATTTTATGGGAAACATTATACAAATGGCAGTGTGTGTGATTCCCATTATTAAAATAATTTGTCATTGTATGAAAAAAAGGTATAAATTTCAAGAAAGAGTCTTCTTTAGTTATCTGCCCTTTTTTAATGACGGTGGCTTTTGTGCAGTAAAGACAGACACGTTCTCAGGCAAAGCCCATTTCAGGCCAGAATTTCTGAAAGCCCTATTAATGTTTCATGCTAATCAAGGAGAGTGGGAAATAGAGCTGACAGGTGCTTTCTACTCTGCTTATTCCTGTCTTCCTGCATTAGACATTACTAGCTAAAAAAGGGCCAATGGGGTTCTTTTCCAATGCATATAGTAAGAAGGGCAAAAATAAAATGAGGCTTGGCTTAAGTTTCCTGTTGTTCTCCATCTTGGATGAGCTGATAACATTCTTGGTCATATGAGTGCATTGATTATTAATAAATCTGTTTTACTCTAAACTGTAAACCTCCAAAGGGATCTGCAGTTTGGACCCAGCATTCCAGTACGGTGAGCCATGCTATTTGTGAACCCATAAAAGTTCCATCTGGACTTTACATGTTAAAATACTGTATCTATAAGTACTTTGAGCTTTTTGCCTATATCTGGTATCTTTAATGGAAATATCATAGGTGGATGGGGTAAATTCAAACGCCATCATGTCATCTAAGGACATAAATTAGATGGGAAAAATTGTACTTTTTCCCTTCTCTAAAATGCTTGCATATAACTGCACTTGTGAAAGCTCAGTGCCAGAATGAATACATTCCATCACACCTGGTCCAAGAGATTCATATATATATATATATTATATATATATATATATATATGTATATATATATATATATGTGTGTGTGTGTGTGTGTGTATATATATATATATATACACGTGTATATATATATGTATATATACGTATATATATATGTATATATATACGTATATATATGTATATATATAATTTAAATGTGATTGGATCAGTTAATTTGTGTATAAGCTCTATTATTAAATAAAATCATATTACCTTACTTGCTCTTATAAGAAAACTTTCATTTATCCTATGCTTTACCATATGCTTAAAAATGATATCTTAGCATGACTGACTTTTTCACATCTTTTATTCATAGAAAAACTTCTTTTCTTAAAGTGCATTTAGACATGCCAAGGACTATTACCTTCAACTTTAGCTACAGAGAACCAGCCATTTTCTGACACCTGGTGACTATCTTAGGAAGGTGGAAGGTGACTTATGGTACCTCTGGGATGGAATAAAATATTACTGTGCAAAGTTTTCAACTACCAAGGGTGAGGTCACAAAAATATGCTGATGGAAGAACAAAGTATAGTTATCCATATTTGAGAGATATAGAAATAGTTATTCCCCCTCCTTGAAGATAGAAACTCTTTCATGGTGAGTTGCCCAAGAAAAATTAGAAAGACACTAATTTTAGAAAGTGGCATAAAGGTCTATAACAAGTACATAAATAAAACCAGAGAAATTATTTTAGGTTACGGAGCTTATCAGCAAACCAAAACAGGATTCTTTTTAAAACTTTCTTGTCCTCTAGAGGGAAGTACTCTCTGGCCTTGTCTACATACCAACGATACAGCAGAATATAGAAATGAACTTGTGTAAAGCAGAGTAATGAAAGTCAGCCCTCTATTCTCCTCAGCTTCATCAGATAATAGGTCTTGACTGGATTTTGCATAATCTGGACTTGAAGGAAACAATTTCATATAAAAATCTTGAAATTCCGGAATTAAAAGAAGTATATCTTGATGCAACAGTGTTGTCACTTAAATGAGTTTGTGAAGGCAATTGTTATTAACGTTGGGGAGATGAACACTTTAAGATCTGATGAAAGCCATAGACTCCTTCTTGAACAACTCAAAGACACTAAAAATTTTGTATACAGTAAAAGACGCCACTTAGCCTATCTGTGTGGCTCCAGGAGCTACAGGTGTTAACCTCTCCGTTTTCATCCACCTGGTTAGCATTGAGAACATAATTTGGCCCAAACTCACCTTGGGTAGCAGCTTTTTCTTTCCTTTTTTTCCCTCGGACTAAAGGCAAACAAGACTTTAAGCAGCATGGTTCTCCATCCCTTTCTCTTTGATCATACCTGGTCACTTGATCATAATTTATCCTCCTAAAGATGGCAGTCAAAGGAGTTGTTTCTTCCCAAAGAAGAGGACCCTCACATAAAGCACACTAGTTCATGAAGGGTAATACAAAGAAGACCGGATATTTGAAATGCATTTGTTTCTAAAACGGAAACATGCCTCTGGTCCATGGAAACATGGAACTCTGGTCCACTTTTTTACTAGAACCATGTAGAAGTTCATCTCCTGAGGTTGCTATAAGGGGATTTTTTCTTGGCTAGGCCCTAAATGGTGGAAGAGGCCACTACACGAAGTTGCTTTGGATGATGGGCTCACCAATATCAAAAATAAGTTTTATCAGTTTCCTTCAAGATCATTACAGTAATAAAAGAAGAGAAATATAAAGAGATGTTTGGCTACTGATATTTTCCTACAAAACTGACCTTTTATTTTTCTACTGAGTCACACTGACTGGGTCTAGAATGCTACAATATCGCCACTTCTCTTGAAACTGTTGGTTTCATTTCCAAATTGATGTCCCTGTCCTTGCTCAGTTCAGTGCCCATCACATAGCAGATACCCAACAAAAATCAGTGAATCAGTGAGTGAATGAATGAAAAGTAATTCTACAACTCAAAAGGCCATCAGTGGATAATGGAAATTTGTCCACTGAGGCAACAAAATAAAAATACCTAAATTGACCTCCAAAAGTTATCATAGACAAATACCCACTTCCTTTAGGCAGGTATAAAATTTGCAAAACATTTAAACATCACTTACATTCTCTCTTCCTCCTTCTATTCTCCTTTCCTCCTTCAATATATTTCTTAGAGTTTCCAAATGTTCCATTCGTACTCCATCAGAAGTTGACAGTTAATGAAATGCATATATATATATAGATATATATATATACACACACACATATATCTGACACAGCTTTGCTGGCAATGGGTACTAACCAAATGATTTTGAAATCCTAACCCCACAACACTTGAATTATAAAGATAAATATGACTCTTTCTAAATAGTTTCTAGAAATGTCCAGCAAAACTAACTTTTTTGTTTTATCACACGTAACTGAATACATAATTCTTATTCATTAATATATATATATAATATGCATTCTCATATATAATATAATCTACATTAAAACATTTTATAATTCTAAAACAGTTGTCCCTTGACCCAAATATTTAACTGCAATCAGCCTTTACAAATTGAGATTGCAATTAATAATAGCATTAATCAGCAATATCTGACCTGATTTTCCTCTTCCATTCTGGACTATCTTCAGTTCTGTCTCTATCGTTTTCTCTTCATGGAGGACAGAAGCCATCCTACGATATACTGGCTTCCCCATTCAAATACGGCGTATAAGTTTTGTCTTTTTTCTATTCCTGGAGATCTAGAAGTGTCACATTACCCTGACTTTGTAGCAAATGATTTTTTTTTAAAAGACAGGTGTAAAATAAATAGTTTTAAAAATGACATGGACTTTAATTAGAGTAAGATATTTGGCAGCTAATTGCAAAATGGCTCCTGGTGCAGGAAGATAGTCAAGTCTCCATTGGACAAGGCTTATCAATATTTCTAAGGTTAAAAATTTGAGTTCTCTGTCGTTTCTTGGCAAATGTGAAACAAGTGCATTCCCTCTGACAGTCTATATTTTAAAGCTCTATTGTGTGAAAGGTGGGGAGGAAAGAGAGTTAATTTTAGTGGTTTCACCCCTATCACATACCTGTCAATTGTTAGAAAAGAAAAGCCATTTGCAGAGCATTACTGTCATTTCTAAACCAGCTAAACACAGTCTCCTAGCAGCCACAGAGTCCCCTGATAAGGACAAATAGATACATAAAGACAAGCATTAAGATTGCAATGTCACACCCCAGAAGCTATTTCCATGTAGTTTCCCAATATGGGAGAAAAATACCTCAATCTGGTTGTCAGGTACATATCAGAGACTATAAATGCATTCTGGGCGACTCTAGGCAAATCCAGAAGCAATGACAAGCACATCTGTGATAAAGAATCAGTTCCCAGCAAGTATAAGATCCACCTCTTCCCAGTACGGGCCACCTCTAAGTGAACCGCACGGTGACAGGCCCTTCTCTCCCCCCTCCCCCAGAATGCCTGCAATGCACAGACTGCCTTGCCCAAGGCCTCAGGCCACTTGACCAAGGGAAGGGTTCTACCAGCCCTCACTGGCTCTCTACCTAAACAAACCTACATAGCATGTTCTTCTAAGGCAGAATTGCAATCAACCTGAAGGTGATTTAGGTACTGGATTAGGAGCAGATTCTAAGATGGGTTCCCAGTTGGGTTAGTTGGGTTTAACATCCCACAGTCCCTTCTCTCACGGCTTAAGAACCCACGTCTATGGGTGGGAGGAATGCAGAGCTGAACTGACACAAGAAGATCCGTGCCCCTTTTCATGTTCGATTCTAGTGGTCAAATTCACGTTCAACTCTAGCGGTCGAATTCATACAGCCAATGTGTTAGCTCTTACTGACCAGGTCATCAGGATATTTGGTAGTCATAGTTGAAAGGAGATCAGGGTAATACAATAGAAAATGCAGTAACCAATGCATTAGAAAGAAGGTAAACCTGGAGAGTAATCTTAAGATGTCTATTTAAGGCACTCAAATCTGTGAAACTGTTTAAGTAACTGTAATAAATCATTAATGAGTGAGCAGTTAAATACTGTTTAATCATTAATTAACCGTGTATTAACAGCAGAAAATATTAGTAATTCATTCTTAATGCACCTAATGAAAACTACAATATAAAATGCTTGTGGATTCATGTAATTAATTAACTATTTAACTTATTTTCTAATTAAGTTTTAATATAGTTGTGATTAAGTTACCAGAATTTTGCTTCTATTAACTACCTAAATAACATGGCGGCTTACATGATTTCCAACCTAACTTTGCTGTCTTCATGTTTTGTTTACTATTAAAGTGCTATTATATACAAATGTAAGTTTATTTAAATGGTAAAATATTCCCAAGATGCAATCTGATGCAGCTTTCATATAACCCATTCATTTTTATACATGCATAAAAACATTTTATTTTTCATTTCCAAGTAACTAAAAAGATCTTTAATCTAGAAATGGCTTTGATTTGATTGAAGACAACTGTAGAATTTTTAGATGAGCAGTTTTTCTAAAATAATTGTCATATAAATGTTATTCCCCCTGGAATATAAAAGATACTTGAAGGGATTCTGCATGTTTCAACTAAGGCTTTCAGCTAATATTTTGCTTTATCTGTATCTGAAAAGTGGCTAGCACAACCATTTTGTATTGTAATGGAACAATATATAAAAATGGAGATACAAAGTTTAATTTTTATACATTTGACCTCAGACGTATTGATTAAAAAATTTCATTCTGAAAAATTAAATCTCATCCTATCTAGCATCGTGATAAAATTCTTTCAAGGAGTTTATTTGAGTTCATTAGAAAGTGATTGAGGATAAATAATATATTATTGCATAAACTAAGGGAGGAAGAATAAATTGTGGGTTTAATATTATTTTCTTCATGTAGTTAATATTATAACAATGATTCTTAATAATTATATTCGTGCAAAACAAAACATATTAAGTTGGCTATATGTCAGAAGTGTGAGACAATAGACTATCTACTATAGAGCCATAGACCCAAGTATACATTTTAGTAAAATATATTAGTATCCTTAATCAAATGTTTAGAGTAAATAAATATTTTAGTTGGCCATCTGAACAGTGAAAATGTTTGCAGTCTGTACTCTTGTCTTTGGGGGCCTGAAGTCAGTTATAAATGGGGAAAAAATAAGAATGGAAGCAAATGTGAGATACTGGAGGTTAAACATTGGGTATTTAAAGGTATTGAAGGTGAAGGACTATATTTACAGAGACATCAATTCCCATCACAAGAGATGGCCCTGTGGCCTTTGTCACACTTGTCAGTCAATCCCTACCATTGTCCAATCAAGTGGTAAGCAGGGGGGCATAGACCAAAGGGTAAAACATTGAGCAAATGAATTCGTTTACCCTAACAAGACTGCACTGGGCTTAATGACTACCAAGTGTATGACAAAAAAACTTTCATAAAGATAATCCCATTGTTGGCATGTGTGAGAAGTAAGTGACATGCAAGAACGTTGGTTAAAGCCTCACTTCACTTTGCTCCAAGTCTCCATGTCTCTCCTTCGATTGGGTCAGTGAGCTTATTTTTCACAGCATGTCAAAAATTTATCCCTCTTTGAAATTAAGCTTTGTAGGGGCACCTAGGTGACTCAGTCAGTTGAGCATCAGACTTCAGCTCAGGTCATGATCTCGTGGTTTGTGAGTTCGAGCCCTGTGTGGGGCTATGTGCTGACAGCTCAGAGCCTGGAGCCTGCTTCTGACTCTGTGTCTCCCTCTCTCTCTGTTCGCCCCCCACTGGCGTGTTCTCTCTCTCTCTCTCTCTCTCTCTCAATCTTTTTCAAAAATAATAAACATTAAAAATTTTTAAAGAAATTAAGCTTTGTATATGTACAAGCATCAATTAATTGACTTTAATAAAAGCTATTTTGAGGAAAATGTGACAAAGTCAGGAAACACTTATAATATTTGAACTGTCTCATTGTGGGGAGAAGGAGAACACCTTATTATGGCAAGAATAAAGCTGTTTCTTGGGAAGCTAAATTACCATTCATGGTTCCAGAAAATAATTAACGTGGTTCAGCAACGCCATGGTACAAGTGAGGTATTTTTGCTTTCATGGAGTGACAGTTCTTCACATGTTTTTTTCTCCCAAGGATGGTGCACTTTACTATTAGTGATTGGAGCCAGATCAGTAATGGTGGCAGTATAATGCTAATGAGGACAAAGTTACAGCTACCCTCCCTCTACAGGACAATTAGATTCACACAGAGCAAAACTCTACACCTCGACAACTGAGTGTACCCTGGCCCCCGAACAGCCTTGTCACTGACCATACGCAGGGTGAGGTTGTCAATGCCAATTACAAGAGCAAGCATTGCTGGGCGACCAGCTCGAGATGCATGCCCGGGGTTTGGCAGCGGGCTCAGCCCCCGCAAGAGTCTGATGTCCTAAACAGTGACTCACTTTCTAAAGTAAGAAGTTGGCAGGAGAGGCCGACCTGATGTAGCATCCAAGTTATCCAAACTCTGTGCTTGGGTAATAGGACAAGAGCAGGGAGTTGTGTAAAACGTTACAAGTATTAAATGACCTTTACATATCAGAGATACTGATTCCATAGAAAGAACAACAGAAAGGCATTTGCTTTGCATGTCGAGCCACCGGAAAATAGCACGGTTGGAAAAGTTACTGCAGACTTCTCATGTTCACACTCAGCTGAGTTCCTTGAAGGCCAAGTCACTGTAGTTTTCATCTTAGAATCTCCAGAGCTTACCACGTCGCTTCCTACCCTGTAGGTTAGACATGTGACACGTAAAGAACTGTAAAGGAATGAGAAATCTGGTATTTGTTTTCAGTTATAGCACATCTTAATTTGGACTAGTCACAATTCAGGCGCTCAAGATACCTGTGGCTATAGGACAGTACAGCTTTATTGCTCAAGTCGCGCGTGGGATAAGATTACCTGAAAGAAGTATAGGAGGAATGAAGGCATGAGTATTGAAGTAGACATAAAAGTAACCACCTTGACTTTATCGCATAAGTAGAGATTATAAACCACCAAGGTTCTTTTAAAAAAGCGTATGTCTGTTGGCGTGGATGGGATGTTGAAGACCAGTGTATGTCAAGTTTTGAATCACCTGTTCAAAACTTTACAATACCTTCTATTTGGATTATCAGGTAATCAGAAGAATTTTTCACCAAAAATTTTTTTGCACCTAGATCCCAAAATATTTATTAATTAGTAATATGTTGCTTTTATAAGTTTTTAGGGGAAAAAATGGCCAGGTTTTTTATTTACTATAATCTTAATTCTTGAAACATTTTTCACTACAAGTTTGAAACACATTTCAGAGTGATTTATTCTGGAGCAATTATTCCGCTTATCACTTTGATGTGCATATAACTTCAGGTCTGGCAGTAAATAAAATTGTATGTTCGTGTGCCCACCCAATGGTGAAGACCCTGTAGGAAAGAAATGGTTAATGTCAAAGTCCTAGGGCTGAACATCACCTATGTCAGGGTCCCCTCAGCCCCAGGAACAACTGAAAGATTCATAAAGGGCGAAGATGTTATGAAGGAGAAGTTTTAAAACATCACTGATAACATGTTCCCTTACAGAGTACATTTTACATGATAAAAAATTGCATACAAGATAGAATTGGGTGAACCATTTCAAAAGGCATTTTGTGAAAACATGTCAGGGATAGAGAGAGAGAAATGATTTTTTTGCTGAAATAATATTTTTTTATTATTGTTATTCAGAAAAGACCATCTTTTTAATTTTTTCTTTAAATTTTCAGTTATCCAGAAAATGTGTTTCTCTGAAAAGAGGTTGATTTTAACCCTCCTACAGTGAGATAAGTAGGAAGGAGTCTTTTGTATTATATCCATGTAAAAGGGTCAGAGCTAGCACAGGCCATTCATTCCATTTACCCCCAAATGTACACGAATGGCCAGAACAGACTGCTGTCTTTCCACCTCCTAGCTGAGTCACTACGCATCATCCAAATACTGAAGTTGGAAACCAAGGCTCCAGAAAATCAGCAGCTATGCTTAAGCCATTATTGCCGCATCATCTTATTCATCTACTACACTCTCCAGCGATGGCCAGAACTTTAAAAAGATGCATTTTAAAATTTAAATGTTCATGGGGTGCCTGGGTGGCTCCATCGGTTAAGCGTCCGACTTTGGCTCAGGGCATGATCTCACGGTTCGTGAGTTCGAGCCCCGCATCAGGCTCTGTGCTGACAGCTTGGAGCCTGGAGCCTGCTTCAGATTCTGTCTCTCTCTCTCTCTCTCTCTCTCTCTCTCTCTCTGCCCCTCCCCCGCTCGCACTCTGTCTCTGTCTCTCTCAAAAATAAATAAAACATTAAAAAAAATTTTTTTAAATCTTTAAAATTTAAATGTTCATGGATTAAACAAGTTAATGTATTATGTTCAAATGAATGGATTTAAGATTTTTCTGCCTCAATTTAATGATTGTATGGCCAGTTTGCCAAATTAGGTGACGGCCACTGGTTTGGTTCTCAAATTAGTAACAATAACCCTCCCCCAAAGCAGCTATTTTACTTATATTAATTTATATTTCATTCCCTTGAGCTTGAGACAGAGTCCAGACTAAGTGTATTTCCCCAAAGGAAATATAGTGGTTCTTTTATTTGCAGAGTTGGAGGAATTTTTTGTGGTTTTTTTTTTCCCTTTCCAAATACACAAGTCATCTTGTGCAGTAAAGCGTGCTTGTCAACACACATGTCAGCCCACTTTAAAAAGAATAGTCTGAGAAAAAAATAAAAAGTAAATTATTTAAGTGGAGTTGTAGAGGAAGCTTGAAAGAGTTCTGTTTGGAAGGTTTCTTTGCTTCTCTCTGCCAATGGAAGGGAGACTCTGGATCTCTCACTAGTGAGCTTCTGTCATAACTAGGGCTGACAGTTCACATCGAAAATTCTGTTTTCTTCCTTCCCAGGAAAGCAAGTCAAAGTTAAGCCAACAAACTGTTGTTGGCAAGTACCTTACTTTTGTTTCCTCTTCTTTATATTAGCCATTTCGGTTTTGTGGAGTATTTGTGAATGGGTTTCCAGGATTTTGGACCACAGATTTGAGTTGGTATTAAATACTAAAAAAAAAAGAAAAAAGAAAAGAAAAAGAAAAAAAGTACAGAGACTTTGTAATGAAGAGTGGCATTACCTGAATGCAGTATTTGGAATGAAGAAAGAAAACAGAAGTATGATCGTGTGGAGAAAACACATAGCAAACAGTCTTACCAAAACCCCTGTTAAAATACCATTATAATTTCTCAAGCTACAGTTGAACTTGGCAGTGAACTATCTTAGGGTAGCCTATTCCAGTTGAGTTGTCCGTCAAATTTATTACAGCTAACTGAATTCCATTAACTTTGGCGCATGAATAATTACAAGGAATTCAAGAAGGGGTCAAAAAACTGTATTGTACAGCATTTTTGTCTTGTGTAGAAATTGTTAACGAAAATGCTCTGTCTCTATTTTAGTTTACTTTTCAAATCTATCCTGTCAATGTGTAGTTTGGGATTAACTTTTCCTAAGTATTTATAGAGGGTAACTTTCAGCTTCATTTTAAGGAGTTCCACAGGTGTGACATGTTTTATGAAAAACTAATTTATAAAACTCCAAACCTGACAACACAGGTAAACAAATATGGAGCAGAGATGATATTCTTCACAGTAACAGACGAAGTGATTCTTTTACAGAAGGATTCCCTTTACACTTAGGAAAGTTCTTTGCATACAACATACAACAATTTTATGTTCTGGCAATCCGTTATCCTCTAACTTTGGGGGACTATTTTATTTATACTTCTACCCTGTTACGGGCAATTTTATAAAATATTAAATCACTACAAATTACATGATGATCGGGGGAGTGACTAGTTGTATCCAGATTGTCTCCGAGACACCGGCAGGCGTGAGATGGGTAAACATATAAAACACTTCCGTGTAGGTTTTGTGTGTGTTTAAGGTCCACGTTTATGTGTGTTTACCACATGTACGCGTATCAGTGTCGTCCGACTCGCTGACTTCTCTGTAGATAATCCGGTATCTGCGAGCCCAGTTCATTAAGGTTAATTTGTTCAAAAATATTAGAATCATTAATTTCTGGCTTATAGCTAATGGCTGTTCTCAGCCAGTGTCTTGCTTCATCATTAGTGTCACTGAGATGATAACTCACACCCAACTGTTTTTACACTATCTAATAGAATCAATTGATGCAATGGTTGACAAGACACTGTTTTGCATTTTGTCATCACACTAATGCGCATGGCTTAAAGGCATTGGCATCCATAATGTGGGGCAGTTTTGTAGGAGACTAGAATAGGCTGAAGCTGCAAGGGCCATTTTCATAAAATATTAATGAAATTGAAAAATACACTGGGGTTGAAGGCTTGTCTGCTAAATGCAAGGTAAAATCTATTCTGTTCTGCTTTCTGATGACTGTAATTAGCAGCCCTAATTAAAAATTCAAACCTTGTGTATATTTGAAAGCATGAATCTTAGCTCGCATCGTGTTTATTTCCTTTACAAAGTATTTTATTTTACAACACTAATTGAACAGGATCCTTCCTAGTCCGACAGCCGCAGCTGGCTGGAGCCAGTTTATGTATCCAGTCTCTCAAGACTACTTCCTTTTGTAAGCAATAAAACATCTTTAAAAAACATGTATATGCTCTCTATGAGCCATTAACTCTGTGCCATCCAGCACCGGGCTGGTCTTCTCCTCACACATTGTTTTTTTTTTCTTCACTTAAATGTGACCTCTTTGAAGAGGCTGCTTTTTTCCGATCTTCAATATTTAATGTGGATTTACTTACATTAAATGACCACCTTACTGAAGGAGCGAAGGCCCACTTCTGACATTATTTATGAACCGCATACGCTGTGCAAAAACACGGAAGGAATTGCCCAGGAATACCTATTAGTTACAGTAGAAAAATCTACTTTTTACCATTGTTTTCTGAAGTTATTTTGAAATTTGTGGTCAGAGCATTGATGTCTCACTGGGGAACAGGAGACAGCAACCGAAGGACAAATTGATTAGAATCGTGTTGCTTGGAGAGAAGAGAGATCAGGCCGGGAGGGCAGGGCCAGGGCTGGAAATGCAGCAGAGCCAGGATCTGAAAAGGTCAGAGGTGTTAAAAAAAAAAGTGTTGGTTTAAATAATGACAAAAACAAACTTTGTTTTAAATGGTATCTATTAACTATTGACAATGAGAAGGAGGAGGAGAAGGAAGAGGATGAGGAGGTGGAGGGGGAGGAGGAGGAGTTGGAGGAGAAGAAAAAGGAGGAGGAGGGGGGGGAGGAGAAGGAGGAGGAGGAGGAGTTGGAGGAAGATGAGGAGGAGGAGGGGGGGAGGAGAAGGAGGAGGAGGAGGAGTTGGAGGAAGATGAGGAGGAGGAGGAGGGGAGGAGAAGGAGAAGGAGTTGGAGGAAGATGAGGAGGAGGTGGAGGGGGAGGGGGAGGAGGAGGAGGTGGAGGGGGAGGAGGAGGAGTTGGAGGAAGATGAGGAGGAGGTGGGGTGGAAGGGGAGGAGGAGGAAAAGAAGGAGGAAGGGAAGGAAGAGGATGAGGAGGGGGAGGAGGAGGAGAAGGTGGAGGGGGAGGAGGAGGAGGAGGAGGAGGAGTTGGAGGAAGATGAGGAGGAGGAGGAGGGGAGGAGAAGGAGAAGGAGTTGGAGGAAGATGAGGAGGAGGTGGAGGGGGAGAAGGAGGAGGAGGAGGTGGAGGGGGAGGAGGAGGAGTTGGAGGAAGATGAGGAGGAGGTGGGGTGGAAGGGGAGGAGGAGGAAAAGAAGGAGGAAGGGAAGGAAGAGGATGAGGAGGGGGAGGAGGAGGAGAAGGTGGAGGGGGAGGAGGAGGAGGAGGAGGAGGAGTTGGAGGAAGATGAGGAGGAGGAGGAGGGGAGGAGAAGGAGAAGGAGTTGGAGGAAGATGAGGAGGAGGTGGAGGGGGAGGGGGAGGAGGAGGAGGTGGAGGAGGAGAAGGAGGAGGAGGAGGTGGAGGAAGATGAGGAGGAGGAGGAGGGGAGGAGAAGGAGAAGGAGTTGGAGGAAGATGAGGAGGAGGTGGAGGGGGAGGGGGAGGAGGAGGAGGTGGAGGAGGAGAAGGAGGAGGAGGAGGTGGAGGAAGATGAGGAGGAGGAGGAGGGGAGGAGAAGGAGGAGGAGTTGGAGGAAGATGAGGAGGAGGTGGAGGGGGAGGGGGAGGAGGAGGAGGTGGAGGAGGAGAAGGAGGAGGAGGAGGTGGAGGGGGAGGAGGAGGAGTTGGAGGAAGATGAGGAGGAGGTGGGGTGGAAGGGGAGGAGGAGGAAAAGAAGGAGGAAGGGAAGGAAGAGGATGAGGAGGGGGAGGAGGAGGAGAAGGTGGAGGGGGAGGAGGAGGAGGAGGAGTTGGAGGAGAAGAAAAAGGAGGAGGAGGGGGGAGGACAAGGAGGAGGAGGTGGAGGAAGATGAGGAGGAGGTGGAGGGGGAGGGGGAGGAGGAGGAGGTGGAGGAGGAGAAGGAGGAGGAGGAGGTGGAGGAAGATGAGGAGGAGGAGGAGGGGAGGAGAAGGAGGAGGAGTTGGAGGAAGATGAGGAGGAGGTGGAGGGGGAGGGGGAGGAGGAGGAGGTGGAGGAGGAGAAGGAGGAGGAGGAGGTGGAGGGGGAGGAGGAGGAGTTGGAGGAAGATGAGGAGGAGGTGGGGTGGAAGGGGAGGAGGAGGAAAAGAAGGAGGAAGGGAAGGAAGAGGATGAGGAGGGGGAGGAGGAGGAGAAGGTGGAGGGGGAGGAGGAGGAGGAGGAGTTGGAGGAGAAGAAAAAGGAGGAGGAGGGGGGAGGACAAGGAGGAGGAGGTGGAGGAAGATGAGGAGGAGGTGGAGGGGGAGGAGGGGGAGGAGGAGTTGGAGGAGGAACAGGAAGAAGATGAGGAGGAGGAGGAGGAGAAAAGACACTTGAATTATGCTCAGAAGCAATCGGGAGAGGTAGCACCTGTCTTTTCTTTGGTCTGCTCATCTTTTTATCTCTGGACTTCAATTTCCTCAGCTGTAAAATGGGAATGATTGTAATTGCCTTGCTTAGTTGTTCTATTTACCTAACAGGGTTCTTCGAAGACTCCAAAGAGTAGACCTATGAAAACACTTTGACAACTCTAAAAGGACAGGCAAACACCTGGGTTACCTTGAGGTCTAGTCTTCTCTGCAAGTCGCTCAAACCGGGGACAGAAAATGACATCAAACTCATGATCAATACTATCAGAATTACATTTACAGTTGGCACAACCCGATTGACAGAGCTCATTCACTGAACTTGCTTCGAGGATTCAAAGAAAAAGTCCACAGAACCAAGGATCAAGTCCTTTCCTTGTATACCTTCATGAAGTTTTGATCTGATTTGCCCAGACACTCCATTCCCAATGTGTGGCTGGAATTTGTGAGCGAAAACGTCGGTCGTTGCATTGGACTGAAATATTATAGTTGCTTACCCACTAATCCATTGCTCCAAACAATTAAATGAATAAATGAGCACCTACATTTAATGGTAAAAGGTTAGCAGCAACTATTTAAAAACAAATAGTTTTCTATACTGGGAATTAAACAGGTTATTTTATACAACTGCACACCGTTCAGTTCATAGAATCATCTGGCCTTCGCTACGGGCATGGGATCTATATTCCTTACACATGGAGATTTCTCACCAAAGGAAATGAAAGTTTTTCTGGAGTAAGGAGTATTGAACACGAGGCTATTAAGAGGAGATGAGGCCTGCTAATATTTGGATTATTGATTTCTCAAGTGAAAATGTTATGATCCACCTCCCCCTTTTCCACAAATACACATTTACTTAATCTATTGAACAGTTAGCTGCTTTCTTTTCTATCTGAGAATCTGACCCAGTGATTTTACAGATGGCTAGAGGACGCAGAGAGAAGGGGGCTTCTGAAAGGTCAGAGGTGATGAATGGAGGACCAGCTGTATCTCCAGGCCTGGGTGAAGCTGCTCTCAGAGCTTATACCAGCCCCAGAGGGACAGGCCGGGAGGACGCTGCTGTCTTAAAGACACACAACACATCCCAAAGTGGTCACACGTCCGGATGTCACCTCCCCTAAGGGCGCTCCAGAGGGCGAGCACTCTCCTCACGGCTGAATGGAGTTAGCCAGCGCGGCCACCCTTCTGTAGGGAACAGGGCCTCTTGGTGCCCAGGGGATGTGCCACGTCACTTTCCAGGCATACAGGAGAACAAGGTTCACTTCCTCGCATTCCCACCTCTGCCCTGAAGCATTCCAGAGGCCTGGCGATAAACATGTATCCTCGGCTCTGCCCCCCGGCAGAACTGTCCTCTGCTGCATCTACAAGATTCCACCGAGCTGGCCCTCTTCTCAAGGACTCCTACTCGACTCGGAATTGCTCTTTGCTGCCACCGTCCAGGGCGGCTTGAGCCTACCCTTGAGCGGTCTGGCCAGCAGACAGCAAGAATGTAGCGACAGCTGCCTTGCTCCTCGGAGCACCGAAGCCTGGGGTTCCTGGACTTCAGAAGATGGGCCCCTCCCCCGCCCTCTGGCCTTGAGCCTCCACTATTTTTCTTTAGAGCAGGATGCTAGAGAGAACATGCTAAGGCATGAGGCAAGAGTTGAATAAAAACGGAGGAAAAGCTCATTCTAGAAGAACTGGAGCAGCTTTTATTTATGTGGAGGTAGAGAAGCGGGGAGTTTGGAGCAAGGCCCTCCCATTTGGTCTGGGTTACTGAGAAAGGTTCCTAGACACAACTTCAACACCAGCACCATTGCTATTGGAGGCTTTGCCCTGTGCTTCTAGCACCTACGGTATAACTTCCCCCCCACCCTGCCCGCCCTGCCTGGAGAGCACCTTCCAATCAGACTCTAATTCTTTCCTTAGAAATCGATGAAAATCTGTACCAAGAGACACTCAAAAATCTAGATCTTCTATTCCCTTTCTCAAATCGCCCCTGATCCAAAAATTACCTTTCCCTTTTCTCCCTCTTTCTTCCATAAAATCCCTACTTTCCCAGTCAAGATGAGCTCAAATAGAGTAAAGAAATAAGCAAACTGACTGAACTAACTCCTCCACGAATATGAACAACCTTCTCTGGCTATTGACAACTTAACAGAGGCAGCTCCACAAGAAATAAGTGACTCTGGGTTCACACCAGTTTCACTGCCATGGCAATGGCCGTCCCCACAGGTTTTGCCTCTGAGGAATCTGGATGCAGTCAGAAAGCAGGCCAGAAGTAGAGCAGCCCCTAACTGAACATGGCTCATATCTGATTGGTCTCCGTGGATGATTTATCCGTTCTGTATGGTTATGTGCTCATGCCACAGGATTTCCTGCTCACAGCTGAAGAAAGATTGGAGGTAGCAGTGGTCATGACTGTGTGATGGAGACGAGAACAATTAGTTTTGTATTGCCCACCCCGACCAAGTGATCGGACATCTCTTTTGTCTACGGGTCTGTATTTGGGATCACCAATGTGAATCCATTTGGGAAGAAAAATGCTTTACACTTTATCTTTTGGAAGGCATTCAGTAGGTCACTAGTGCCTTTTCGAAATCAAGGTTCAGAACCCACAAAAAAGAAATACAGCCCACAGTGCACTGCATGATGCCCATGAAATTTCTAGAAAGACCTTCTTGAACAATAAAAAACTAAAACATCCACTTTTTGGATGATCTCGCTTTTCTGTTTATCCCCTTTTCAGCTCAACTCTTATGAGCTCTTCTCCTCCTCTCCATTGGGCTTACTCTCAGAGCCAGGAATAATGTGTGTGTTTTTACTTCAGTAATTCACCCTGCCCACCCATGGATGAATAACTAGTGGGGTCCGGGCAGGACTTGAGATGAGATGTGCACACTAACTACAATTCACCAGCTTGTTATTGTTGTGTTATTTATTCTCTATGTAAGATACTTCTTCTGAGATACCCAAAGTACTTTCTACACACTAAATAAATGATTAAACCTCAGAACCCTGCTATGAGGCAAGTGGATTTGCAGAGATGTTGGGGAAAGCAGGAGAAAACTAAATCCCACGTGTGGAAAATAACAATTCATCACACAAGGTGAAGATGGCAATTTCTGGCTCTAAAGGTGTAGAAAGCAGGGAACATCAACCAGCGGATTGACCACCTTGAATTATGCCTTCTTTTTTCCTCTCTACCCTCTCTCCTACACACCCATGCTATCCAAAGCCCTGTCACATATCAATTAAGCTGCCTGTCATTGCACAGGTAGGAGAGCATATGCTAATATAAACATAACTGCATTTCTTAAACCTTACCTTTGGCCTAATATTATTGAATTGATTGTACTGTGCAGAGATTCGCTTAAATTAACCGGCTCCATCATAGGCTGACAGACTAGCACCGAAATCTAGATTATCTCAGAGTTTAAGCTCTTCTTCGTGATTCGTTTTGTGGCCAGCCAATCTGAGTTATTCTCCCTCTGATTTATTCTCTTAGTACTCTTACAATTTTCCTTCAAAAACATTTTTAAAATTTTTTTGGAAGTTTTTTATTTATTTTGAGAGAGAGAGAGAGCATGGGACAGGCAGAGAGAGACAGAGAAAGAGAGAGAGAGAGAGAGAGAGAGAGAGAGAGAGAGAGAATCCCAAGCAGGCTCCACACTGCCAACACAGAGCCCGACGTCGGCTGGAACTCATGAACCCTGAGATCATGACCTGAGCCAAACCAAGAATTGGGCACTTAACTGACTGAGTCACCCAGGCACCCCTTCCTTCACCAACTTTTAGCAATTTATATTGCTCTATTTTTATGTGTATTTGTTTTAATGCATGATTTCTCCAATAAACTCTAAGTTCCATATGAGTAAAGATTCACTCTCTTTTCTAAGCTTTTAGCACAACGCTTGGCACATTATTAGGCACTCAACAAATATTGGTTTAATAAACAGAGAGGTGAATGAATGGCAAACAGATTTGGGATTAAAATAGATCTAGATTTGATTCCTGATTTCACTTCTTCCAAGTTATGTTACTTTGAGAAACTACAGTTGAAAATACAGTTGAGTCTTAGGGATTCAGAATTAGGAGCCCCGACCACCTACCAATTGAAAATCCATGTATACTTTCGGCTTTTCCAAAATTGAACTATTAAGAACCTACTACACACCAGAAGCCTTACTGATAACACAAACAGTTGATTAACACATGTTTTGTATGATGTATGCATTATATACTGTATTCCTACAGTAAAGTACACTAGAAAAAAGAACGTGTTACTAAAAGAGTCATAAGGAAGAGAACATACATTTACATTCCTGTGCTGTATTGAAAAAATAATGTGCGTGTAAGTAGACCTGTGCTGTTCAAAACCATGCTGTTTAAGGGTCTACTGTAACTTAACCTCTGAACTTCGGTTTCCTCATCTATAAAACAGAGCTGATAATACCTGTCTCACAGGACACTTAAGATGATTTAGTTGGGTGATATATGACAGATTTTAAGAACTGAAGAAATGTTAGTATTCTATAAGTTAGGATTTGATGTCCAGATTCACAGACTTAAAAAAGAATGTTATTTCATCTATCAAAACCCATCAAATAATTATGTTGAAGTCACAGCTATTGCAAATGTAATTTTAATATAGACTTGGAGTCATATCTCATTCATTTCTGGGTTCCACACAGCATTAGAAATGGGCCTTGCATACAGAATGGGCTCAATAAATATGTTCTGAGCGAATTAGCTAATTTTATAGATAAGGAAACTGAGCTCAGAGAATACCCGGGACTTGCCTAAAGCCACACAAATAGTCTAAAGACCAGAAGTAGGTTTTTATATTCTGACCCCCATCTAACAATCTTATTACTAAAACATATTGCCTGATTTTAATCATAGATCAAATATCACATTTAATAACATTAAGAGTAATTCATTTGAATACACGACTCAGCAGCCACTTATAATGCAAAGATTGTCTTCTTTGGGTATTTTATTTTATTTTATTTTATTTTATTTATTTTATGTTATTTTATTTTTTTCTTTAGATATCGTAGTAAAAAATATGGGCTTTAGAGAAAATATTGCCTAGTTTCAAATCTCAGTTGTACCATTTCCAAGGTGATACTGGAAAATTACTAAATTTTGGGGGGGTCTCAGTTTCCTCTTATGTAGTTGTGGATATTGCAGATTGTTATATAATTTTGCTAATAATTACATGAGATAACGTGTAAAGCACATAATATTTTCTAGGTAAGTATTCAATAGCAGAGGTGACGATAGGGGTGAAGCAGTGGCAATAATAATAGTGTTTATTTTTACTAAGCTTATTTGTATTTATTTAGTGCTTCCTTCACTTACTAACAATACTTTAAAACAAATTTGTCATTTTCATTTCTGCTGTTTCCTCTTATCTTGCAAAACTGGAGTATCTTGGATTGCATATGCTTGGTCGTTTCTGTTTTGCTCACAAAATTATAGCAATTTTGGTACTTCCATGATTCTGCCTCGTCCCTAAAATATATGCAATATAAATTGTTTGCATCCAATAATAAGCAGAATGAAATTTATGTCACTAGAGTTGCCCTCATGAATGGTGTGATCAGTTTGTCTGGGACTGTCCCATTTACTCCAGTTGCTCTGATATAATTGTTGATAGAACCCCTTTTGCCCTCAAAATGTGACAGTTTTAGCCAATAATAAAACCTCTTAAGTTTTTCACTTTTTAGTATGAAATTGGGCTTTACTGAGCTTAGGAAGACATGACTATGGTTTTATGGACAATTATTTTTTAACCATTTGTTTTGCTTGTTTTATTATTCTACATTTGTTCAGTAATCTTAAACTTATTGATTACTTGTTGCAAAGGAACACATTTATTACAATAATAAATATTTCCTTCTCTGGGAAATTGCTGTGAATCCATGAATATTTAAGGTTCGAAATCACACAATTTAAGGGACTACAGAAAGTTTCTTCCAGATTCAAGCAAATTCACTGACAAGGAGATAGTTTACAAAACATTAATTGTACACAATTTCTTAGACACAAATCTAAGTAAAGAAGGAAGTGCATCAATGTCTTGGAAAAGAGTATGCCCATATTTGTTCTGCCCCTTATCACCTGCCAGATTTGTGGTAAGTTTTATAAATTATCTGGCTTCAATTACAATTTTTAAGAATTGATGTAGATGTAAGATAGAGGAGAAAATAGTCAACTAATTATTTTAATGAATATAAAATGGTCAATCTACATATTTTTAATACAAAAAATATATTCTTTTGTTTCTAATATGCCACTTCTGCTCAACTTCACAAGTGACTCAATCTACATGGATACAGATTAATTTAAAATCCATTTTATATACAACTATTGTACTTAAATATGTGTATATTTTTGTGTATATACGTATATGTACAGGTATACATATCATATTATGAGTTGCTTAAATTTTCTATCAACAGTTATCAAATGTTACTAGTTAGCTATCTAAATGGTTCTTATTTTCCAACTATTGCCAGATTGTGTTTGGACAAGATCGTACCAGGCACCTGGGAGTGATGCTTCAGATACTCTGGCTGCCCTTTGGCTTTTGAACTTTTACCCCATGTAATTCATTTGCTCCTTTCTCTGCACAGATTAGTTAATTATTTGATGTCTAGGTATACTAATTAATTCCTGACATTAAAACCTAGTTCAATGATTCATTTAATTGTGGAAAGGTTTTGACATTTCTTTTCAAACTATGTTATTACAATATAAATACACCAGCAAGTTCAACTTTTACTTTTTGGTTTAAAAATGATTTTTTTTTCTCTAAATCTATATTACACAACTCTTATAAATATAATTTCAGTATCCAAATATAATATTCCTTTTACGTTAAAAAATAAAATATCCCTAACTAGATATTGTGTAATTATAAATTTATATATTTAGATTCAAAATGTTCTCTCTTTCACTAATAGTCATTGAAATTTATTACCATTCGCTTCATCAGACCTAAGTAGAATTGTACTATTTTGGGGAAAAAAAATCAATTTTGAATACAAATAAGTTTCTGCCTGACTTTTTTTCAGAGCATAAGTCCCATTTTCCATTGCGACTTTAACAAACAACTGAAATAGCCCGCAAATGATATAGAACAGAAATTTTAGTTACAGAGGTTTTGAGATCAGTCAACTTAAAAAGGAGGGAGAGAACATTCTATAAGACAACACAAAGTATATCAGTGAATTTGGAGAGACACTATCCACGTGTTGATGACATATCCTGCTTATGTTTATGTTTGTGTTATTCTAGTCAGGCTGAGCTTACATGTTTCATTTTGATTGACTTTATTTCTTCTTTTCTCCTTGGCTCACCCAAAGATGGGCTTTCGAGCAATATTCCCCCACACAATGCCTTATGGATTCATCTAGCACTTTCACTAGACTGCATTCCCTAACAGTGAACACAAAGTGTCACTGTGACTGCATGCTAATAGTCTAAAATTCAAGAAAACACTTGCCCAAATTTGAAATTCATTCCTTTGCAAGTTGGTATTTTATCTGAATCTTCAGTGGTTAATTACCCTTAAGTTAAGTTGGGCAAGATTTTAATTGTTCTTATTTTTACCTCCCGATCTTTCAGATACTAAAGCGGTACCTTTATTTTTTTTCTCTTGATGATACAAGAGAGAAAACAAAAGGACAGAGATTCTGAACCTTTCAGTTTTCAGGTCTGATGACATGTGACTTCGTGGGCATTTAAGAAAGAAATTGGTTTGTTGCTAATGACCTCAGTGCACACATTTGAGGTTCGTGATGCACCATGTGTGTTTCATCACTGTGCTAGAAAAAGCTCTTCTGCTCAGAACTGAAAAGGAACATGGATTCCTCCAAATGCACAACAGGCAAACACCTGTATCAAATTATAACTGAATCCTTCAAAACCTATCAGCTTTTTTCTTAAAATTCTTGTCTGCATAGTACAGATGCTGACTAGCGACAGCTGCTTCTGAATGTATTTTCCAGTAGCAAACAGAAAGATTTGCCTTTGTTTTACTTTTTATATCTTAATATTATTAACTTTCTCCATATTGGGGGGCATATACATTTCTGTATTCTGTATTCTGATGAATATTTGTTCATCATCGTATCATTTCAGAACCACAGCAAGTATTTTCTTTCAAAATCTATTACAGTATTTCACCTTATTGGAAACACCAATTGTTTTACTATGTCTAAGTATTTGTACCCTCAAAAACATACAAACTAATTTTTAGTTCAGTATTCATGTAGAAAAACTACAAAGATGAAATGGTGGGCTTCTATTTGGAGATACGTTCTGTGGGGTGTATTGCTTGGACCAGTATTTCTATCTGTGCTGTCTTACATTATTTCTTCATTTATCTGTCCGTGGTAGTTTTCCACTAAACCAGTCCCTCTAGCTAGCTCTCCCCAGCCTTGTCACTACCATTTTCTAAAATTTTTATTTCCCACGATTGTGTCAATACAGTGTATGATGATTCATATGGATATATTGGATAATAGAGGCATGATAATGTGTTAGGTACATCTTTTGTCTACTAGTTGGCATGTGCTTTTGTAGAAAAGATACTGATTCACAAACATTTAATGACAATTTTTCCATCTCTACCATGATGCTGCTGGGCAAACTATTTAACCTTGGTTTATTTATTTATTTTAAATGCTCATCTACTACAAACAATGAATTAGTTTTAAAAATAATGGTCATGATTTCCAAATTTTCATGTAATGAAGTTAAAAAAATCGGATATTTTTTTTTTTAGCATAGCATGTCAAAGTTGTTTGTTTAATCCCTATCCATAGTTTAAGAATCTATACCTAGAGCTAGTTTGACTTTTTAGAAACCAATGTGAGATGTTTTTGTTGGTTTTTAATGAGCCTAAATTACCAGAGGATTTATAGACACCTGGTGGCTACTGTTCAGCTGTGAATTTCTCATGTCTGGAATGTATAAGAATTTAAATATATTATTTGGGGACTTGGAATTTTGATTTTTGAGCAGGATGGTAGTATGTAACCCATTCTTTTTTTTTTTCTTGTATTACAAAAACTTTTATTAGCTATTTTTATGTGCAAAGTGTTGTACTAACACCTACAATACAAGGAGTCAAGGTGCTTGCTCCCATAAGCTCACAGATCTTCAAAAAGCAGCACATACGTAAAAAAACATTACAGGTAAGGGCACTTGAGCGGTTCAGTCAGTTAAGAATCCAACTCTTGATTTCAGCTCAGGTCATGATCTCATCGTTTGTGGGTTCGAGCCCCACACTGGGCTCTGCGCTGACAGCACAGGACCTGCTTGAGATTCTCTCTCTGCCTCTCCCTGTCTTCCACCCCATTCATGCTCTTTCAAAATAAATAAAGAAACATTAAAAAAAGGAAAGAAAGAAAACACTACAGGCGCTGCAGTAGAATCCACAATGGGGGAATGGGGATATGAGTTGTATCTGCATACTTTAAATGCTTCCTCAGATTCCCTCAAGTCACCTAGACCTTGGATGGCTGCCCACTTCAACTTGCATCAAGACTCCCTATGTGCTCACAGATTCTGGTGTCTAAGGCAGTTTATCTACATACACGGAGCCTTTGGCTCCCCCAAGCAATTCTGGACTAAAAGAAGCACTTGGTCTAGGAAACCGCCAACAGGTTTGGTGATGCAATCCAAAAACATGGCAAGTTTTTGGCAAAACATGGCAAACAGACCAATGGGAGACAGGACCAGGATAATGCAGTAGAGAAATTCCTTCTGATGGACTATTCTGAGTCATGGCTTTTCCATACATCCTGTCTGGAAACATCCTGAAGCAGTGACATATCACCTTGCATTAGCTTCCCACCCTTGCGTGACATGGTCCGTTTTCCTTCACCCTTGCAGCCTTGGGATTTCACTCCCCCAAAAAGCATGCATTGACAATCAAGCCTCACCTCAGTCTCTGCTATTTAGGGAAGCTAGGCTAAAATAGTAGTCAACTTGATTTACATGAGTGGGGGGGGGTAGGGGAGGAGGAATGGAAAGTATTGATCAATAAAGATTGCAGAGGGAGGTGAGGTCTATTTAAAATACGCAATGAGGCTTTTTTTTTAATACTTAGCTCTCAGAAGTCTTTTACCCATTATAAATTACTACTTTGATCAGGAGAGACAGAAAATCTAAAAGTGAGAAAATAATGCAAGTCCATTAGTTCATCACTCCAGAGATGCCATCACTCCCCACTGCTCGTAATAACATCTAAAATTCTCACCTAGCAGCACAGTCAATGATCTCCAATCCCTTTGCCCATGTGATGTATTACCTTTTGAGGATACTATCAATGTCTATTTTTCTTCAAATTCTGCAGCTTAGTTTTTAATGCAGGTTTTGCTTCAGCCATGCATTCAGAGACTGTTAACACAATTTAGTTAATTGTGGAGAAGCAACACATACCTTCCTAAAGATGTGCACATTTCTAACCATCTGGCCCCTCAACTTCCACCTTTCTCTGCCTTCAAATTTGCCCCTGAACTTCTTGTTCTTCATGTTAAATCCAAATCACCCACATGGGAACTCAAGTTTGTTTTCCCTCCCTCTCTTATGTATTTCAAAGACTATGCGTGCTTCCCTTGCTTCGGTTCCCTTGTTCATCTCGAAGTAGGCTTACTATTCTTTGCCATCAAGGTGCTTACTCCATCTCAGTCAACAACTCATCCTTCCTTAAGAAAGAAGATACAACAAGCAAGCGTACTCCAACCCCTTTAGTAATCCTCCCTCCCTCCAAACGAGCATGGATAAAACCTCCATCTCCCCAAAGAGAATTTGGCAATGACCTACACTCCAATATTCTTTTAAGAATACACTCATTCCACATGGCAGAAGTTTGGCCTCAAACCCAATCTCAAAATTAGAAATTTGGCAAAGTCCATAAAGGTCCCATTTCTAGAAAATATAAGTTCAATGATCCAAGTAGCAATTTACTCTAAGTTCTTCCAAATCCGACGTTTGTTTCAATGAACCATAGCCATAATATAATGTATTGTGTGAATCAGTACACTTTTGAGACTTGAAAAGGGCTTGAGATAAGAGATATAAACAAGGGCTTCTTCGAAGGAACAGGTATCTCATTACCTTACTTTTACCATCTATGAATAATGTTCCCAGCCTTCATTTCAATTCAGGAATCACTCTTTGAGAGCTTTTGTTTATTTGTTTTTAGATGCTCAATTCAAGGGCTATTGGGTTTCAGAAGAAAAAAAAATGTGAATATGGAAGTGAAATCTCAGCAGAGCACTTAAGAGTGAACATGCTATTTTATAATATCCTGGTTCTGCTAGCTTATGAGCTCTGGCAAGTCACTTAACCGCTCTGTGTCTCAGTTTTCATATCTGCAAAATGGGTATGACCTCACAGCATTGTGAGGGTAAAAGTAAAGGCGCTTAAAACAGTTCCTTGCATACAACACTGTATGTATTAGCTATTATTATTATTGTAATTATTATTATTATTATTAGTGGTAGCAGTATTACCTGACTTAAGGTGCAGCATAGAAAAAGGGGCCCTTCCAATGGTTCTGGACATTAAGATTACCATGGGAACAGCTTATGAGGCAGGCCAAATCTCCCATGACTTTCTATTTCTGCACTTCACATAAGCAATATGAAAAATTAACTTTTGATTCCCATATAATATCCAGGACAAAAAAGTAAAGAATGAGAAGGAGTTTGCCATTTGGAGAGACTTGCTTTCTCCCTCTCAGGGCACGTGTCCTCCTGTTCTTTTCACTTTTGTCAGCAAAGGAGATGGAAGATGTCCAAGTGTTTCTGCGCTTCGTGTTTAGGGGGAGTTCCAGAAAATAGTTTGAGCAGAGAAAGAGAAACTGTGAACCTGAACAAAGGAAAATTGAAGCCCAGAGGAGAAAACGAGGTACAAAGGTTCACTAAGACCTGTGAAAAAATCTCCCTCCGAAAGCTGCTCTCCCTGTGTTGAAATCAAGCAGGCATTTCTTTGCTGCTATGAATGCTCTGATTTCTCTCTTGCTGGGCAGTTAAGTGGGCTTGGATGTGGGGAATTTCTTCTGATCTTAGCCTTTTTATGGCCACAATGAACTGTCAGCACAGCCAGGGAAACCATTCCCTTCGAATTTCACAAGGCTGACCTTGCGAGGTCACCACCGGCTGTCCAAGGGGCAGGTGACCCTCACAGCTCCCAGGAGGGCCTCTGCCAGCCGGCAGTGGAAAAACAACTACAAAAGACACTAAAAAACTCCCACACATCTCTCAAGCCAGCAAGAATCCCAAAGATTCTCGCCTACGGGAGACCAGGCTTATTTTTATTACCATATCTGACATCATTCCAGGAGACACAGAAGACAACCATGTGGATATCAAAAACAATTCATAGGCATCAATACCTCTGATGGAGAGTAATTGCACCGGAGAAGAACCTGAACTTCTAACTTGTGTCCATGGCACGTAAGGCACTTGCCCTTAGGCTGGGTTTATTCATTTTTACAATCAGAATTACCGTCAATGTTTTTCTTCATCCATATCCTGTGTTTCCAGGGAAAGGGAAATTGGTGATTCTCTTGCTTCCTAAATAATTATCCACTTTCCAAAAAGGAGGTATGAAATTTCCTAGTCTAGGCAATTGGGGAGCTAAGCACTCCAGTGGCCTCTGGCAGGTATAGACATTTTATTGGAATGGGCCAATAACCCATTAACTGATTAGGTACCTGTAAATGTTTACTGAATGGTTTTGAAGAAATTAGGGTGAAATTACAGCAAAAGGATGTGGGGAGGTATCTTTTAAAGGGTAACAAATTTGAATTTAAGACTAATATATATTTTTTAATATTTAAATTTAGTGCCAATAATGAGCATACTGTTCGACCCTATAAAGCATGGAACATAGATGCCAGACAGGAGCTCCAGGTTTTTGGCCCTTTTCTCCATTCTCCCCGGGGGACAACAGAAAGCCAGGAAATTCAGTCTCAGCTCTCTGAGACCCAGGAGAAAAGCAACAGGCCCAGGTCTCCTGACTCGCAGACCAGTGCTCTTTACACAACGCCTAAATCTGATCTAATAAGAAAGAATAATCTTAGAAGTTTAAAATGAAGTGTGAAAATGCAAACACGTTTATTCCCTTACGTACTGTGTTAAAATCGGTAAATGAGCTTGTTAGGAAATACACATCCAAGGGCATGGACTGGGTGGAAAAGGAAGAACATGTGATTGGATGATAAATTGTCGGGCCATGCTATGATGCCTTGGCTTCCTCCTGGGCCCAGCCGGGTGACTGCTCCAGTCTTGGCCTCCATCCTGATCTGTGATGTGTGAGATGTGACACGTGCCCCAGAGTCCTTTCTCCTTCTTCTCTTCCCCATTAGCTCAGTCCCCACCCCCTCAGGGCTCTGCTTCCATCTGGAGAAACGCTTTCCAAACCCCTTAAAAAGTTGCCTCTAAAATGAAGGTTCGAGTGTTTGGTTTTGGTTTTTGGTTTTTTTTAAGGTAAATTAATTTTAAATTAAAAAAAATTTTTAACGTTTATGCATTTTTTGAGAGACAAAAAGAGACAGAAGGTAAGTGGGGGAGGGGCAGAGAGAGAGCGGGAGACACAGAATCCGAAGCAGGCTCCAGGCTCCAACAGACAGCACAGAGCCCGAGGGGGGGAGGGGGAAGGGGCTGGAACTCAAGGAACTCTCGGACCAGGAGATCATGACCTGAGCCAAAGTCGTTCGCTCAACCGACTGAGTCACCCAGGTGCCCCGGTAAATTAATTTTAAAAAGGTAAATAAAACATGAAAAATATTCTTGCATTTAGAAAAGATTGATTGTTGATAATGTTTTAACAGTTGATCTCTTTGAACATTTAAAATATCTGGGCACTATTCAAAATGCGTCGCGGATCCTCCATTCGCACGGAGCTTTGCACTGGAGGACATCTCCGGCCTGAGCACAGTGCACTGTACCGTCTCTCTAGCTCCTTTTCTAACATAGCTGCTGATGAACATAGCTAAGCAACCGTGAAGTCTAAAACCTGAAATGTAAGCAAGCAGGTAGGCTTTGACTCCAGACGTAATTTTCCCTCTACATTGTTATGTAAAATTCAGAATGAACAATGCTAAAGTGTAGGGTTTCCTATTGCTCTGAAGGATCTGACCTCTAAAACCATCAGTATTAAATCTTGGATATTCCCTATATCGTAGTAAGTGTTCGGCACCCTAGACTCAAAGGACTGTATGGATGGAGGTAATGGTCGAGGAGGGAAAGTAGGAGGATCAAGGAAAAGATTGTGGGGCTGAGCACGAGGAAAAAAGCACGCAATCGCATCTTGCGGCACGAAGGGTAGCATTCTTCATGAACACTTCTCAGTTACGTCTACCTCCTAGCTGCTGTCTTTTTGAAAAAAGTGATAAAAGTTTTAGATCTGATCCAAGAGGTGTGGAAAGGTTGCTACAGCAATAACTCAACGTTAGTCACCAAAGACACATGCTAACCTTAAAATGCCTTTCACATATATAGTTTGCTGTTTTTGAAATGCCTAGCTAGACGCTACCGATATCTGTTGGTCTGCTAATGTCCGCTGCGTTCATAATGTACAGGAAATAGGAACTCTTGTGTCCTGATGCTGTAATAAAACGTGCGTGACTTAAAAGTAAATACACTCGAAAATGAGCTGCTGTAGTCTTGCTCAGGAGCTGTGCTTTTTATGGTGGATCTCCTACTGCAACATTCCTTATTAAATTTATTGTGGCTTTTAATAAGCTGGTTCTCCAAATGTGAAAAGTCGAGGTTGATATACTGGGATTGTATGGCTGAGAAATAAAGGGAGTGCATATTTAATTCTGAAAGATAATAAGACAGATTAGGCCATTTTTTATTTCAGAATGCGCTCGTTCCAACATTTGTAGGAGCAACCAGATAAACCTGCCAACATCTGCCCGTATTACACAAAGAACTGGCTCTAATAACATTTTGGTCCTACTATTACAAGATCTTAGCATGAGAGTGAAGAAATCCAAGGCAGAATGATGACTAACTTGACATTAAATCTTCGCTAATATTGATGTGCCTAAATCTTACAGAACATTCGATGTGCCTGTGATCCTGAACCATTTGACAGCTTTTATATAATATTCTAGGCAAAGGTGACCCGATCCTCCTCTGCTATTGACAGTGCAGCTGAAATGGCCCTCCAATAAATGAGGAGGATTATCCAGCCAAGATGGCAAACAACAGCTTCTAATATGCACCAGGAAATTTCCATAGCACGCTGGATCTTTGCCGTCAATGACATGGATCATGCCTGAATATAAAGCCCGCATTTCCCTAGGCACCTGATAAGTTTTAAAGGATAAAAATACGCGAAACTGACTTCAGACTTAGTTCTTGCTCCTATAGAAGTATAGGAAGTTCTATTGAGGGAAGCCCGGAGAGAGTCTTTCAGTGTTGTGTTAGTGTGTGTTATCTCCCTTAGCTGTATTCTCTTTTTTTAATTTTTTTCCCTTATTTCGGAGGGAGAGGGAGACAAAGCATGAGTGGGGGAGGGGCAGAGAGAGGGAGACACAGAATCCAAAGCAGGCTCCAGGCTCCTAGCTATCAACACAGAGGCCGTCGAGGGGCTCGAACTCACGAACTGGGAGATCATGACCTGAGCTGAAGTCAGAGGCTTACCCGATGGAGCCACCCAGGCGCCCGTCTCTTAGTTGTATTCCAATGAGTTGACAGAGAGCCTCCAGTTTAAAAATCACAGAAGAGATATTGTAATATTGTAATACCGTTGTACGATGACAGATGATAGCTACACTTGAGGTGAGCACAGCATAATGTTTAAACTTACCGAATCACTATGTTGTACACCAGAAACTAAGTAACATTGTGTGTCAACTAAACCCAAATTTAAAACATTAGTAAAAAAAATAAAATAAAATAAAAAAAGGGAAAGAAAAATTACAGAAGAACGCAGGGAGTACACTAAATATGAGTTGCAAGAAAATAAAAATAACTAAGCACCAACAAGTTGTTTGTGGGATAATGAAATTTGTGTAGGGCTTGTGCAATATGTTCAAGAAATCTGCATTGATGTAACCCATAAGGAATGCTACTTTTGCCTCTCGATTTATGGGAAAATAATCAAAGAAAAGCTTGGGTGCTTGTCGTCAATTCATAGCCTATAAGTTACCTGTTGTAAATTTAGTTTATAATAGTGTAATTAGCTGCCACATGGCCAGGTTTTCTAAATGCTCTTCCTCCTGAAGGGAGCTTGACAATTTGAATGCCACAGAATATCAATACCAATCTTTTACAGCCCTTTGCCAGAGCAGCCTCAGGATAAGTTGAGCTGGCGAGGTAACTGCATTAGAGAATTGAGTTTGTTCTTTTTCAGAAGACAAATATACTATCTTTGAAACCACTTACAAGGAAAAAAATAGGCATTAAATGCTAGTGTATAACAGCAAACAAAACTTGTTAATAATATGAATACCCTGGCATTGTAAAAGATACGTGATCTTTAAACTCCAAGAGAAAATGGTACCTGCGAGAGGCAAACCCAGACCACATTACAGACGACTTGCTTGGAGAAATAGAATGTGTGTGGAGGGGCAGGGTTAGCTGACGACGGTCAGATCTAATGCAGTGTTGTAGTATGTAATAAGAGCCGTGAAATAAATGTGTTTGTAGCGTCTTAGATGACTAAGAGTATGAATGCAGTTTTCTATAGATCCAGCAGAATGCAGCTGCACCCAGAAATAAAAGTTGCAAAAGAGAGAAAACATTACCTGCTCTGTTTGAAAAACACTCAAAAGCTAATGGTAAGCTTGTGTTGAGAAAGATTTTAGTTAATAAGGAAAGGTTAGTTCATTTTATGATTCTTCATGGAGCGCTCTAACTTTTGATGCATAGCTATAGACACTGCAAGATTTTTCAACCTGCTCATAATTACAACGCTACGCATGTTAAATTAAGAAGCGTTTTATAAATTGTGAGTCATCCTTAGGAAATCAGTGCAATCACTTTTATAAAACAGTATAGAAGCACATAATTTCTGAATGAAGCCCACTTTATGTCAAATTGAATAGATTTATCTTTGTGAAAATCGCACATAAATCTGAAGCTATTATCGTTGTGAGCAGAATTTTAAAAAACTGTTGGTAGGTGCCTGGTGGCAATTGGAAAACCGCACATTTCTAACTCCCTTTCTAACTTTTACTTACATCTTCTCATTTTTTCCGGCGCTCATGAGTTGGCAATTCTGTGACTACATACAGGGCATGATTCACCAGCGGCATAACTCCAGGAGCACTGAGATACTCCTGCAGTGATTGTATCTACAGGGTGGTCACCTTGTGTATCTGGTGTGTGATGACTGCAGCTTGGCTTTTCATTGGACAGTACCTCGGCTGCCATAGAAGTGACCAACCAATAATCTTTTGAAAACATCTACCTCTATGATTGCAGAAGGGAGAGATTTTGCCTACAAATCTACTCAGGGGCTAATTTTTGAAGAGGAGCGTGGACCGGATTGTGGATTATATAAATGCATTTACATAAAGACATTCGAAAAGTGAATCCTAAGATACCTGATGTGCAGTACTTTATGGAGTCATTGTCTTCATGAGAATGTTTTGTACTGCCCTATCAAGAAATATAGAAAATAAAAATAATAATAAAGAGGGGCGCCCGGATGGCTCAGTAGGTTAAGTGTCCAACTTCAGCTCAGGTCATGATCTCATGGTTTGTGAGTTCAAGCCCCGCTTTGGGCTCTGTGCTGACAGCGCGGAGCCCGGAGCCTGCTTGTACAAAAATTATTTTTGAATATAAAAATATAACAAGTCAATCAATCAAGACATTAGTGCTACGAGGAACCTTATGTGACCATGTGATTTTCAATATATTGTTCTCCTTTTAATCATGTATAGCCTGGGTTGTATAAAAAGATTGGGAAAAAGTAAATGTAGTATTTTAGGCACAGCAATGAAATGTCAATGAGAGGTTGACAGTACTGAGTAGTTGTCATTGCCCTATTGAAAATTCTCTTTGCTTCTTTGTGCAGCAGTTATGAAAAACAGACCCACATTGCCAGTCTGTTGATGTAGACAGAGCTGGCAATGCTGGTGACTTGGTCCAAATTGATGGAAGCAGAGACGCAGTGAAGTAGAAAAATTCTAGATGTGAATCGCTAGGTGAAACCAACAGAACTTGCCAGTTGGTTGAATGTGGAGAGTTTGGGAATCCGGGACTGAAAAGGAAAGAAGAAAGAATGATTCTCGTGTGTTTAGTTTAAACAGATCATTCAATTTGCTGCTGATGGGGAAGTCTGGGAGGGGAAAAAGGAAATAGCAAGAACAAATTGATTTTTTTAAAAACTAAGTATTAAGTTTGAGATGCCTGTTAGATGTTCAGGTGGACAAGTAAAGTAGGTGGTTGGGTGTATGAGTCTGGGGCTCAGTATAGCATAGATTTGGAGCATTGAACTTTGTGTGTGTGTGAACCATTCATTTCCCCCTTCCTAACATTACTCTGATTCCTTCGGGGTTTCAGCCCTTTCCCCTTTGTGTAGCCTTGGTGAGACAGTGAATACAACTGGTCTACAATCTAAAACTGCCTGATGCTTTGTCTTACCAACCTGTACAACCAATGTGTGCACCCAGTGAGGATGTGTGGGCAAGCATTGTAACAACCAACTCTCCAAGGGTCAAAAGCCCTATTTTGCCAATATCCATGGTATAAATGCTCCCGTCATGGTTTATTTCAATCTACCAACATGATATCACAGTTACCCAATAATCCCCATATACGGTGAATTAACAGTGATTCTCTACTTTTTTAAATGGTCCTGGATCTAATCAAATGGAGCTAAGCTGTGTCTTTTTAAATGGTACTGATCTCCCACCTTCACAATAATCAAAAAAGTGTAAGATATATCTCAGACACAAAATGGTTTTATGTGGTAATTCACATGCGAAGTCTTTGAAAACAGGGAATGCAGGCTTATCCAATGGTACAACTCCAGATCCTGATATACAGAAGGCCCTCACAGATGTTTGCTGCAGCGAATTGAGTAAATTCTTGTGGATATCTTGTTGAATTGGTGAGTTGTAGTGAGTGACTGTAGGGAAGTGTCCGAGGTTCTTTCTAATTCAATATTTTTATTAATGTGTTGAGGGAAGATGCAGATCTCAAAACATATTCATAAAATTTTAAGATGATCCTAGCCTGGGAGGAGAACCAAACACCAGGGACACCAGAAATATAATCTAAAGAAGTTAGAACTGTCTGCATAAAAAGAAACTTGGCCTTCAAAAATGTAAATGACTGAATATGGAAGAGATGGTCTGAATTTTTTTTTTCCTGGGTAGGGGAATAAAAGAAATCTGGAGTCTAAGAGTGATAATAATTTGCAAATTAGATCTGTGTTTAATGGGATGTGGCTGGAAACAGAGCCAGAGCTATTTTGGCCTGAATTTAGGGAGCTTCATGTAATATGTGGCCAGGAAATTAATTGTCTTTCTCCATGCAATGTTGGAAGTTGAAAATTTCAAGTGTCCTAGTTTCACCCAATATTACTAAGAACAAGAGCTAAAATACAAATTCAGAAACGTCAGATATGGATAAGAACAATAACAATTACTAATCACAGTTTATATAGATTGAGTAGCTTGGGTACCTACTATTAGCTTTCTTAGGTACTTTACTGGCACAATTGCTTAAGTACAATCTGTGACACAGCCTACCTGCTCTGATTAAATCTCAGAACTGCCCGCGTTTCAGGTGGATGTTTTTCCTGATCTTGCTGCTGAAAAAGACAAGCTAAAGAGCTCAAGTAATTTGTTTGTCAATCTGGTTTGTCAATCCAAGAGTCAATGAGTTTACAATTTCCGTATTTAGCTGAGAACAAAAAGATAAGAATGTAACATTTAGTTAAGAATGTTACTAAATATTTTCTTTAGGGGCACCTGGACAGCTCAGTCGTTAAGCATCTGACTTCAGCTCAGGTCATGATCTCACAGTTCATGAGTTCAAGCTCCATGTCAGGCTCTGTGCTGACAGCTCAGAGCCTGGAGCCTGGTTCCGATTCTGTGTCTCCCACTCTCTGCCTCTCTCTCTCTCTCTCTCTCTCTTTCTCTCTCTCTCTCTTTCTCAGACACATTCTCTCTCTCCCCCTCCCCCTCCCCCTCCCCTCAAAATTAGTAAATAAACATTTAAAATTGTATTTTCTTTAACTAGCAGGAACTATACAGGTTCATGAGAGGAAATGTGCCATGAAACTGTATTATATGTTATCCCATGATATTTGCTTGTTTGGGACATAGGAACCCTCTCCCTGGAAGAGCCTGTTGACATGGGATTCAAGAGCATCCTCTATTCAGTCTGTTGCCCATCTCAAATGCAGAAGGCCTTTCTATCTACTTGCCTCTACTGAGTGAGAGGAAAATAGCTCCGAACATGGGGTCCAGCACTAAGCTGGCAATGGTTTCATTCATGTTCCTCCACTTGTTGGCTGCATGATCATGCACAGGCTGATGTATCTCTTCGGGCTCTTACCTCAATATACTAGCATTAATATACCTATCAGAGTGGCTAAGTGAATTAATGTGAGTGAAATGAGATAATACCCAGGGCACAGTGAGCTCTGAGACGATATGAGTAATTACCATCAGTTGGCGATGGTAATTACAACTAGTCCTATAGTCGGAGACCAGTGGCTCCATTTGGAAATCAGATTGGGAATTTCATAGGCAGGATGGCAATGATGCCAGACGTTCCCCCACTGCACGCTGTCTGGTTCATCTTGGTTCCTCTTTGTCTCTTTCCCCTTGTCCCCTTTCTCTCCTCCTTCCTGTCCTTGCCTTTACCACTCACCATTGTGAATTGTTTGCATATGAATCTACCCATTGATTCATACCTCTTGCTCGTGAGGACAAGGAAAAATGCCATTTTTTAATCCAGTAACGTTAACAGAGTGCTTTCTTAACAGTAAGAATCAATGACTTAAATAAAATTAAATTCCTTTAAACAATAACCAAAAAAAGCCCCACAACCCTCAAGTTTACCGAAGAAAAATGAACAGATACCAAGGGCAAATTGTATTCATTTGTTCTATATTTATGCTTCAGATTTAAGAATCAAGGCTCTGACTGATTATGTCAAAAACTCTGATTATTTTTAATCCAGAAAGAAATCTGTAATAATTTCCTAAAGAATGCATACAAGGCAGAAAGTAAACTTTAACAGCTATTGAATTTTATTAAGCCTTAGGCAAAAATCACGTTCAGATCAAAGGAGTTTCCTCTTAAGGAATAAAAAGGTAAAAAAAAGAAAGGAGCGGAGGACAGAGATACCTGCGAAGCGCTGGTAAATTCAGAAGCTATCCAAAACAGTCTGCTTTCTTGTAAGAAATAGCAAATTTTGTAACAATATATACATACAAGAGATCAATACATAAGTAAAATGGACAGAACACTTCCCATCTTTATTTGCTTCACAAATATTTTTTGTTGCACTGGTCATTTGATATCTTTTACAATACAACGAGTGAAATGTCTTTATCACATGTCAGTGTCTAACAGTGGAAGAGGAGAGCACTACAGCTTATAGTAAGACACAAAGTGCAGGCGTGTGAGTGTGCACCCACATAATCACCAACACACGATTAAACCTTAGTTTAGGTCAAATTGTTCACTCTCAATTTTGATATGGTTGATTACACTTGACTTGCCATCATTATAATAAAAACCAGCACATGCTACACAAACACTCTACTGTTAAAAAAAAAGTTCTGATATATGAATATGGTAATCATCCGAACGTTCTGGGCAAAGAGCAGAAAACAAGGTGGTTCAAGAGCCAGCTATTAACATTGACTCATGCTGAGCACAGGTAATGAGGAATTTGAGTTTCTTTTACTCATCTTCGTTTTCTCTATAATACCTAGCATGATACCTTGGACATAGAAAATCAACCGTGGTTTTTGAATGCAAGGACAGTAGTGTTATAATGAAGTATGCAGACTGCAGTGGGGAAGTCAAGTCTATTCCACTGCTCTAGACAAATCTCTACACCTACTGAGCTGTCCACTTCGGAATTGTTCCGATATAGTGAACTAGTTTAGTATCCGTGGAGTGGCATCCTAGTGCAGAACTGAAGTTCTTGTTCCTTCCCTTGCTGCTGACCTAAATTACTCATTACACAGATTAACCACGGAAAATTTATGTCAGTCTTTCAAAAAGTGAATTCATTGCCCCAGAATTTGTGGTTGGGAAAATGTGGAGATAGTTTCATTTTTCATTAAGATTCAGAACCACTGTTATTAAATAAAGAAGAACACATACGGGGGTGGGGGCTGGGGAGAGAGTCATAGACCACACAGGTGAATGCAAAGAGTTGAAGAAAGTACTCACGGGCTCCAAAGGAGTGGGAGAAAATTCTAGTAGCTCTATTGAATCAGTACATTTGTGGCCTCTGATTAGCCTGTGACCACTATCCAAATGGAAAGCTTTTGGGCTGCTCTGTAGGCTGAATACAGAAAAGGAAGATTTCTCTACAGTACCTAACATATAGTTAGTTGTTGGGCATAGTAAGATTTCCAGTGGTTTCTGAATGCAACAGCAGTAAAGACGAAACCCTGAGATAGCTGAGATCTGTAGCATGATTTATCACTGCTCTTGAGTTGTTTTTTCAGATCCTTAGAGTAACTGCCCGAGCAAAGAAGGGAGGGGATTATGTTCCATTTTTGTTGTAGCTTATCCAAGATCACAGACTCCTAAGTTTCCTTTGTTTTCTGCCTCCTGGTTGAGTTGCTTTTCCACTCTCTTTCACACTGCCTCTCTTAGACTAGAGGTCAACACCCTCCTAATGTTATTTTTGAAAAATATCTATCTTTCTGGACTCTACCTACTTAGAATGCAGCACACAGCTATCTCATTTCGTGCAAAGCTCTTCGAATCTACCTTGGCCTGCTTAGTCTGGGAATGTCTTTCTGTCTGCTACTTGCCTACTGTGAATATCCTTAGGTTCTGCCCTATGCAGTCTTGAACCTTGAACCTGATTCATTCAGAGGGGCTTTAAATTTTTTTTCTTTTCTGCAGGCTGAAGTATGCATCCTACCTTCCTGCCATGAAAAGTAGTTGGGCCATTTCCCAGGAACCTCTTGGGACGCTATTCACCTTTTTTACTCAGAGTCATCCTCCTCTTGAGACATAAGGCATTTGGAAAAACACAAAGCTTTGGGACATAACATTCCCTGGGAGACTTTAGGTGGTAGGAACCATACCAAGGCCCTAGAGGACTCATTGTCCTAAGCAAATAAATTATATTCTCCCTTTTCCTTTAGCAACACCTTCCAAAATATTGTCTAAGCACTATTTTTAAACCAAAGAATATGTAAGAAGCGTTATTTCTGCAGAGGAGCTGGTATTTGTCCAGAGCCTGGGAACGAATGGAAAAATAGAGAATAAGTTGGTTAGCTATTGTAGCCCTGATGAGCAAGCTTGAAAACCATGACTTCAGGGTAGGAGACTTGGTTCTGTGTCCTCTTTGTGTTTTTGCCAGCTGAGATGCTCTGGCTGGGCTGGAGGCCCTGAGTGCAAACAGAGGGAAGTCAAAGCCCTGCACAGAAATCCCTTCTTGTATTTCACCCAGACAGAGAATGCAAACCTTGCCACTGTTTCTCCCTTGCCAACACAGCCCATCCTCTCTCTCCCCACATACCAGCTTACATGACTGGTAGGAATAATCTCCATCCTCAAAGAGTCAGGAGCCTGCCGGCCTGCATACTGGCACATTATCAGAATGGAGACAGTAAAATTAGAAATTTAGTGAAGATTTGTATAGAATTTCCTCCAGCTCTGGAGGAATTGTGTGTGATTATATCTAAAATCCAATAAATGCTATTGATTGAACTAATATACCTATTTCTAAAGGCTAAAACAAGTGGAAGAGAAGAGTCCTCATAATATTATGTTATGCCCAGGGACTACCCATGGGACAGAATTCCAAGAACAAAGACACCACCACACTAGGAAAAAAAGACAACAGTTCCATGAGCTAGAGCAGAGAAATGGTGATAAACCAAGAAGATAATTCTAGAAATAGTACGGAAACAGGAAGAGGAGGGGAGCCTGGTGGACTGACTATAGAAGTAGAGATAGGAGGGGTGCTTGCATTGTTCAGCTGGTTAAACGTCCAACTCCTGATTTTGGCTCAGGTCACGATCTCAGTTCCTGAGTTCGAGCCCCGCATCAGGCCTGCTTGTGATTCTCTCTCTCTCTCCCTTTCTCTCTGCCCCTCCCCATGCTCTCAAAAGTAAATAAACACTATTTTAAAAAGACCCAGAGATAGGAGAATTGCATAGGCTCTACGGATGGTCTCAGGATAGGTCCTGTATTCTGTAACATGAAGCATTCGCTGTAGCATTGGTTCTAGGGCTTTTTCTAAATCACAAATGGAGTTCTAAATCAGCTTACCACTTCTCAACACCATGAGTTCCAACCGGAAAACTTTCGTGGGATCATGGGAGGCTCTGTGGATTTCTACCTTCTTCCAGGCTAAAGGTCTCTGACAATAACAAATATTGAAATTTTCCTTTAAAAAATATTGAGCTCTTCTCCACTAACTTCAACTCTCAAAGAACAGCAATTTATTTTAAAAATTTCGCAAACGCAAAAAGATCATTTCACAAAATGTGCTACACTTGTTCTTAGGTCTTACCTCACGTAATTGACATGCAAAATACCAATGAACTTAACTTAGCATATTTTACAACTGGAGAGAACATAGAAAGATTTAAGTCTCAGAAAAAGGGGGAAAATTCTTTTAAGATTAATAATAACCCACAGTTCCCTTTCCAGTCAAGTAGTTTAGTGTTAATGCCAGCTGGTATTTCCAGAATTCTGCATTTTTAAATTAAAGCCCAAAAGGAGTATATGCATTCATGGGAGATACTTTATCATTGTGGACTGCTAACCAATCTCACCCGAGTCAATCTGCCTTCAGGTGTGCACGGAGCTTTATCACAGAAGAGTTGGGCACCATTAAAACACTTCTCATAAACTCTTGGAGATGACGGGAAACTTGGTGCTCTCTTGGTCTAACCTCACTCAAGTACCCCTGGCAGGGGCTCATTTCGCACTTACCGTAACACACCAGAGATAAGGGGCTCACCGAAGCGCTTTCATTATTACAATTCTCTTTCATACGTGAACTGCAATATGCCTTCTTATGATCATAGACCATGGGTCCTGCTTATAACCTTTGAAGCAACACAAAATAACCGTGATCCTCTTCCAAATAAGCTAATCTAGAGTACTGAAACAATTATATATTCATTATCTCTCTTCTACAGATTTAATACTGATTCTTCTTCTTTTTTTTAATTTATCTTTTAACGTTTATTTTTAAGAGGCAGAGAGACAGAGAACGAGCAGGGGAGGGGCAGAAAGAGAGAGAGGGAGACACAGAATCTGAAGCAGGCTCCAGGCTCTGAGCTGTCAGCAGAGAGCCTGACATGGGGCTCGAACCCACAAACTGTGAGATCATGACCTGAGCCGAAGTCAGATGCTTAACCAACTGAGCCACCCAGGCACCCCAATGTTAATTCTTCTTAACACGGCTTGGCCACTCATTCTCAACATGCATTGCCATTGATCTACATTTCTCTGAAGGTGAAGCACAGGTAAATAGAAATGGTGCAAAATGGCTTGATATGGGTATGGGATCAAGTGTGCTTCTTCCCTCTTTAGGTCTGAATTCTATACTCTTACTAGTAGAGCTCAAGGGTGTATTCACTTTCCAGTGACTACCTTCCCTGGTTATCTCATATCAAAATCCCTTTCCTATCTTTTTAACATAAACATTTTATGTCAAGTCTCCCCTTAACCTCTTCATATATAATTTCTTTTTGAACAAAGAGAAAGAAGTTAATCTTTAGGGCACTTGGGTGGCTCAGTCGGTTAAGCATCAGACTCTTGATTTTAGTTCAGGTCATGATCTCACGATTTGTGAGTTTGAGCCCCGAGTCGGACTCTGTGCTCACAGAGTGGAGCTTTGCTTGGGATTCTCTCTCACTCCTCTCTCTCTGCCATCCGCCACTTGCTCTCTGTCTCTCTCTCAAAATAAATAAAAATAAACCTAAAAAAATAAGTTAATCTTTGCTAACTATGTACCACATAATACCTTGTATCTAATTTCTCACAGCACTAAACTTGGAATAATGTTTCTGCCCCTTCCACAAAACCTTAAGGGACTGAGTTTATTTGGTTTACCATTGTGTCCACAGGGTCTAACAGAATGCCTAGTACAAACTAAACACTCAAAATGAAATTTGCTGACTGAACGAATGGAAGAGAAGAGTCAGCGCTTGATTGGTCAGGAAGGAATGTGATCAGAAGTCAGTCAACTGAAACAAGACCAACACGGTTAGCCTAAAGGTTGCCTGTGCCTTCAGACCAGAGCCTTGTGTTCATGCTTAACCTACTGCTTTATCTGCCTCACGTCTGGATTTCATGGGTTTTATGACACGGAGGGAGTCCCTCGTCATACAGACACATTGCCCAACTACCTACCTCCAAAGCCAGCCTCCCTAATCCTTATTACGACCGCTTCTGCCACCATCGTCCCCCTCCCTACCCAATTCCAGATGAGTCTGATTTTGCTTCCGTCTTCAGCAACTCCTTCACCTTATTTTTGACAAATCCAATTAAAATGTATGAATGCAGTTTCCTGAAATATCTAAAGTAATTTTACTTAAGGCTTTAAATAAGATTAAATTAATTTAAAAATATATCTATTGGGTTAAAAAGCAGATCTATATTAATTCTCTTCTCTTTAATTTCAATGAAAGCATTTAAAAATTCATTCACTCTTAAATTTTACTTTTGTTAACCATAAAAAGATGCTCTTTAAATTAATTGTTTTGAAATCAAACTTGATATTTTAAAAAAAGGTAGAAAATTTATGATCAACTACATTTTTTGCCTGTCAGTGTAAAAACAATTTTTTAAAATGTTTTATGTTTAGAACAAGGAGACAGAGAGAGAGACAGAACACAAAGGGGGCAGGGGCAGAGACAGAGAGGGAGACACAGAATCTGAAGCAGGCTCCAGGCTGTTGTGAACACAGAGCCAGACACAGGGCCCAAACTCAGGAACTGCGAGATCATGACCTGAGTTGAAGTCAGACGCTTAACCGACTGAGCCACCCAGGCGCCCCTGCCTGTCAGTTTTAAGGAGGGTTAGTACGTAGTTCTGAAAATATTCCTGTAAAGACAAACCAAAAAGAAAAAAAGAAAAGAAAGAAAGAAAGAAAGAAAGAAAGAAAGAAAGAAAGAAAAAAGAAACAACAGGTTTTAGTAGCTTGAAAACATGTCTACAAATTCTTTATACTCCTTTTGGAAGTTAGAGCCTTGGGCGTGAGCTAGGCTTTGTGACCTTTTTGGTACGTGGTTAAAAAACCCACATAACATAAATTTACCATCTTAACCACTTTTAAGTGTACGACTCAGTAGTGTAAAGTATATCACGTTCACAGTGTGAAACAGAGCTCTCTGGAATTTCTTCATCTTGCAGATTAGAACTCTATGCCTGATAAACAACTTCCTCAGACCTAGGGACCAAAATCCCACTTTCTGTTTCTATGTATTTGACTACTTGAGACGCCTTCCCGTAAGTGGAATCATGAAACATTGTCTTTTTGTGACTGACGGGCTCATTTCACTTAACATAATGTCCTCAAGGGTCACCTCTGGTATAGCTTGTAGCAGGATTTCCTTATTTTTTTAGGCTGAATAATATCCCATTGTATGTATATACCACCTTTCGCATATCAGTTTAGGAGCTGATGGGCATTTGGGTTGCTTCCACCTTTTGGCTAAAAGGAACATGGGAACGCGAATATATCAAGACCTTGATTTCAATACTTTCAGATATATACCCAGGGATATATAGTCCTGGTTTGCTAAAGAACCCATGCTTGGAGGGATGTGGAAGGCTTCCTAGGGGAATTAGCAATTCAGTCCTGAGGGGAAATCAACCATATTTAAGCTTCTCCATTTTTCATCCCAAAATCATAGTGTTCTCTAAGAACCTTGAGTTTTTCTTCTTCAACTTTTCAATGCTGGAGTGTTCAGGGGTTGAGAGTCTTCAGACCGCTTCTCTTTTTCATCTCCACTCATTCTCTTGGGGATCTCATTTACTCACTCTCTTTAAATATCATCCAAATAGCAATAGGCCCTAAATTAATATCTCTCCCCGAACTTCATACTTGTATATCCAGCGTCTTACTTGGCATCACCACTTGGATAGCTAGTAATCCTCTCAAAATCTTGTGTCCCAAATTGAGATCCTCATATGCCCTGTCCCCCATTTTATCCATCTCAGTTAATGGATTTCCATTCTTCCAGTTGCTCAGGCCAAAAACATTGGAATCATCCTTGGCTTCTCTCTCTCATGCCTGGTCCATTAGTACCTACTGTCAGCCGTAGCTTCACTGTTTTTCCTAAATCTGATCAATTCTCACCACGTCCACTATTACCACAAGTCCAAGCATGATCAGATCATCTCTCACCTGGATTGCCTCCTTACTGGCCTTGTGTTACACAGTCACCTCAACATAGCAGCCAAGGGATCCTGCTAAAATATCAGGCCACTCCTCTGTTCAAAATGTCCTGTGCTTTCGTATCTTGCTCAGAGTAAAGGGTAAAGTCCTTAACATACCCTATGATTTCCTATATAATCTGATTATATCCTCCCCATCACCTCTCTCACTTCCTCTCCTACAGGGATTTTTGTGGGTTTTGGTTATATCCCTACAGGAGACAACAGTGCCTGGCACAATTAGTATTTCATGATTAGTATTTGTTGATGAGCGACCTTCTCTCCTTTCCATGTCATGTTACAGACAGTATTCCTTCTCTCTCTGGCTAGTCCTCTGTGCCCCTGCCAGTCATGCTTAGACTATTGGTCTCTCAAGAATCTCTCTTTCATCTATATTCTCTCGCAACCAGTGATCCTGTGACCCTGACTCTACTCAAGTTTTCCAATTCTGATGTAAACAAGCAAGTAGATAAAAATATTTCTCCCAGTTATCCTTTTAAGCAATCATTCTCCTTTTGGCCATGGTCAAACCACCCAATAGGTAATTTTTAAGGAAAAAAGAAATCCATATCCCAAGCCTCTACTTTGTACTCAACTAATGTTCCCTGAGTCTGGCCCCTGTTATCATCATGTTACAAAAACTACTCTCCAAGCATCACCACAATGTGCCAAATCCAATACCCTTTTTCACAGTTCTTAACCTTCTGTTTCTCCCTGGAGAATTGGATGTTACTTTCAGTGATCTCAAGTGTCTCAAATATCTCAAAAGTAAATTCCAAAAATGATTATGATTCACTTTCATTTTGTAAACAAAAGTATGCCACAGAAATCCTTTAAGAGATAATTCTTTGGCTTCTCTGGAGCATCTTTGCTTTCCTTCTAGCCCTCTGACTGTCTCTTCCTTGTATTCTCTGGATTCCCTCCTGGTTTTGTTTTGTTTTGTTTTGTTTTGTTTTGTTTACTGAATGTAGATGTTGCCCAAGCATCTATTCTTAGACTTTGTCATTTCTTTGTACACTGTTCCTTCTTTTTTTTTTTTTAACGTTTTTAAATTTATTTTTGAGACAGGGAGAGACAGAGCATGAACAGGGGAGGGTCAGAGAGAGGGAGACACAGAATCTGAAACAGGCTCCAGGCTCTGAGCTGTCAGCACAGAGCCCGACGGGGGGCTTGAACTCACGGACCGTGAGATCATGACCTGAGCTGAAGTCGGCCGCTTAACCGACTGAGCCACCCAGGCGCCCCTGTACACTGTTCCTTCTTAATCGTGCACTCCAAGACTCTGCTTTCAGACCTGATCTCCTTTCCAAACCTCTGGCACACATTTCTGATTGCTCCTATCTCCTCTTGGACATTCCACTGATACCTCAAAGTCAAATACTTTCAAAGCTATTTCATTCTCTTTCTCCAAACCTGATCTCTCTTGATGTTTCCTAATCTCAGGATTAGCATTGATTCCTTCCTGCTTGTACATCTGGGGCAACGCTGTCTGTCCTACCTCTATTATGTTGCTCATAATTGCTCCCCTCTCTCCATCCACTCTGCCACTACTAGACTCCTGATTTCTGCCATGTCTCTCTGGCAAGAGTGTAAAAGCTTTCTAATCAGCCATCTCATCTCAGGTCTTTCCTTCTCTTAACTCATTTTGCATACTCTTATCAGATCAATCTTCTTTCAAAAAAGGTATGGTCATAGCCATGCCCGCTTAAAACCCATTTTCGACAGTGCATTGCGCATAGATCTAAACCTGTTCGCTGGCATTCAAGATCTTCGTAATAGGGGTCTTTTGCGGGAAAAAAGTTATAGGGGGAAAAAAGTTGTTTTGTTGGTGTCTGGGACTAGATCTAGAATTTGTACCCTTCAAACAGCAAGCTACTTACTGAGCTCCCACTCTATAACTCTCTGGATGATCCAGGAACCTCATTTCTTTTAGGTCACATGGGACATTTATCCTCATCCCCCTGAGAACTTCCAGCATCACTCAGGTGCCAGGTTCTAGTTCTCCGGTATAGTTGGAGTTTCACGAGACAGCATTAGTGTCCCCATGGGACCTGACAGGCTCATTGGACTCTCAAGTGTCTCTTCATCCGAAGATTGCCTTCTGAGTGTCTCCTTTTATCTTGGTCAGGGGAACAGAGAGTCATCCCGTTTTTACATGTACTTTCAACCATCACCTTGAAAATTTGACTTGAAAGATAAGCTCTTGTGGGGTATGGAAAGTAAATATAGTCAGTGATTTCTCAATCATATCATATAACAAATTATTAGACAAGGTTTCCAATGATCTTTAATGGTTGATGTCTAACTGGGATTCACAGACAACATGCCATCAGCTTTACCAAGTCACGATGGTCTCTTTAAACTGTCCAGGTCCCAAAGCTAACAACCATCACATAACTTTCCACTGATCTTTCTGTTATCAAAGTATGTGGGCTTGACATTAAACAAAAATCACATTAATCTCTACTGACTTTGAGGATGAGTTAGAACATGTTTGTGTGGAAGGGAGGGATTGGAGGAGAAGAGGAAGTAAGCAGAAAATTGGGGAAAGAAGATAAAGTTCACTACTTTAGAATTTCCAAAATATTCAACATTAGGAAAACGTTTCTATATCACATACTGGAACACAAGGTCTTAGCCTCCAAGAGACATCTATTCTGATAAAAAAAAAAAGAAGGCAAACAAACATAGAAAATACAAAGAGATTTAAATCTCTTTATAACTTTGCCATGAGTGGATACACTGAATGGCAAGCGATGGGATTAGTGTTCACCAACCCTGGCAGAGGACATAGAGGCTCTTTACAGAGCACAGAAGGTGACGCACTTAGGACAATAGGAGTAGGGCCTTCAGATTTCCATTCACTTTTACAACCAACATAGAAAGGCAGACTCAGGGTCAAAGCACAAAGCCAACAATTCTTTTGCAATAAAATGGAGAAAAAGATGACCTGATTCATGGTTTGCGTTACCTTCCTTATTCTCTGGGCGAGAATATGGACAATCTTGATAGATTCACATAGATCCTGTCAACAAATACCTGTTGGTGGTTCTTGACCAAACTTCAGTCAGGCTCCTCTGAGCCCTTTTCTCAACGAGGCCTCAACCTTGGCCCCCATCCTTACGGGGCCTGCTTAGCCCAAGTTTTAGCAAGAATCCTGCTAAGTCTGTTTAGCAAGAATATCTAACCTTTGATATCTGATTATCCTTGAAATCTAATCAAAGTCTTCATCCCCTGCCCTCAATATCTGATCACCCTGGTCTGCCTTCGGTAAAAATCTTGTTAGGTGGGTTTACAAGAATTCCCCCACCCTTGATATCACCTCTTGGTAATTTTCCATCCACGGAACTGCCTTACTCTGCTCATTGGCTATAAATCCTGATTTGTTCTTGCTATATTCAGTGAGCACCATTCTACACTGAGGTCTCTTTTCCTTTATTGTGGCAGTTTCTGAAAAAAAAAAATCTGTTCTTACCTCTTTAAAGTACTGTCAGGCTCTGGTTCTCTCTAACAGTCTCCACTTCTTTGACATAGCACCCCACAGTGCTTGCAATTATTTTAAGTTTATGAAATTTAAAAAAAATCTCTAATTGACATTAATTATGGTTCACTTTCATTTTGGAAACAAAACCATGCCACATAAGTCTGTGAAAAAATTCACAAAATTACATAAATACCTTGAGTTTAGGCATCAGTGGGCTTGTGTGATAAGAATATAAAATCTCTAAGCTGAACCTAAGCACAAAAGCTTGTGAGCAGTTTCATGCCCTCCCCTGTCAAAAAGAATATCTGAGTGGTTATAGAGTTTGGTTGTTACCGGATTTGCCTTCATGAAGGGAGGCAGCAAGAAGGGAAGGCTGGGCAGTTGGATCAGGAAACAGACTACATCTTATCCACGGGACTTGCATGATGGACTTTACAGCAGGGAGAAAATGAATGGTCTCAATATAGGAGGCTCTATAGTTCCTTCCACATCTGAGGCTGGAAAAGCTGCTGCCTCCACATTTTCTGCTCCTTTTCCTCAGCATAATGTGAGGTACAAGGTCAGGGGACGCACTTGCGGCCTCTAATGGCCAGATAATGGACCACAATAAAAGTTATGTGTCCCCAGCTGAAGGTGAAGACATATAATGGTTGACAAGATCCATTATCTAACTATTAGAACCTAGAGCAAAAGGAGGCAATTATTAAATCCAAGAAAAAATCTTTTCACTTATTCAAGAAAAGAGATTTTTGCCTACATGTTGTGAATTTTTCTACAAGTTCCGTGTTTACCTCCAAATAATAATACCAGCAGTGACCACAGCTAATGTTTATTGAGCACTTACAATATGCTAATTGCCTCTGTAGAGATCTATAGAATCAGACTCCAGAATTTCAAACCCTTGCTTGAGGAAAGGAGTAACCCTTGCTGAAGTAACCCTTGCTCACTTGGAGGAAGTTAACCCTTCCATGTCTCAGTTTTCTGATATGTAAAATGATGATATTTTATTTATATTTTATACAGCACCTGTTTTGTACGATCACCAAGTATATTGAGTATCTAATACATGCTATGTATTACTAGTGTTATTGCTGTAATATGGTCATTGTTGGCATGACTCTATAGTATTTTCATTATTTATTTATCTTATGAGCCCTATTGGATAAATTAAGAAATATGAAGATAAAGTGAGATATTTATATCTGGAGATTTGTAAACATGTTAAAGGATTCATTGACCCCTTGAAAGAAACTGGAAAAGATTTTGTTTATGTGCATTTTGGCAGGTGGTTTTCAACACATACTCATCAGAACCCTTGACCCTCAAAATTCTAAGGATCGCTGAGAGACAAAATTTCACATTATCACTTCATCTATCAAGTGATGTAGAGTGATTATAAGGAAAACGTATTTTAAAGTCGTCTCTCCTCTTGTGAATTATCATTTTTAAAAGCTTATGGGAAACCAAATCATAAGATCAATAAAAGATACATATTTTGTCTGCTGAGTGCCAAAGTAAGCTCATGAATGCCACAATACAACTGGCTAGTTTTCATCTCTTTCTTGAGACAAACCCCTTTTTCAAGATAACATTTGAAAGAGACAAAACCAATTCAGTCACAAAGTTCCACAAAGTATAGTTTTAGTGTCTTGGTAATTGTTCCTCAGCAATCCAAAAATACATTTTAGCCATTTTGTTTGGCCTTTTGGAATCCCTGGAATTCAAGCCGAGATTCCTATGAACATAAACGTATCATGATATGAACATCCCCGTTTTTCGTAACGCACTTGAAAAAGCATCTACTCCAACCCTCTTTTCTCCCTTTGGACAGAACTATTGTCTGTACAGGGTCAGTCCCTCTTCAACTAATGTGGGACAGTTGGAGCTGCTAAACTGTTTCAAGTAGATTTGTGGGCCCAGAGAAATTCTAAAATTATGGTCATTATAACTTAAAAAATAAACATCACTCATTTTTAAGGAGAAGAATTCTAACACAATGGTTAAGAGCACATATTCTATCTAAGATGAACCGTAAGGGTTTAAATCCCAAATCTGTCATCACCAGCTGTGGAATCCTGGACAACTTTAATCTACCTCTGTCCATTTCAGCTTTCTTATCTGTAAAATGGGAATATTTATGGTATTTACCTCATAGGATTGTTGTATGAGGACTGAATTTGTTATTATACACAGAAACACTGTAGCAATGCCTGGAATATAAGGGCTGTAAGAATTAGCTAGTAATGTATCACTATTATGTAATTTATTTCTGGGGATTAAGAAGAAAATGTCTGAATGCTAATCCTATTTTTAACCTGCTGAATCACCTTTCAATGTACCCAAATAACGAACTCTCTGAGATCCATTTTTTCTTTACCTGTATGAGGAGATAATCCCCAAGCTCATGATACTGTGTGAAATCAGGAGTGTTTCAGTGCCTTGTAAATTGTTGGGGCCTGGACATATATCAAGTGCATACATTGATTCCAATCCGTCTACAAAATTGGTTGTGTTTTTTGAAAGCATTTTGTGATTAAATGTAAGTAATTAGAGAAGCACAAGGCTTACTACAGAACCTAGGAGAATTTTTAAATCTTATGTGTACATGTGTTATATATGAAGAAAATGTAGCAAATAGATTTTTCAAAGAGATTTTCTAGTTAATCCTAGTTAAGACTCTCTTCAGCTTTCAGTGTTTTTAGGTTTTGTTTGTTTATTTGTTTTTGGCTTTTGAATGAACCAGAATTCTGGTTCAAGTAAAGAACTGACCCCGTTACTGACTTCTTTGCATTTGGAGAAGCTGAGGGGAGATTATCGAATATTAATGGATTTTTGTTTCACAGCATTTCTTTTTCAAAATCCTAGGCTCTTTTTGCTAGCTTTTAAACATTTTTGACCAAATTTTCACTGTTTTAATTTTGAAGCAATGTAACAGATTATTCTCACATTGACTTAAGTACTCTTATATTTTATCCTTATTTGCCAGGAATTGAAGATTTACAGAATCAGTGTGTGTGAACATGTTCCTGCTTAGACCCTTTCAATTTCTGTCATTTGTCATAATGAGCTGGAAATGTTTTCATAACCTCACTGAACAACCGTACTCTATTCAGGATCTCTGGAGCCCCTAAAAAGACACTGTGGTTGTTTATATTTTAACTGTTTGGAAAAGGAATCCAGAAGCTGCCATTTGCTATCGTACTTTTACCAGTTATCTCTTGCTGCATAACACACTTCCCTAACACGTAGCAACTATGCTATATTATTTCGCACTGTCCTGTAGGTTGACTAGGTGATTCTTCTGCTGGTGTCACCTCAGCTTATGCATCTGGGTGCCACCAGTTAATGGGTAGCTGGGGCTGAGCTCCACTGGGATTGCTCAGTGGCTGGGCCTCTCTCCCCATGTGGCCATTTATTCCCTGACTCTCCACGCCGTGGTCCCGGACAGGACAAAATGCAGGCTATGGAGGCCTTGGTTCTTGAATTCACACAATACCATTTCTACCTTATTCCAGTGCTCAAAGTGTGTCACAGAGAAGGTCAGCCTAGATGTAAGGGTTGGGAAAAGAGATTCTACCACTTTATGGGAGAAACTGCAAGGAATATAGGGCCATATTTACTCCACCAAAATGTCTAAGTGTTAAGTTTTAGGCAAATGTTTCTCTGTTAAACTGTGAACAGAAACTTGCGTCTATGAACTTTTGTCATTGGCACTGGAGAAAACCAGTAGCAAGAGCCGACGAAATTCCAAATCATAGACAATACCCCACTTACTCTTATGTGGAGTCATCCCATAAGAGTTGTTTAGTTACTTCACACAGCAGGTCTTCCAGCTGCTATACTACGCAAAGACTGTTGATCACAGGATTGCTGATTCTCATCCTGAATTCAGCTGTGCCTTTTGGGAAAATAAGCATGCCACATTTTCAGGAGTCTATAGAACATCAACATCATCAGTGATAAACAACATTAAGCATACCCTGGGTGGAAAAATCATGCTATGTCTGAGAATTTTCAAATAATATAAGGTATGATTCCCGATTGCAAGCTTAAATTCTAGCTCAACGCAATAGTCATAACCTAGCAATAAATAACAATAAACTTTTTCAATTGTTCAACATACCTTTATTGAGTATCTCCTATATATGCAGATGCTATATTAAGCACTGTGAATGCAGAAACAGGTCCAGCTGGGACTGGGGCCACATGATTTGGAGTGTAGTAAGAGGAAGCAAAATGTAAAGAGATTTTAAAAATCATTACAAGCAAGTAAAACATTCATAAAAGTAAAGAAGAAGTTCATATTGTAAATGCTCCAACAGATGGTTAACAAGAAATACATGAGGTGTATGTATATCTTCCTGTGGATTGAGGATGAGGATCTCCTTCGAGGAAGAAATGAGGTTTGAGCTAAGTTTTGAGAAGTGCCCAAATGGTCTTTAGGCTGATGAGTAAGGGCCATGAGGTCCAGGAAGATGAAATGGCATAACAAAAGAGATATGGAACATGGGAAACACTGGACCTTCAATTGTTCAGTGTTCCTGAAACCCAAACTCTGGATGAGATCGAGGAGGGGGACAAGGAATAAAGGGGGGGGGGGGAAAGAAATGATAAGAAAGGAATAGAAACGGCCAGGGACTCAGTCATGGAGGGTCTTAAAGTTTGGATTTTCTCCTATAGGTAATGCGACTGTATTGAAGAATTTTAATCCTGAACAGAATCCTTAAGAGGTCCTGTTAAGGATGATAGGATCAAACTAGTATTTTAAGAAGATCATTCTGTCCTCAATATGAAAGATGAACTGGCTACCACAAGCCTGGGGACGGAGAGTTAGGTTATTGCCCTGATCTAAATAAGTTATAATAGGGAAGAGGCAGCAGCCGAAACCACTAGAGCGAAAGAGATGATCCATACTTTCAACAGACGTGTATTGGGGGTCTAGTAGCTGCTGGGGAATATGCTAAGTGCTGGGAGTATTGTGGCATAAAACCCACCTTAAAACTATACTAAAAGACCACTCAGAGACAGATGTAAAAAATCTTCAAGAGATTCAAGTAAAAAGACTTGAGTGAAGGAAACTGAAGATCCCAGAAATCACAAGAGGTATGAAAGGCAGTACCTTGACAAATAGCTATTGGCAATTTAAACAGTAGGTAGGCACTAGTAAATCAAGAAATAAGTAAATTCTTTTAAGGTAAGTAATTAAAACAAAACATGAAGATCCAAAGGAAATTTTCAGAAGCATCAGCTTTAGTTATATTTTGTATTGTCATCAGTTTTCAAAGACGACACTACGAACAAGACTGTAGATATGTGTGTACATGTGTGGCGTTAGATTTGACAGAATTTTCTACTGCTTTTCACCTAGTCTGTCCTTCATAAAGTCAACCATATCTTCCTATGTGTGGTTTAATTGAACTTGACCCTAAGATTTGATGATTCCAATTCCCTGTGGCTCAATAATTGGGCCCCATGTGTGATACGGGCAGGTTGCACAGGGCATCCCACAGCTGCTGCTTATGTGAATGGATTAAATTAGAACTTCCAAGTGCACTGCCTGCTCCCGATTTGATCATGACCATAAAGATATGTTTTCAGCTAAATTTCTACCTATAAAGCCAACAATAGGAAAGCAATCAATAATGGTAGCTCTCTCCCTCTCTGTTTACATGTTCATATCATCAACTAAAAACTATTACACCCTGACGAGGGCCCATTATTATATTCTGGGTATCTATTTCACCTATTTTTAGCATAAATATCTAATTCCTGGCACAATGATAAACCCATTACATATGATTTATACTTAATGTTTGACATTAATCTTACTCTTAGCTTTTCATTAGGTCAGTCAGGAAACCTTTATAGAGTTCAGATTCTGTGCTCAGCAGTCTAGGACTTGGAAAAACAGTTTTGAGGAGGACAAGACATCATCCCTCACTGTGAAAAGAAGAGATAGAGATAGGTGAACAAATACTTGTCACATATCATCCATCCATTCATTCTTTCGTTGAGTACCTGTTCTGTTGTGGGCTGTTAGAATACAAAACTAAGTAATACCACTCTGCACTTTTACAGTTGGGTGCACCCCGGAGTGATTATGAACACCGTTCATAAGTTGGCTTATTTAAATTGTCAAGGAGTTCTGCAGGGTAGGTGTTTTTGCCCCTATCACAGGAGGAACTACAGGCTTGAGAGACTCACAAAAGGCCACACAAATACTAGGACTGAGTGGGCATTAGGTATGTGTAAGTTCAAACCCTGAGGGCATTCCAATATTACGATAGTGGACCTTAGGATAATGTGTTAAGTTATAATAAAAGTACACTACCACAAATAACTAAAACGTCATTTTCACTTAATGTTGCCCCTCCTTTCTTTACTGACTCTCACTCTTTATGGCTAACTTCTTGAAACTACAGCTCATATTGTCAAATCGTTTATCTCCCATTTACGTTCCAGCCATGCTAATGTTCAGATGTTTGAAGCGCCCCAGTACACATATAGGCACAAATATATTGGCCCTGAAGCAATAAAATTGTCATCTTTCTTCCTTAAAAAGTGATCTTATCGTTGTCATTGAAATACACTCTTTAGTTCTTATTTGACTTAACAGTAAAGCGGTGGTGCGGCATATTTAAAAAGTTGTGTGTTTCAGTATCACACTTCTCTGAGTTTAAATCCCAGCAGAGTTTAGGTTTATGGCGGTCTCTAAATTGCACCAGTTACTTGGTCTCCCTAGATCTTAGTTTATTCACATATAGAAAACATGAATGAGGGGAACCTGGGTGGCTCAGTCGGCTAAGCATCTAACTCTTGGTTTTGGCTCAGGTCATGATCTCGCAGTTTGTGAGTTCAAGCCCTGCAACGGGCTCTGTGCTGCCTCTCTTCCCCTCTCTCTCTCTCTCTCTCTGCCCCTTCCACGTGCTCTCTTTCTCCCTCTCAGAATAAATAAACTTAAAAAAAATTTTTAATAAAAAATATATATATTAAAAAAGAAATAAATTATATTTAAGAAAAAGGAAGTGGTTTCTTGAGATGGAATCTACTCCTGCTGAAGATGCTGGGAAGATAGTTGAAGTGACAGCAAAGGATTTAGAATATTATTATCAACGTAGTTGATAAAGCAGTTCAGGATTTGAAAGGACTGACTCCAGAAGTTCTACTGTGGGTAAAATGCTATCAAACAGTGTCATGTGCTACAGAGAAATCATTTGTGAAAGAATCAATCAATGAAGCAAACTTCATTGTTGTCTTATTTTAAGAAACTGCCACAGCCATCCTAACCTTCAGCAGCCACCACCCTGATTCGTCAACAGCCATCAACATGGAGGCAAGACCCTCCTCCAATAAAGAGATTACAACTCCCTGAAAGCTCAGAAGATGGTTAGCATTTTTTAGCCATAAAGTATTCTTTGTATGTATGTATGTATGTAACCTCTATACCCAATGTGGAGCTCAAACTCGGGACTCCAAGATCAAGAGTCCTGTGCTCTACTGACTGAGCCAACCAGGCACCCAGCAATAAAGTATTTTTTTTAATATTAAAACAAACAAAAAAAAGAAAACAGGAATGATAATATCTACCATTCACAAATGCTGTTAAGATAGTGATCTGTTTTTAATATGATGGCAAAATATCTTACACTTTTCAAGCACTCAATAAATATAATTGTTATTATGTATCATTATCATTATCATTATTAAAATCTCTACTACATTTGATAAAATTGATAACCCCCTCTTTAGATTCTTTCCTCCCTAGCATTTATCTGGGAGATTTCTTTCTGTACCTTTTTTTCCCTTTGTCGTTCCCCTTTTCCTATGACTCCTACGTGAAATTCTGACATCCTCCACTGCTCTGTTCTGGGTCCACTTGTCTTCTTAGTCTAAGTATTTGTAACGAGACATGTCCACCCTTCTTGAAGTTACACTATTCCTCCAATCTGTGAATCCCAGACTTTTCTTCTCAACCCAGGACTCATGTATCCACATATCTACGAGGCATCTCCAACACAATGTGATGTGGGTAGCTCAAACTCAGCAGACCCAAAACTGAATTGGAAATAATTCCTCCCTTTTCCTCCCCAAAATTATTTCTCTTCTGTATTCTTCATCATCAGTGAAAGGTCCCATCACCTATCCAGCTACTGAGACCAAAAATCTGGGCATCATCCTAGATTCCAGTCCCTAGTCCAACCGATAATTAAGTACTATTCCTAACACCTAACCTTTCAGGGGAGGCAGGTCCTGCTTCCAGAGAAACAACTCCTCCTACAATTCATCTTACTTCCTAATGTCTAATGCCAGTACCATGTCCATGGTACTCTTTTATTTGTGTGAAATATAGGTAATATGCTACTACGACAAAGTGAAGAGTACACGGTACATACAGGCAGCACAGGAACATAAGCCACATAAATTCCAACAGAATTAGTCAATATATTGCCCGGTTGCACCCCAAGAGTCCCAAATTCCTGCCTCCCACCCCATCCCTCTGGGCTCATGTCTTTCCTAATCCCTGAATTTTATAGATTTTGCTCCTGGGATTCTATGTTCTATGACATAGTTGATTTTAAGAAAGAGATCATCCAGGTGGGCCTGACCTAATCACATGAGTCCTTAAAAAGCTCAGTTTTCTTGGGGCACCTGGGTGACTCAGTCGGTTGAGCGTCTGACTCCTGATTTTGGCTCAGGTCATGATTTCATGGTTTGTGAGACCAAGCCCCACATAGGGCTCTGCACTGACGATGCAGAACCTATTTGGGATTCTGTCTCCCTCTCCCTCTGCTCCTCCCCTGCTCGCACGCTCTCTATCTCTCTCTAAATAAATAAGTAAATAAACTTTAAAAAAAAAAGGAGAGTTTTCTCTGGCTGGCTTCAGAAGAGGAAGTCAGAGATTCAGAGCACAAGAAGGATTTCATGTGTTGTTGCTGGGTTGAAGATGGAGGGGGTAGTGTTAAGGAATGGGAATGAAATTGAGAGATATTTAAAGTATACAATGTGATGATTTGATTTTCCTGTACATTGGGAAAGGATTCCCCTGTCAAGTTAACTGACATATTCAACACCTCACATATTTATCTTTTTTTCTTTCTTTCCTTATTATTTTTTTATGTGTGTGTGAGAAGATTTAAGTTCTACTCTGAGCAAAGTTCAATTTTATCATACAGTGTTATCAACTATAGTCACCATGTTCTACATCGGATCCTCAGACCTTATTCATCTTATGATGAAATTCATGAAAGTTTGTATGCTCCTTACTAAGGGGCTCCTTGTTCCATCCCTGCAACCCCCAGCCCCTGGCAACTACTTGTGTACTCTGTTTCTAGAAGTTCAACTATTTCTTTTTTTTTTTAGATTCCATCTGTATAGGATACTATATGCACTATTTGTCCTTCTCTGTCTGTCTTATTTCACTTAGCCATCCAGGTTCATCCATATCATTGCAAATGACAAGATTCCTTCTTTTTTTATAGCTGAATGATATTCCATTTGGGCTGTGTGTGTGTGTGTGTGTGTACATTTTCTTGATCCATTCATCTATCAATGGACACTTAGTTTGTTTCTATACCTTAGCTATTGTGAATAATGCTGCAATGGACATGAGAGTATAATATGTCTTCAAGATAGTGATTTCATTTCTTTTGGAGAAATACTCAGAAGTGGGTTTGTTGGATCATAGGGTAGCCCTATTTTTTATTTTTTGAGGAACCTCTATACTGTTTTTCCAGAGTGGTTGCACCATTTTGCATTTCCACCAACAGTGCGGGAGGCTTCCTTTCTCCACATCCTTCCCAGCATTTGTCATCTCTTGTCTATTCTTTTAATATTTAATTTAACTATTGTGTTCCAGCATGTTTTAATTCTTATACATTGGCTTTATTGTTGTTAACTTAGTAGGTTTAAAAACCCGATGTATATAAGACTCTCCACTCATTTACTTTTGTAATTTACATTTCTCTTCTCTCTACAAAACAATAGATCGGGTAACTACCTCTAGCTTTCTCTAGTCTTGTGTGCAGTAATACTCTTACCTGACGCATTTAGGACTGATGGTTGGTTTATGAATTAGAAAAGTTGGGGGGCACCTGGTTGGCTCAGACTGTTGGGCATCTGACTTCGGCTCAGGTCATGAGCTCACAGCTGGTGAGTTCAAACCCCTCCTCGGGCTCTGTGCTGATGGCTCAGAGCCTGGAACCTGCTTCGGATTCTGCATCTCCCTCTCTCCCTGCACCTCCCCCGCTTGCACGCTGTCTCTCTCTGTCTCTCAAAAAGAAATAAAAATGTTAAAAATTTTTAAAAAAAGAAAAGTTGGTTAAAGAAGAAAATCATAAAATCATAAAATAGTATGAAGTACTACAGGTAGTTTAATTCATCCGGCTATTAAGTACTGGAGGCAAGAAAGAAATCCAGCCATTTTGATTCCAGAATTTCTGCTACTTATCAGTTCACAAATGCTCTTCCTTTTCAAAAAGACAATTTTTTTGCCAAAAAAAATTTAAATCTGACTTGCAAGGACACATTGAACACAATAAGATTATGTACGTTAGAAACAATTTCTACTACCAATAAAAACAGGTCTTTTTAATACCTTTAAATATATTTGGGTATGAAATTTCTTGCTTAATGACAATCCCCAAATCTAGCGGCCACAAAAGTATCTCCTTCACAATTGGAAAGCATAATATTTAGCATTACACAAAAATGATTGAAATTCATAAGTGTTACATTTATACATAGGCCAAATTTACTATTCACTCTCTTATGCCAGCCACTATAATGAAGGCAAAAAATTCTATTAATGTAAGTGGCTGCAAGAATGTGGTATAAACCCAAATCAAAACTTTAATGTGTCAATGTGCTTATTTCTCCCTCTATGGAGATTAGTGAGAGGAAGTTCTGCCTCTTATATGGTCTACCTGACCCTTTATCCAGTGACGCCTCTTCTTATAGGTGGCACCTTCTGGCTTCTTATAGATACCACCAGTCTGGGTGCTAAATCAATACGGAAATTAAACTGGCAATCCAGAACACATTGATTTATGAGGTTGCATTTCTTCTTTACATTTCATAATATTTTAGAGCCATCATAAATTAAACATAAAATCAATTTAAATTAAAAGTTAAGGGGCAGTAGCCCTCAGGTAGATGTTCAATGGTTTATTAGTTTTATGAAATATATAAGAAATGCTAAACTTTATACTGGTGTTATTATTATTTAATACTTCTTACACACTAACAAGGTACCATCAATTCCTGTTGAGTCAAGGCCCAATTACCCAGTTTTTGAATTATGTAGGCTGCCCAATTCTACAATTAAACCTTTGGTCATTTATTTCATTCTAAATTTTGGCTCTTCGAGGGAAAAAAAATGTTGAAAGAAAAATCACATGATTGTATTTTGGAAGTTCTATTAAACCTCAGAAACAACTCCCGCATTGGGAAATTATTCATTTACAGTTTTTCGTGCCTTAAATTCATATACTTGGGCAACACCAATGATAAGAGAATGTTTACAAGATAATGTAAGAAAGACTACGTGCACCATGTCTATAATTATTTTATTTTATTTGCATTGTATGTTCATTCGTTTATTCAATATATATTCAATGTATTTCTAGTCTGTGAATAACATTAAGAATAAAGAAAAGAGAAAGCAGACGTGCATGGGCCTGCCTTCATGAAGCCTGCGTTCTAGTGAGAGGAACAAACATTAAACAATGAATTACTTTAGATTAAACAGGAGTACTTCATAGTGTTCTTATAGATCTGGAAACTGAGGCACAAGGGATGTAAGCAACTTGTCCAAGTCCAACAGCCAGGATGTGATGATGCCAGGACATTCGACCCAGGCGGTCTGGCATCAGGTGTGGGTGTTGAGCCCTTGGTTTTCTGCCTTTCTATTGGGATGCGTGTGGCAGGGCACATGTGGCACACGGGAGAGGGAGGAAGATTTTCACGAGAGAATTACAATCGGAGTGAGATCTAAAGGCTGAGTGAGCATGAACTAGGCACTGATGGAGACAGAGGAGGGTGTGCTGACGCGGGTGGAAGGGCCAGACGGTGCAGAGGACTTGCAGTGAGAAGAGCCAGAGACATTAGAGGAACCGGGAAATCCTGAGTGGCTGAAGTGCAGGTGGGCAGGGCCGTGGCCCAGTGTAGCTGGATGATAGCCCAGAAACCTCTCTCTGGGTCTGGCTGTCTCTCATCCCATTATCTGTATATTTAGACTCGATTTACATCAGTGGATCTCAACCCTGGCTGCAATCGGAATCACCTGGGGAGCTCTTACAACACCTCATCCCAGACCAACTATATGAAAATCTCTGCAAGAGGACCCCGGGCCTCACTAGCTCCCAAAAAGCCCTCCTTGTACAGCCAAGGTTGAGAGCCTCTGTGTCACAGCATCATCAGACTATGTCTAAACCGGTTGAGGCCTCAAGAACCAAAAATATAAACAATATTGTTGAGATATTCAAGTGCAGGTGTGAATTTTGAATGTGTTGTTTGCTGAGGTAAAGTGGAGGAATATCTGAGGGGGACAAACATGAGCTGCATAAACCTTGAAGCAAAGGAAATGTTGGCAACTGGAGGTAGGTAGGGCATGCATCCTCTGGCTGTGCTGACCTTATGTCAGAAGTGTTGTCCCTCTCCCGACTAGGGGAGCGAAACCAAGCCAAAGTCTGAGGATGAAGCATGCCCTTGGTTTAGGGACTTCCCTTCCCAGGACTCCACCTACCTCCTTAGGACTGCTGAGGGGTATAGGTATGGGGGTGGGGTGGAATCAGAGCAAGTTCCTGAGTTTAACCTGAAAGTGGGTGTCCTATGGCACCACCAAAAAGAAAATAACTGGGAGGGATGATGACCCACCAACAACCTGCCCTGAGGGGTCATCCAGTTTCAGTGGCTGGGTCTGTGGAAGACGTGAGTCTCCAACCCCAATCTTCAGGAAACCTTTCAGACTGCACCAAATTAAGATATTCAGCCTCTGTAAGCACTAAAAAGATTATGATGCCCTTCCCAAAATAAATATAAGTTTTCTTTTCCAACATAACATAATACGTAAGGGTTTGCTGAAAAGTATTTGACTGCAAGAGTCTGGATGTTTATTAAAGCTGAATTCTTTTTTTTTCCTCCTCTTCTCCTTCCTCCTCTCCATCCTCCTCTCCCTGAACCTGCCTGTCTTCCTCCTCGCCCTCTTGTTCTCCTTTCCTCCCCTCCTCCTCTCTTCTCCCTCTCCTCCTCTTCCTCCTCCTCTTCCTCCTCCTTCTTCTTCCTCCTCTTCTTCTTCTCTTTCTTTCTTTCTTTCTTTCTTCTTCTTCTTCTTTTTTTTCTTCTTCTTCCTCCTTCTTCTTCTCCTTCTCTTCATCCTTCTCCTCCTCCTCCTTCTTCCTCTTCCTCTTCCTTTTCTTTTTCTTCATCCTCCTCTTTCTCTTCTCCTTCCCTTCCTCCTGCTCCACTTCCTCCTCCTCCTCCTCCTCCTCCTTCTCCTCCTCCTCCTTCTCTCTCTCTGTCTGTCTCTTTCTGCCATGTTATAATTCAATAGTACAATAGAGGGTCCAAAGCTAAGGGCAGGATTACATATGTTCTGTGTGTTTTCTTGAAGAATGAATTAAAGAAGGGCAGAAATGGGTATTGAAATATCAGTATGGAGGCTGTTTTCTGTAGACTAGGTGAGAGGTGACAGCAACTTGGATTAGAGCCTAGTGGCAAAGGAAAAAGAGGAAGTGGAAAGAGAGTTAAGTTTGACCATAAGCATTAGAGATAGTAAAAGCAAAGGAGACAAAGACAGATACGTGGCAAGAGACATGGACATAGAGACAAAGGAAATATGTATAATCTTGCCAATTACAACTAATGTTTTTATTTTGCCTCCAAAAGCTATCATTACTTGTTTATATTTTATAGGGGGTGACTAATCATGGAATGATGGAATAAACATAATGCACACCTAATTACATATAGAAAATGGACTGGAAAAAATACTTTCAGTTGTTGATATGATTAGCTCTGAGTGGGTGGGTGATTTTAAGAACAAAAATGGTGAGAATTCCATGAGCTCTGTTCCAGGCAAATTCTGGTCCCTTTGTTACCTTATCCATTTAATCCTCAGTTTTCAGGGTACGGGAATGTTCCTTACAGCTGGCAAATTAAAAATAATATTTACTTAAGCTATTTTTTAGAAAACAGTGAAATTAATAGATTATGGGGGTGAGCAATAATCACACCCAAGCTGCATTCAGACATGAAGAGTACAATTGTAACAATAGCTGCTGAACGTTCCTGTGTGCCAAAAACTATGCTAGGTGTTTTCCTAGTACTAACTCATTAAATTCTCACGATTTATTGAAGTGAATATTATAATTATCTCTATTTTCCAAGTAAAACACTAGTATGTCTTACATTAAGGATATTTTCCCTAGACTGATCCCAAAGACTCCAAAATTCAAGAGAATAATGAAGAATTTCATGCTTGAAAGATAGAGCCTTATTCTCCATCATGGAGATATCCAAGGAGTCTAGATTTTTTTAAAAAATGGAAGGACAGACAGCTACTATAATCTCTCAAATAGTGGCTTATTTTTGCAGAGGAGGTTCAAATCCAGTATTATTCAAGTGTGGCTAGCTCTATATGACTAGGTTTCAAGCATTTACTAACTGCAATCAAAAAAGAAAGAAAGATTCCTAGAATAATTTCACTGAAAGCAGAGTATAGCCATTTTAAAGTAATAATTTTTTTCTTTCTTACTAAGTTTTTAATTTTAATTCCAGTGCAGTTAACATACAGTGTTATATTAGTTATAGGTGTACAATATACTGATTCAACAATTCTATACATTACTCAGTGCTCATCCCAAGTGCACCCCTTAATCTCCATAATCTATTTCACTCATTCTGCCCTCTCCCCTCAGGTGACCATCAATTTATTCTCTATAGTTAAGAGTCTGTTTCTTGGTTTCTCTCTCTTTTTTCTCCTTTGTTCATTTATTTTGTTTCCTAAATTCCACATATGAGTGAAATCATATGGCATTTGTCTTTCTTTGATAGATAGATATATAGATACATAGATGATAGATAGATAGATATAGACAGATTGATAGATGAATGGATAAAGAAGATATATATCTGTCTTCTATAGAAGATATTCTATAGATATATATCTATCTTCTTTATCCATTCGTCTATCAGTGGACATTGGGGCTTCTATAATTTGGCTATTGTAGGTAAAGCTGCAATAAACATAAGGGTATATACATCCTTCCTAACTAGTGTTTTTGTTTTCCTTGGATAAATACCTAGTACTGTGATTACTGGATCATAGGGTAATTCTATTTTTAATGGTTTTGAGGAACTTCCATACTGTTTTCCACAGTGGCTACACCAGTTTGCATTCTCACCAATAGTTTCTGACAGGTGTGAGGTGACATCTCATTGTGTTTTTCATTTGCCTTTCCCTGATGATGAGTAATGTTGAGAATCTTTTCATTTGTCTCTTGGCCATCTGTATGTCTTCTTTGGAGAAATGTCTGTTCATGTCTTCTGTCTGTTTTTAATCGAATTATTTTTTTTTAGTCTTGACTTCGTAAATTCTTTATATTTTTTGGATACTAACCCTTTATCAGATATGTCATTTGCAAATACCTTTTCCCATTCAGTAGGTTGTCTTTTAATTTTGTTGACTATTTCCTTCACTGTGCAGAAGCTTTTTATTTTATTTTGATGTACTCCCAAGTTTATTTTTGCTTTTATTCCTCTTACCTCAGGAGACATATCTAGAGGAATGTTGCTATGACCAATGTCAGAGAATTACTGCCTGTACTTTCTTCTAGGTTTTTAATGCTTTCAGGCTCACATTTAGATCTTTAATTTTATTTTGAGTTTATTTTTATGTTTTGTGTAAGAAAGTGGTCAAGTGTCATTCTTCTGCATGGCTGTCCAGTTTTGCCGACACAATTTGTTGAAGAGGCTGCCTTTTCCCATTGCATATTCTTGCCTCTTTGGTTGAAGATTAATTGACCATGTAATTGTGGATTTGCTTCTGGGCTTTCTATCCTGTTCCATTGATCTATATATCCATTGATCTATGTATCTATTTTTGTGCCAGTGCCATACTGTTTTGATTACTTTAAAGTAATAATTTCTATTCACCCTCGAACTCTACATAGTAATTGAATCTCAAGAGACTAAATTTCAATTGGAACAAAGAACCACACGTTGAGAGAGAGGACAAGTGAGAGAGGACAAGAGAGGACATTATAAAAGAATGTTTATGTAAATAGACCTAACTTTAAACACTCAGAGATTAAAGTTAAGGAATCAAATGCTTACTTGGGCTTTCCACATTTTTAGAGCCCAAGATATGTGATCAGTGATATACAGTCAGTACCTAAGAATTTTATCATGGATATAAATCCACCTCAAATGTGTTTTCATTGCAGTCTTTACAAACTTTACAAACTTTACAAACCAAAGTGATTTTATTTATTAGTTCTGCTAGAAAAGAAAATTTTATTCCCAAAACAAAGAGCATATGTTCCTACCTCTTGCTCCCGTACACCCAAAATGTAGCTTTTTTTTTTTTTCCTGAGACATTGGAAGTCTTAAAAGGATAAGGTTGCATTGCCTGGTTCTTTAACACAATTATTTCAAGTACTTCATCACCAAGCAAAGAATTACTTTTCAAACTTTTTAGTACTTTCATTTTTTTTTTCTTGACTTAATCTCAGAGCCTAGAAAAAAAAGTAAAAGAAATTATGTTTTGTTCTTTGTTATTGTCTTTGCTTTGCAAAATGAGACACATGCAAGCATCTGAATTCAGATCACATTCCCTCCCCCCACACTGCTATGGGACGATTGTGTTGAGCAATGGTGAGGCAATGAATACTGCTCCAAAGCAGAAAGAATACACCTATACAAAATTTAATTTAAAATACACAAAAGAATGCATGTTTCCTCAAGTTTTAAAGCTGGATTATGTGGTATTTGGAAGTAAGACTTGTTCCTTAGAAAGCCGGTTGTATTAAAATGTGACTGCTTTACTTAGTGTTAAGCAAATGTTGAGAAGTGCTCCGACCCGAATTTTTGAACAAATGGATGTTTGTTGGGAACTTTAATCGATTTTGAAATATATCAGAAAAACTCCAGGAAAAGAACTTCATCAAAAATCCATAAGCATTGCCTTGTTAGGGCTCCCTGGTACCAGCAGAACGAGGTGAACAGTAAAATGTTCAAGCAACATTTTCTTTCCCAGCCACTACTAGCCAATACTGAGCTTCCATCTCTGAACAAGGATGTAAATCATCTCATCATTGCCCTTTGTTATAAGTTTTTATTTTGTCTGTAGGGCTATCTTATCGTTCATTAAAATTAGAGGCCTTGTATCGTTCATTTTTATCTTACCTAGAAATTCTAGTAATGGAAGGTGTTCCAACGCCTTTTAATTTAAGCAAGAACCAAACTGACCAACCAGATGAAAAAAAGTCCAGTCAAGCGCGTAGCAATTAACTGGTGGTTTGTGTCTGTGAGTCATTTGAATGTACAGCAATCATGTGGTCCTGGACATGAAGGTATGAGGAACAAAGCTAGAGATTACCTAGCCCAGTCTTCTCGTTTTGCACTACGAAAGTGAGACCAAAAGAAGCTAAGTGATTTGCAGTTGTAGGCAGACTACCACGATTTTTCACCTCACTAGGGTACAAATCCTACATAATCCCCAGGACTATAAATAGGAGGGATTTTACATTAATGATTAGGCTGTATTATATGGCTCAGTTGGCCTTAAATTAGAGAGCTTGTCTGGGGCGGGGGGGGGGGGGGGGGGGGGGGGGGCGTGACCTAATCATATAAGCCCTGTAAAAGCAGAGTTTTCTTCCACTGGTTGCAAAAAAGGAAGTCAGAGATTTGAAAAAGGAGGATTCAGTGCGCTATTGCTGGCTGGAAGAGGGAAGGAGCCATGTGGCAAGGGATGTGGGCAGCCCCTAGGAGCAGAGAGCAGCTCCCTATGGACAGCCAGCAAAGAAACAGGAACCTCAATCTTGCAGCTGAAAAGAAGTGTATTCTGCCTAGATCCAGTGAGTTTGGAGGAAAACCCCAAGCCCACAAGGAACACTGTGGTCCTCGCTGCCACCTTGATTTCAGCAGAGAATCCAGCTCCACCATCCCCGGACTTCCGGCCACCAAAACTGTAAGCCAGTAAGTGGGTGTTGCTTTAAACTGCTGAGCTTGTGGTATTTTGTTACCTAGCAATTGAAAACGAATAGCTTGTCTAAGATTCTATTGTTAATGAGTGATGGCCCGAGGCCTCCTGAGACCCCGGACAAAGTCTTTGGCCTCCTGCAGGAGACAATGTTGATCAGTAGAGGCAATGATTCAGGAATGAATTTGGCCAACCAGCACTGAGGTGTATAACCAAGGTATAGCTGCCTCTTGGGTTAGAAATAGCCAAATTACTATTTCCCCATCACTGTTTGAGGCCTGGCAAAAATTAATTCTGAATAAAAAATGATTTCAGAGGACATAGAATATCTCTTCCATCGAATTACATCACTAGAAACAAAAAAGGAAGCTACTCCAACATTCCAGCGCTCTCAGAGCTGGTGGTATTAGCTAGACACTAAGAAGGGGCACTTAGGGATCAGAATATAAACTCTATACATAATCTTTTAAAAGCATCATTACCCTGTTAAGACTTGGGAAAGAATTTTGTCAAGTGCAGAAAAATTTCCTCTTCCACTGTATGAAATTACTCTGAAGAGCAGAAGTTATGATTGGAAATTCAGAATAAACCCAAGGCCATTAGCCATTCATCCAGTTAGAGAAGTTCCCTCACTTTCTCTTCTTCCTAAAACCAAATTAGAAATTACTTGCTTCAAGGGGAAAAGGACTCACCAAGTACTTGTATTCCTCTCAGTGTATATGAGGCCTAGAGTCATGTATGCATTGATTTCCAGGATCAGTTAGTGACAATTCGTGTACATCAGACAGTGAAAAATCTACCACAGGCTCTCTAACCATTGTGACTTTGCTGATGAGGGGAACCGTGCCTTGGTCTTTCCCATGGTGTGCCATCTGTATTAGACTTTGTAAACTGCAGCAGTTGAAATCTTTAACCAGCCATTACTAATAAGCATATGTTAATTGTAGCAGAGATCATAAGCAGGTCAATTAGGAGGCAAAGACTGGAACCGAAGGAAACATTCAGCTGGAGGGAAAATCCAGGGCAGGTGTCGGCCAGCGTGGTCTGCCCTGGCGGGAGCTCTAAGCATCCTGGGTAGGAGCTCATTTAACGTTTTGATTTGCTGAATTTGCATTTCAAATTTTCATTCCTAATAGACAATATAGTCAGTCTTTGTTAATGAGGACTCTGATTACATGTGCCATTATAATTGGGAATTAGCAGACCAGCCTTGTTTTGGAGATTAAACTCAAAGCAAATTGGATTAAATACTGTGTGACTGAAACCTCCTTTCTCTCTCTTTTTATTTTTTTTTGTTTGAAGTCAAAGGTGAGAAAAAATCCATTTGTTCCAGGCATATGGCTCATAACTTTATTATCATTTTTAGAGCTTTGATTATACTTCTAAAAATACTCTTCTTTGGCAGGGCTAATCTATAGTTTTTAAAACATGTGTTTATTAAATTTTCCTCCATAAACAGCAGACTTGTGATCCAATCATTAAGTATTCAGAATTAATTACAGAATACATACACATATAGTGGTACACTTTTTATACAGTATGCTATACCTAAAAAAAACAATGGAGGAGTGATGTTTCAGAGTGAGCTTCAGGTAAAATTATTCAACCTGTCTTCACAATACTATTTGAGATCCTTTCATTGTAGTCTAACAAGTCCGTGAAATTTGTCCCATTAGATTTTGGCGTATTATCTTAAGTGCAAAGATGAAGTAAGAAATTTTGCATTAATGTTACCGACTCACTAAAATGCATTTTATCATAAAAATTACAATGCAATTTTTCTATTTTACATGGTAGTATCATAACCCTTAAGTGGCATATCGCTTAGGGTTATGTGGTCTTTCTTAATTCTCTTGGGTCATTTAAAATTGTAATCCAGTTACACTCCAACATTTTCATTATTAAGCTTAAGACCAATTCTTCAAAAACTACCACTAATCCCAAGTCATTGGAAAATCATGCTTATTAATTCTCATGAGATTCGGTTAGATGCTTGTTTGGCTATAGGCTGCCTTAATTACACAACAAAAGAAGATCTTCACAAGATGAAGAGAAATTCAAATATTTTTTGAGTGAATATTGGTCTTTGAAGGCACACAAATGAGGGTAGACCTGGATACAACAATCACAGACACTTTTTTAGCCACAAAAGGGGAAATGAAAAGAGGGGAAACTTTACACAGGGTTATGCGTTCATTTTGTTATTGTTGTTGTTGTTGTTTATATTTGTTTGTTTATCTTCACTGCAGTAGCGAGGAAAGTAGCCATGCAAACGAAAGTTAAAGGTGGCTTTAGTATGTCCTCACCCATCCAGAGATCTCTGAAAATGGAACAAGACCAAGTAGAAAATTTTTCCCGGAATGTGAATTCAATCATAGGAGGATCAGGAATTGTTTCTTTAGGAAGGCTTGATAATTGGTTAATCACTGTTTTGTATGCGTTGCCCAGGCCGGTGTCTGATTGAATGAGATGGGGAGAGCAGGGCAAGTTGCCAAGATACGAATCTGCCCTGAGAACAGATGCACATCTTTGCTTGTGTCCAAGCTCTAGTCTGGGTACAAAATGACTTGTTTCAGTTAAACTAATAGAAAATTGCAATTTAGACCATGTATGAGTTTCTTTGTATACCTGAGACCGTGGGCCATGCTAGAGAGTTTAGGCTAATGACATGATCTATGGTGATTGTCTATTCTTGTATGCCCAAGAATTGGATGGTATCGGTTTGACTTCGGGGAAGCTGGAGACTAAGTAGCTAAGGTAGTCATATAGGCGTTCCAAGTGACTTGCCCCCAGTAATAAAACATGGGGATCAAGGTTGGGGTGAGATTCCCTGGGTTAGCAACACTTCGCGTGTGTTGTCACATGTCATTGCTGGGAAATGAAGCACTATGTGACTCTTCTGGGAGAGAACAACTGGAAACGTGTGCCTGGTTTCTCTAGTCTCCAACCAATGCATCATGTCCCTCTGCTGATTTTAATCTGAATCCTCTTGCAGTAATAAATTATGAGTGGAAGAGCTTTTCTGAGTTTGGTGAGTCCTAGAAAGTCACTGAACCTAAGGGTGGTCTTAAGGAGTCACAACAAATCAAAAACATGAGTAACCTCACCATTTTTAATGGCCACAAAGTGTCCAATTGTATGACATACTATAATGTATTTTACTACTGTGTAATTGATAAGCATTTACTCTCTCTCTGTCTCTCTCTGTCTCTCTTTTTAGTAACAAATAATCCTGTATGTGCAACTTTTTGAACTTACTGACTTTATTATTATTACCATATCTTTGCACATATGAAAGGCAAAAATGTGTTTCATTTTTACTTGCATTGCCTGAATATCTAGTCATGTTTAGCGGATCTTTGTATTTCTTCTTTTGAGAATCCTATGTGTGTTACCCATTTTCCTGTTAGAATGCATAGCTTTTTTATTTTGGTTCGTACTATTTATTTTGGATTAATTGAGCAGATTAGTGAAGAGGTTTGAATTATAAAATACTTTAAAACAAAGGTAGTCATATTGCACCTCGTGCTTAACAAAAGTTGACCTAAACCCAACAGAAGTATTGCAAGTAGGGCTCTTGCTGAGACTATACTAGAGAATAGAAAACTCATCCACTTATTTCTAGTAAGAGCTTGCTTTGGAAGTGGCTAACACTGTGCCTAGTCATTTTGTTTAAACTATTCATTTTGCTAAGCAAAACTTTTCTTTTTATTCGAAGGTATGATCATATAAAATTCGGCCCAAATTTGGTCATTGCGGCCTCAAGGATACTGGACTTTAACCATAAAGTGGCAAAAAAAAAAAAAAAAAAAAAAAAGTTTATACAATTGCTAAATTGCTCAACAACTGTTATATACAGCTTTACTAAGGACTAAATGACAGGATGCATGTATCAATGTCTCAACTTATCAATGAAGCTCTTCATTCTTAATTAAAAAACAGCCCTGCCTTAGCCAAATGCATTACTATCAGGTTCACTGAGAGAAACTTAGTTAAATTTCGTTACACATTAAATGTGCCCGGTACATTGTCCATTCAATTAAATCTTTCATAAAACATTTCCATAGCAAATGGCTAGTCATCAGAAATGAGAAAGGGAGGGATGGACCGAGAGAAGGAAGAGAAGTCAGCTAAAAGTGAGTTGGGTACTTGGGGAGACACAGAAATCTTTAAGGACCCTCGGTCACCATTAATGCTAGAGAAATACCAGTAAATGAAGTGTTTTTAGCGTTTTTTTGAGAGAGGTTTTCCTCATTTAAATAAGTGTACGTTACTCTCTGGGGACTCGACTATGTCTCAGATTCCTTCTGACGCTTGGAGATTATTTTATAGGGTGGAACATACTACTACTGATATTAAGTATTCTTGTTTTATTATTATTACTATTATAAGTGATTAGTAAAAATTTATTTTGTGTTTATAACGTTTTCATATATATTTTCTCATGGTCAATGACAAGCTCTACATATCTTCTAGAATCATTTAGAGGCATCTAGGAAAAGAATTTATCCAGCAAATATTTTGGCATATTGTAATAATTTACAGTTTACAAAGAGTCTTCACCTACATGACTTTGCTTCTTTTTTAGGAGTCCATTCTAGTAGGCCCTGTAAACCTACATTTTTAGGGACAAGTAAATCCTGGTTTGGAGAGGTTACTTGCGCTACCTAGAGTTGCAACTGATACAATATGTGATAAAGTTGTTCCTCTTGATTCATTCATTCATTTATTCAAAAAGACTCTTGGGGCGCCTGGGTGGCTTGGTCGGTTAAGCGTCCGACTTCGGCTCAGGTCATGATCTCGCGGTCCGTGAGTTCGAGCCCCGCGTCGGGCTCTGTGCTGACAGCTCAGAGCCTGGAGCCTGTTTCAGATTCTGTGACTCCCTCTCTCTCTGCCCCTCCCCTGTTCGTGCTCTGTCTCTCTCTGTCTCAAAAATAAATAAACGTTAAAAAAAAAAAAAAAGACTCTTTTAAGGGCCTGTGATAGGTCAGCTACTCTGCTAAGTTGTGACGACCATATGAAAACAGAAAATGTGGCTGGTTGTCTTTAAGGAATTCAGAGGTTAGCAGAGGCACTCAGCCTGAAGTCGCATACTATAACGCATTGTCTTTGTTGGTAACACAGAGATGTAAATGCTGTAGAAGCAAAGAGAAAAAAATGATTGCAATCATATATTTGGAGTACAGTGGAGATGACCAGTAGGATTACAATGCCCAGAGTGTTCCTGGTGACCCCAAGAGACACCACAGGATATTCCAGAACAATTCCAGGAAGAAAAACTGCAACTGTTCTGATACAGCAGGCTGAAAACAGTTGGGGGTGTTCCATATCCCCTGTCACCATCTTGAAATACATGAAAAAAGATATTATCACCCTGAGAAAAACTCACAGACTAAACACTGAACCTAAAATATATTCTGGCACTATGTGAGATAAACACATTTAAAAATTTTTTGATTAATATGTTAAATAGATTTTTTTTTTCTGGCCACATAACAATTAGGACTCACAGCATAAAGTTTAGAATTTACAGAAGTGTTAAAAGAAAATTAAAAGCACACAATCCTGCTATAGATATGCTATTTTTCTTCTTGTGTCGATTATTTCATAAATAATACTATTCTGTATATATAATTTATATCCTGTTTTTTATATTGACATTATAAATTAGAGTTTTTCATAACATTTAATCTAATTTGCCATGATTCAACTACTGTTGAATACTTCTCTTGTTCATAGATTTTCCTAGTTATAAATGATGCTTTTTCTAAGGTCTTTTTTTTTTTCCTCATTATTTTGTCTTATTATTTAGAATATTATTTCCCTAAAATAGATTATCAGATATAGTATCATTAGGTCAAAAGTATAGCCATTTTTAACACTTTATACATGTTATCAGATTTGTCCTTTAGAAAGATTGTATCAGTTCATATTCCCACCAGCGAAGAATGTTCTCATTAAATAATTGCTAATAAGGGAAGGTAAAAAATACATCTATGAGATATTTTTTACACACTTTAAAATATAATTATTTATATCCTGATTTTCCTTCACGATTTGTTTTCATTGGCTTATTGGAATATTGGCATTTTTAAGTCAACTTGTATATCATTATATTTTAGGAATATTAACACTTTATAGTATTTACCACCAATATTTTTCTCAGTTTATTTTCTTTGATTATAGTATATAATGTTTTTAAAGTAGAGACTTTAATACAGTTGAATCTGCACATCTTGTTTATCATGCTTTCTGCCATTATTTTTTTCCTTTGAATTTGAGCTGAGAGTCATGCTTCATGACTTCAAGCCATAGATGTCCCCAGTGTCAATAATATGAACTATAGAGGGGGCTGCTATAGCAATGTATTGTTTCTAAACATGAGAATATACTGGTCAGCAGGAAAAATTATATGCCCTGGGTTAGAACACATATGTCTTCAAGGAACGTAGGTATTTTAAATTATTTTAAAGAAATTAACATACCTGGGTCTCCCCGTTTCTCTTGTAAGGTACAGGAAACTTTCTGGGGTTTTTTATGCCCCTGAATAAGATGAACGTCTTCATAACCTCCTTGTAACAGATGCTCTTTTAAACTGACTTGAGTTATCATATGAATCGATATTGTTGAGCAATATATACTGTGGATGTGATAGTCCCTCTTCTTTTCTTTGCACTAATAACATAGAATGTTCATTCAAACAGTGTTAAAATAATTATCTTAATAAAAGTTTATCTTTCTTGACTAGGAATCACAGAAGTTTCCTACATTATAAATTATCCACCCACTTCCTCTCACCCCTTTGGTTTATGGAGAGAAGTTATGACAGAAAATACCTTGTTGGCTTGTCAGTGTCTCTGCTTCTTCTGGATGCCATTTGGAGTGACACGTTGGCAGTTTTTCAGTGATCAGTCCTAAGTAACTCAGAGCAGAAATGAAGCCAGACTTTCGACAGATTTCAATTGACCTCTCTGATACCAGATACCACGAGGGGCCCTTTTCTCAGCCAAACAACAAATGTAGGAAACTGATTCTTAGAACTGTGCTGAGAAGGGTCTAAACTTCAAATTCGTTTGACAATTTCCCTCTTGTACCATTGTAAGCAAAATGGAGCACAACTGACTGAATACATAGAATATTTTGTGTGAGTTGGGTGAGTAATAATTTGTACAAGGAAAAGGTATTCGCTTAAATAATTGATATGAATCTAGAGGGAGCTCGATTTGGTTCAACGTTTGTATCTGTAACTTAGATAAAGGTACGGAAGGCTTACTCCACAAATTTGTAGATGGCACAACGGCTTACATATTTGATGACAGCTTCAGAATCTAAAAAGCTCTCCACAGGCTACAACAGTGGTCTAAAATCTAGCAAGACAAAATTTAATGGGAATGAATATAAGATTCTGCACTGAGGGTCCGTAACACCTCAACTATAGATGTGAGATATAAGAAACAGTGTGGCAGCCAAAGATAGAGCAATGCCTTGACAGTCACCCCACTACCTTATTTAAGGACAACACCTCAAACTGCAATATCATCATATAACTCCTTTGAAATTTTATAAGATTTGGTCTCTACTGATAGGAATCAAACACTAGAAAGAAAAGAGATGACAATTTCACCTTAGACTTTTAAGATAACACTTAGACTAAGGCTTTCGATCCTAGACACTTCCTTTAAGAGAAATTGGACAAACTGGAGCTCATTAGGAAGAGAGTAGAGAGTGAGTGGGTTTAAAGCCAAGACAATAAAGAAATGGCTTAGGATGTTTATACTTTGCCGTCTCTGATCTAAGGCAGTTGTGCCTTGTTTTACAAGACCTTGACACTTCTCATGTACTTGTTGCCCATATGCATGACTTCTTTGGGAAAATGTCTATATAGATTCTTTGCCCATGTTTTAATTGGGTCATTTGCTTTTGGCTATTGAGTTGTATAAATTCCTGGTATATTTTAGATATTAACCCCTTACCTGATATGTGGCTTGCAAGTACTTATTTTCCTATTTCGTTGGTTGTCTTTTTATTTTGTTGATGGCTTCTTTTGCTGTGCAAAGCTTTGTAGTTTGATGTAGTCCTACTTGTTTATTTTCACTTTTGTTGCCTTTACTTTTGGTGTAAAAAAAAATCATTGCCAAGACCAATGTCAAGGAGCTTACCTTCTATGTTTTCTTCTAGAAGCTTTATGGTTTTGGGTATTACATTCAAGTCTTTAATTCATTTTTGGCTGATTTTTGTGTATGGTGCAAGATAGGGGTCCAGGTCCATTCTATTGCATGTAGTTGTCCAGTTTTTCCTACACCATTGACTGAAGAGACTATCATTTCCACGTTGTATATTACAGAGGAGAACTTAAATGTTTTCTCACATGTACACAAAAAGTAAATATGTGAGGTAATACATGTGTTAATTAGCTCAGTGGGAAATACCCTTTCACAACGTATACATATGTCAAATCATCATGTTGCACACCTTAAATATCTCACGATTTTGTCAGTTATACCTCAGTAAAGCTAAAAAAGAGAGAAACATGAGAATGCTAGCCAGATAATTTTTAGATTGTCCTTCAATTCGGGTTGGTTTGAAGTTTCCTTCTGATTAACTTTAGTTTCTACATTTTAGCAAGAACTCTACAGAAGGGATGCTGTGCCCTTAGTATCCGGAGGTACGAGTCATCAATGTGCCTTATTACTGGTGGGGTTAAGTTCAATCACCAGTTAAAGGTGATGTCTGCCAGGTCTCTCTGTGTAAAGTTGTTACTTCTTTCTTTGCAACTAATAAGCATCTTTTGTCGAGATATCAACAGTATATAAATATCTGATTTGGCATTATACTTTTACCCACTAATTTAGCATCTATTAGTGCTTCCTGCTTGCAACATTTTATTATTATTCGTCTGTCAAATTCCTATGATGATTTTACTTGCATCACTCCCTGTGCATCAATTAATTAAAATCCTACGTAAGGAAGAGTTTGCCCCTTCTCTCTTACTTAATTACTGGTTCAATTGTTTTTATATCAGTGGAGAACTCACAGATATTTATTTTATTCTCTCTTATAACCCACTGTTGTCTGAACGGGGCCATGAGAATGACTTCAGACTGGTCCCAGTGTCCTTTCAACATTCATTCAACATACACTCATCATTTTTTAAGTATTTGCTTAATTTCTGGCACCATAAGACACGGTAGTTTTGTTTTTGTTTTTGTTCTTTTTTTGTCTCAGACGTGCAATCAGCCATTTCTCCGAGGAATCTTTGTTCCCTTTACTGGAAAATGGTTTTTAAAAGCAAAAATCTGGTGTCAGGTGTGTCCCCTGCTACTGAGGTATCATTTCCTCTAGGATCTCTTTGCAGAAAGGAATTAGGAAATACAAGTTTGTATAGCCACACATACACACACACACACACATAAATATGTCTATTTCTGTATCTATCTGCAAATATTTTCAGAACCATGAGCTCAGACTGATACTTCTATTTCCTGTCCAACCCCCCAGGGCTAATTCTAACCTTGTCCTTTCCCTTTATTTGTAACTCCTTCTCTGACAATGAGACACCTAGCTCTCATTAGCAATAATATATTGACACATTTATTTAATCCCAGATTACACATAAAGTAGTTTCAGAATCCCTGCTTATACTCATGTAAAAAACACATTTAATAATTAGTGTATAATATCTATGTGCAATTTTTGTGATCTTTTACCTTTGTGTATCTAATCAAATTACTCTGTTCTAAATTGACTTAGGTCAGTTTTTCTTTCTTTCTTTCTTTCTTTCTTTCTTTCTTTCTTTCTTTCTTAATTTCCTACTCCCTTTACTGTGGTTTTGCTCTTTGTAATGCAGTTCTGCTCGTTTGTTACTGGGTAGATTACATTTTTGGGTCCCTACTTCCGCCCAGTGATTTTAATTATTTTTTTAATGCATGTGAAACGTTAACTTGGTTCTAAAACTCAGAATTATACCCAAAGCTACCGTATTCTCAGAGAAATGTCATTCTCCCCTATCCTTGCTACCTCATTCCCATTTCTCCATTCTTTCCTCCTCCTTACAGCCCCGGTAGGTACCCATCTCATTCAATTCTGGTTTGTTTTTGTTTTTTGCACAAGTGAGCAGATGCGTGTATATTTTCTTGCTTTCCCTTCACGCTCATCAAAAAAAAATGTTAGCTACTATAGACATTCTTCTACACTTTTCATTTTTTACTTTTCATTATATCCTAGAGAGCATTCCAGATCAGTCAAAAGAGCTCTTCTTCACGCTTTTCTGTAGGTGCCCGGTATTCCATTGTGCCGATGCACCACGGTTTATTCAACCACTCTCCTAGGTATATGCATTTAGGTGGCTTTGCAGATTTTATAATTCCAAACAGTGATTCGCTTAATAACCTTGTGCAAAGAATCTTTGTGTTGTTGGGGGTGAACTATGGGGTAAATTCCTTTAAGTGCTCTTTCTGCGTCCAAAAGTAAGTGCATTTTTAGATTTGATAAATATCACCAGATTCTCTTTCTGGCAGGTTGCATCAGTTTGCATTCCGAGGCATGCTTTCCCACAGGCTTACCAACAGAATGGGTTGTCATACTTTTTAATTTCTTAAAGTCTGATAAGTGAAATAACATCTCAGTGTTGTTTTAATTTGCATTTACTTATGCATGAGTTTAAGCATCTTCCCATATTTTAAAGGCCAGTTTATACTGTTTCTGGGAATCATTTACTTATGTCTTCTTTCCTTTGTTTCTGTTGAGGTTTTGATCCTTTGTTCCTCAATTTCTAGGAGTTCTTAACGTATTTGGGATATCAGCCCTTGGTGTTATATGCTGCGAGTATTTTCTGCCAGTGTGTGTTTCCTGTCTTCTGATTTTGCCTATGGTGTTTTTGCCATAGAAAGAAGATATGCAGCCAAATTTATGAATCTTTTCTTTTTGGTTTCTAGATTTTGAGTCATAGTTCAAAAACATTTTCCTGTACCTCAGTTAAAAAGAAATTCAACCATGAGTTTGTTTAGTACTCAGCTGGATTTATTTTTCATATTTTGATAGATATAGGGTTTATTCATGTATATGGCACAAGGAATGCACCTTATTTTACTTATTTCTAAATGGCTACTCAGTGTCATTCTTAAAAAGTTTATCTTTTCCCAAGTCACTTGAGCTACTATCTTTGTTATATGCTAATTTTACTTCTGTACTTATATCTACTTCTGGGCTTTCTCTTCTAATCCACTGGTCTATTTTCCTTCTCATGTGCCAGTATGATCATTAATTACAGAGACTTCATAGTGTGTTTTAATGTCTGGCCGTTTTTCTTAGTGCTTTTCTGAGCATTATACCACGTTTGCTCTTCCACATCAACTTGAGGATGAACTTGTCTAAGTCCATTGTTAAAAGCTCCAGTATAGAATTTTAATCTAAGTATGAAGACTAGTGGCAAAGTTTAGCTCAGACATTTAAGTCAGACGTGTCCAGAGACAGAAAGCTTGACATTTCTATTGGCAGAGATGTTCAAGCATCGACAGCCTGGGCTAGTGCTTCTCAAACTTTAACGTACATATGAACCTCCAGGAGATCTTGTTTTATTTTATCACTTGAGGACATTGTTTAATTCCATCACCATGGCAGAGATGGAACAATTCACCAGCCACTGGAACTTGTGGGTGCAGTCCAACCAAAGCCCTACAGTTAATACTGAGAGCAAAGTCAATGTCACGAGAATCTTAACAAATACAAATATACATATTTTTTAAGTCTTGTTTGGTGCAATTGTGTTTTTTATTGTTGTTGCTCCATCAGATAATAGGGCTACATGAATACCCTTGTGAATAATTTCCCCCTTTATTTGAAACCTATCAGACCTTAAATCCCATAGGAAACATGAAGGACTTGAAGAACACCATTTGACGTGAAGGATGATGATAAAACACATGAGCTTGGAATCAAAGAACCGATTTTAAATCCAAGTTTTACCCCCTCTTCGGCAAATTGGGGCTATTTTTTTAACCTACCCAAACGTCAGTGCTCTTACCTATCAAATGAGGATAATCATAGAGTCCACCTTCTAAGGCTATTGTGAGGATTAAGTGAAATAATGTCTGGAAAGCACTTAGGAGAGAACTCCATAAGTGGTTGCTATTATTGCTGAAAGTTCATGCTCATTTGGGGATAGACCAATTGCCCAGAGCTTTCCTCTTCAGGTTGCTCCTCAGGCCTGTTTGACAAGGCCCTATTATCTATGAAGGATTAAGTTTTATTGGTCTCCCAGGAAGTCCTGATTGACCAGCCATGGGCTCTATCAAAATCAGAGTTGCTGGTGGTTTACACTAGAGATCCCCAGACACAGATACGTGATACAACAGACCTTTGAAAAGCAAAAGCTTTGTGTTTAGTGCATTTAGATCTTTATCAGTGTTCCTTTAACATATGGCATGTGGAGTACATATTTTTTTTCTTAACTTTTATTAAGAGGATTATTAACGTGGAAGAAAATCATATATTTTTAGAATCTTCAGCCACTGGTTATGCCAAAATGTCCATGATTTAGTTAAGAACACTAACCAGTATCCCTCTTTTTTGCATATTAAGCTCTGTATTATTTTATTAAATCATTCTAGTTTCCACTCTCTGTTCTATTAAGTTTGACACATGATACATAATAGCCTCAAATAATATATCTTCCCAACCAAACATCTAGCTTCTTATGGAAGGCACTGGGGGAGTAATGAGTAAATGCGATTGCACACACACACACACACACACACACACACCAAAAAGACAATTGAGTTTTACATGACTTTGTCACCTGGGTTTATATCCACAGTAAGAAGAAATAGGTGTATGGTAAAGGTTCAGTGAAAGTGTATTAAAAGAATGAATAGAAGAACTGGTTAATTACTTAATTAGGTGCATATATAAGTAAGAGTATTTAACACTCACACACATACGAGTCAGTATAAAGCCATATGCTATGCATTTTCTAAGATCTCTTTAATTATCAGAACTACATATTATTTTGAGATCATTCAATAAAGCTCTCCCATTTTCTTTTTACATAAATACCATTGCTGTTTTGAGCAGAGAGAGGCTGAAAATTATTCTACCGGATATTTCTTCTTCTTACAGGGGTAGCAGATGTACACAAGGAATCAGTTACTTAATTCCCCTAATCACCCATTTCTTCCCTCCCTCTTCATTCTGTGCTTGGAAACTTCCACATTCCCCAGTGTGCTAATAGCTGACCCTGGAAACTGGCAGAAACCAAAACCTTCTCTTGAAAGCAGCAGGCTCCATATGGTTGCTTCAAGCATGGAGGGTGACCCTGCCAAGTCCCCTGCAAAGGGATTTTACAGAGCAGAGACACAAACGTGTCCCTTTAAATGTTAGTCATTGAGCCAGAGAGAAGAAACCGCCTTCCTGATAAAAGGCAGTTAAAGTCCTTTTCAGCCTCTGATCTGCAACCTATAGGAAGTTTTGTACAATGGCGGCTCAATGCCAAGCATTGAAAATAAATGTAATCATCAGATGATTAGCTCTAAAAGTCTTCCCTCAAAAAAACGATAGAGCTGTCAGTTACAATCGAACATACATATGCATACTTGAAAACGGGGAGACCAAGGATATCTTTGAGTGCGTGAAACCAGCCCTATTCCACATGTGTGTGAGGGTAACAGAGGCTATGACATAGCATATGAAGTCAATGGTGGAGTTGTTATTATTTATACATGAGTAAAGATTACAAATGCAAGCCCCAGCTCAGATCTCTCACCCCCTGGATCTGCGAAACCTGTCACTCAGTCTCCCGCGGTGTGTCTTCCTATCTCCAAGCCATTGGACCACCTGCTGCCAAGACTCTCATCTACTGCATCGCCCGAAGGCCTCGATGATAACAGCATTGATTCCAATGTACATCTAATTACTTCTCATAATCTATTCATTTCACAATAGTGTAGTGAAACATCTGTCACATCATAAACTCTTTAGTAGCCTTATCAAACCACCAAAACACACTCTGTTGCCAGTTGGCAGCTTCCTCCGTTTCCCGTTTATTAATATGATGCAAACATTTCTAGTCCTTTTTGCAGCTTTAGATGAATTTCCCCAATGACCAGTGAAGCAGAACTGGGCAAACTGCAGTTTAAATGTCTGTATATTACCTATTGAGGGACAAATCCGGATGTCACACAGAAATCAGTTAAAATAGCATTATTTCCTTAGAGGCACCATCCCTGAATAAAGTTCTTTCACTCATAACAGTGAAAGGCCTCCTTCCTTGGCGTCAGCGCATCTGATTAGTTTACTAAAATAAGCCATGGAGACAGGATTGCCTTTGAAGAGGATATTACACAGGAAGGCTTGTACCTTCACATGTCTAACTTTACCTTCGGGAAAATAACGCTATTTCCTTTTCCTCTTCTTTTGAATTTTCTCCCTTCATCCTTTCTCTTTTCTCTCCTAATTCCCCTTTCTCGCCACATGTTTGTAGAAAATCTAGGAAAGAGACCTACTATGTCATGATTGATTAGCAAATACTGCTGCTATTTGGTGATAAAGTCTACACAATGTTCCGGCACAACGCTGATATCGCATCTTCCACAAAAGAGATTGATCACCAGGTACTAATTGTTGGTGAACTTACTTCCGCTCATCCTTCAAACCCCAGTTGAACACCACCTGCTGAAGCAGCTCTCCCAGGGAGAATTATTCAGTCCTCTCTCTATGCTCATAACAGCTTGACGTCTCTACTCGTGCACTTAACATAATGATTAAAGGGGCGCCTGGGTGGCTCAGTCGGTTGAGCATCCAACTCTTGATTTCAGCTCAGGTCATGATCGCAGGGTTGTGGGATCGAGCTCTGCTTGGGATTCTCTCTCTTCCTCTCTCTCTCTGTCCTTCTCCCCCTGGCACATGAGCACTCACCACTCTCTCAAAATAAATAAGTAAACTTAAAAAAAACCATAATGATTAAGAATCATTGGTGTGTGTACACCATGGATGCCTTTTTTAGGATAAAGACTTTGACATTTTCACATTTGTATCCCTGGAAACCCCGGGGTGCCTGACACCCCAGACGATGTCAAACAGATGTAGAAGATTCTCTAGTTCACTCAAGAGAATTAAAAAACTGCAAAGATTCAAGAGCTACTTTATATTTATCATGAACATTAGCAGTATCATTCTCTATATTTCACTCTGATAATACAAGTCAGTGCTTGTACATACCGGGTGCTATCCTAAGCACTTCACCTACATCAGCTCTTTTAATCCTCATCGCAACTAAGTACTATTACGACCCATATTTTAAAGGCAAGGAATTGAAATGCAGAGAGACTAAGTGCCTTGCCCAAAGTCACACAGCTGATACCTGATGGGCTTAGCAGTCCGGGTCCACCGTTCCTGCTCTGAAATCTTAACGCTACACAAGAGTTCCCCACTTCTCTGCAGCTTTGCTTTCTGTGGTTTCAATTACCCAGAGTCAACCCCTGTCTGAAAGCAGATGAGTCTCCTTCTGACATATGTCGGAAGGTCAACAGTAGCCCAACGCTTCATCACAGGGCCTGCATCATTCCCCTCGCTTCATCTCATCACGTAGGCACTTCATCATCTCGCGTCATCAGGAGAAGAAAGGTGAATACATACAGTGAGATATTTTGAAAGACAGACAGTGACCACATTCACATAACTTGTCTGACAGTATGCTGTTAAATTTTTCTATTTTCTAATTACTCATAGTTGTTAACCTCTTGTTGTGCTTACTTTAGAAATTAAACTTGATCATATGTATGCATGTACGTATAGGATAAAACAGCGTATAGAGGGTTCAGCACTACTACCCGTGGTATCCACTGGGGGTCTTGAAACGTATCCCCCACAAATAAGGGAAGACTGTTGTACTGCCTCATCAGTAGCTGTCCTCTTGCTGAATTCATGTGATTTTCACCTCACTTGATCAGTTACTCTTTCTTGAGCAATTCTACAAGTCCATGAAAGACAGAGGCCTATTTCCCAATCTGTCCATGTGGGGTATAGAATTTATATGGGGTCCTCTTCATTCACATATCGTTTTGCCAAGTGAATGCACCACTATCTTTTGATCATTACAATTAGAAGGACCAATTCCCATGTCTGCAGAGAGAACTCAAGCTTTCTTCCATATTTCCAGTACAGACTTGAGGAAATCATTTCCAACAGAACTATCAGCTCTTATTAACATACTTTAATCCTTCTAAGAAGTCAGAGATGTTACTGTGTTCTGTAGATGTATTCCTGGAATTCACCAAAATATAAATTTATTGTCCTATAAAGCATTAGCTAGCCAGAGAATAACAGTGGCCATAATTATCCTGGATTAGATTTAGTGCTAATGACCCAGAGATGAAAGGCACTGTATCATATTACAGATCCCCTCGGATAACAATTCCCTGAGTCTCCAAGGGTCAAAGCTAAAAAGAAATCAACCGTTTGTCTCTATGGTCTCTCCACATAATGTATAGCTTATGGCTGCATATATCAAAATTAAAAAACAAAACAAAACAAAACATGCGGTTAACAGGCTAGGTCTATATTTTAGCATATTTCAGTATAGCATATAGCCATGTGAACTACAACCTGGCTTATGCCAAAATGTCATAAATCCTAAAAGGACCAGATTTGGGTAGGGCAGCAGAAATGAATGAAAGCTTGCTGTCACAATGCCTTGCAGGTTCCAGACCCATGACAAATGACACTATCCTAGATTTAGCATTCATTTTTGTGCATGAAGGGGCTCAACTTATTTTTGCAAGAGAAATATATGTAAGAATTTAGCTAGTGACTGACAAAAGACTGTAAAGATCAATGATTAAGAGTTGCTGCTATCTGACCTCAGATAGACCTGGCTTCAAAACTCAGTTCTTCCTCTTAATAAGTGGGTGAGTGACCTTTGGCATGTTGCCTCCCTAAACCCCAATTTCTTCATCTGTCTAAAGTGCATGACAGCAGTACCCATCCCAAAGAACTAATGGGAAGAAAACACATGTAGAGCATTTGGCATAGTAGTACCAGCTATAGATGAAGGTTATCCAGAGCCATACTGGATACAGTCAGAAGGGCTTCAGGGTCAAGCTGAGCTTTCAAGAAGAGGTCCTTCCCTGGACTATTGCTGAAGGCTTGGGCAACTAAGTTTTCCTGTCTGGGCCACAGGATACCTAAGGATTGAGAATTACCGGCTTCAGTAGATCTCCTGGATACATTACTCTTTCCCAAGCTTCCATGCAAATCCACCCTGGATTTGTACATGAATCATTGTACTCTTCATCCTTATGTCAGAAAGAAAAGGCAAATGAGGGTCAAAGTGTTCAAAGTCAATACTATAATTTCTCTCATTTATTCACTTTGAAAACTAAGATCAAGTCTTCAGATACTTTTAATATTTTACTGGGATCTTTAAAAGTGTGTTTAATCAAAAAGCTCCACTCTTTAAAATACTACCTGAAGTAGAAAAATGTCTCTGTGAGATAGCCACCACATTACAGAATTTATTTAACTGGTTACATGTTCACTGATTTCCAACTGTAAGTTCCTCAGAGCAGAGGACACAAAATAGTGAGTCACAGATGTTGCTTTAAAGAAATAGTTCAGTTAAGGACAAGGCATTTCCCCTCATGAAGCATCTAGAAAGCAACACAGTGTGGCCAAGTAATGAGGTGTAACTGGGATTATTAAGAGTATTAATGAGTGAATCACTAAAATGGTACACCTGAAACTAATATTACACTGTATGTTAACTAACCGGAATTTAAATGAAAACTTAAGAAAAAGAGAATTAATGAGGGTGGCAGGAGTGAGCAGTGCGACTCAGAAAAGGGAGGGGCTGCCATGAAAACCACCACCAAGAGAGGACCCTTGGAACAAGTGAGAGGGAGCTGAATTTGAAGGATGGGCAAGACATAGATAAAGAGCTGTGTAAAGGGAAGTCTTTCTGATCCAAGAGAAAAACTTCTGACTCTTAATGGTCTCCAATCAGTGTAGTTGGCTAATTCAAAGCAGAAAGTGCCAGAACACATGCTGCTGTCCATTTTTGCCTATTAATTCTTTTCAATGATTCATGTACAAATCCAGGGCGTATTTGCATGGAGGCATGGGAAAGAGTAACATATACAGGAGATCTACTGAAGCTGGTAATTCTCAATCCTTAGCTATCCTATGGCCCAGACAGGAAAATTTAGTTGCTCAAGCCTTCAGCAATAGTCTAGGAAAGGACCTCTTCTTGACAGCTCAGCTTGACCCTGAAGCCCTTATGATTGTGTAGAATTTGGGGCAAATGCTTCTTTCCTTTCAAATGGCCCCTGACTCGTAGGCATTTGGTGAACTGACAGAATAATACAATTCTCTTATTTTTGCAAAATAAACTTTTTTTGGAAGTACATAATAATTTAGCATCCAGAATCTTATATTCTCTTGGTATCTTCAAACACATTTTTTAAAGTTTATTTATTTATTTATTTTGAGAGACAGAGAAGTGAGCAACAGGGGTGGGGCAGAGAGAGAGGAGAGAGAGAATCCTAAGCAGGGTCCATGGACACAGGGCTCAACCTCATGAACAGTGAGATCATGTCTTGAGCTAATATCAAGAGTCAAACACTTAACTGACTGAACCACCCAGGTGCCCCTCTGCAAAGATATTTGTATTAACTGATATGGCTCATCCCACTCTCAAACAGCCCCATGCCCAGACCTTAGTAGAGTATGGTTTTCTAGGTGCATACTAGTTACATGAAGACACGGAAATTGACTAGCTGATTAGCGAGTGAAAAGAATTAGAAATTAAGGGACTCTGATTTTTCTAAGTAGCTAACTGGCCTGCTCACATGTCTGCCTCTAAAGAAACATTCTTTTGTTGGCTCAGTTTGTAGGAAAGTTATTGAAAGAAGTATTATGGTCCTTCAATGTGACATTGAAAAATTTTCACACTTGGGCTCTTGGCTGCTCCTAAGAAGGCTTCCTTTCCATCCTATGCCTCAACTCTAAAACCACAAACATGCCACTGCCCTTGATTCCTCTTCCATGACTGATTTCTCTTTTGCTGTCTCTATCATTGTCTCCTTACAGCAGTAGCTCATTTCTGACAGGCAGCCTCAGGTCACTAGTCTGCTTTGTCCAGGACTGGAGACCAAACACTGGAAGGTGCCATTCCTGGTGACCATCTTCCTCAATATAGTGGTAGAAGGTAGAATAAAATCCCAGGGAAGGTTTGTGGCTGGAGGGATCCTGGGATCTTAACTTGCAGTTGAGGATATAAATCCAGTTTAGACAGATATCTGATTCAGATAGACTTAGACCAAAAGACATTAAGAAACCCCGGTCCTGAAAGAATAACATGCATAAAAGTGACCAAGTTATGATTAAAAAAAAAGAAGAATATACATTCAAGAGTTTAAGAAAGGAGAGAATGATTAGTACAGTGAGGAGGAAGAGGGATGGAACTGACCAGGAGGGAAAAAATATGGATCTAAATTACTTGGATCATTTTCAACGTTTCTTCTTTACAGCCTCACCATGGAAGGAAGAGGAGGGAGTATCCCAGGCCCTTCCCAACCGCTCTTGGTATCCTGCCGACCTCACAATCCCCTTTTGCCTAGACTAAGCCTCAATTCTGCTGTGCTCTCCACACCGTTCTTCACATCACTCCTGTTTTAGTCACTTCTTGGGCATCAACTGACTAACTGACTATTTCTTCCCATGTTATCATTTGGAGATACTTGGAGACGTTAGGGCAGAGCTGGTGATATAGAAGTCTCCTCAAAAAATAAATAAATGAATAAGTAAATAAATAACTTCTCCACAATGTTGGCAGAAGCCAAGTAGACAACAGCTCTCCTTGGAGAGACACAATCTTTCTTCACATATGTATATTTCATTTGTCCCCATTCCAAGGGCCAAAGGGGCACCGACTTTCTATGTCTCAGTCTTTCCCGTGTCTCCAAAATAGTCACTGTTATTGTTCATAGTACTTGTGAGAGGACAAGGTGCAGAGAAATTGCAATGCAAGAAGACAGAGGAGGATCTGAGCCGAGGCTTACATGGGTTAAAAGCTTTACTGAGGAGGTGGGAGAGAAATGTGGAACCTGAGCAAAATAGGATAGCAAGGTGTGAATCCAGGAAAATGAAGATTTGGGGTGAAAAGTTGGGGGAACACAGAAGGCAAATGCATAAAGGGGGAATTCTAGCTAAATAAAATTCACTTAGACCATATAATCCTCAAAGTATTATGCATGATGCAGAGTTCAGTAAAATACCACTCCTGTCTCCCAAGATTTACCTTCTATAGGGCAGAAATAGACATGTACAGCAGAAACTGTAATCTAGGGCCGAATGAAGAAGTACCATAAGAGCAATATCCATAAAGAGGATTCAGAAAACAGGAGTGAGACAAATTCTAACATCTAGGAAAGTCTCAATGGGAACAGTAGTTTGACCTGGATCATGAACAGATAAGGATATAATAGATGAAAATGAAACCGGAAATGATAGGGACAGACTTTCCAGGTGGAGAGGGCAGTATAAGCAATGCAAGGCAGATATTCAGGATATACATGGTCAGGTAACTGGCCTCTTATTTACCCATTCATTCCATGAACGTGCATAGAATACCTCCCTTGTGTCAGACCCTCCACTAGGCACAGGAGGAATCAAGTGAATCCAGCTTGGTTTCTGCACCAAGTCTTTTCAACATTGCTAAAATCGAGGTGTATGGAAGGGATGAGATCCAGATTCCAAAGGGCCATAAATGTCAAGCAAGAAACTTGAGTTCTCTTCTATGTTTTCTGTAACTATGTCCTATTCCCTGACGTGAGAAATGGCATTATCAAATGTGTGTTTTGAGAAGGTAATTCTGGCAAGAACACCAAGGGAAAGTGTTTTCCAAAACTTTGGTATGGTAATTTAGGGGCCAGGAGAAAACTTAGCCCTATTAAGTGTATAAAATCCAAATAGCCAGTAACTAGCATGGACAACTTAACCTTTACTGAATGCCGGGCTATTTCAGCCTGAGTCTTTCTCCTATCAGGTGACTTGTCCCTTCCCACCTCATGTGCACATACTTTGTGACTTTAGTGCCCAGTGGTAACCACCTAGGGAGACAAGAAGCAATTTCTCAGTTCGTACCCTATCAAATCTGTGATAAGTCTGGGCTTCATGGTGGCTTAAGCTTGATCAGTGAGCTAGAGAAACTAATGAGGCAATGATTCTGCTGGGTCTGGGCCATAAGAAGGATGAATTGAGGGGCTTTCAGGGGATCCCAAGGCAGTGAGACCGCAACACCATGTCAGCTCCCATGTAATCTTGTAATCTTCCTTGGGATACATTCTCCTCCTCCTAGAGCTCTAGCCAGAATTACTGATTTAAATATCTACAGCCTTTGACTCGAGCTGTTTCTTTCTAATTCTGTACCTAGCAAAGATGAGACCATCTTACTTTTTCCTTATGATCTATCATACTGTTATAATAATCACAGATCGTCCTTTTATACCATCATCAAGTATTCGCCTCAGTCTTCACTTCTCCAGAGACAATAATTCCAGAATTTATTGCCCTTCTTCATCAACACTATTTAAAAATCTTAGCACCAGGGGCTCCTGGGTGGCTCGGTCGGTTAAGAGTCCGACTCTTAGTTTCGGCTCAGGTCATGATCTCACGGTGTGTGAGTTCAAGCCCCGCATTGGGCTCCGTGCTGACACTGCAGAGCCTGCTTGGGATTCTCTCTCTCCCTTTCTCTCTGCCCCTCCCGCACTCACTCTCTCTGTCTCTCTCTCAAAAACAAATAAAAATTTTTTAAAAATCTTAACACCAGCTTCTTTATTTTCTTCCAAAACTCTTGACTTTTGCACCATATTTATCCTCTCTTTGAAATGTATATGCTACCCTTGGGTGGTCCACTTGATTAGAGTCAGGAAATCATGACTTTAATCTTGAGTCTGCCACAAATTGGTGGAGGGAGAAGGAAAGTTATTTAAATACACTGTGTTGTCATTTTTCTAGCAGTAAGAAAGAGAAAAACTCCGGACTCACACGAAGATTACATATAATGTCTATAAAAGTATTTCTAAAAGTAGAATATGATTAGGAAATGCAGAGTATTTAAAGAAACAATAATAGCAGCAATAATAATAATAGCACCCTAATGGTGAAGGAATAGATTTCAAGCATTCTTCCGCTCTTCCTTCCAGGGACAATCACTCCAACTTTCTCTCCACCAGCCAGATTCTGTTGAGTATAAAAAGGAAGCTCTTTATCCTTTTATGCCTTCAACAAAATATTTGATTAGCACCTATTATGTGCCAAGCCTTGTTCTAGATCCAGAGATACTGCAACTCTTACAGTTATTGTAAATGTTGGATAATGATAGGCTGTACATTAGAATCATGATAGCTGTTTTGTTATAAAATCAATTATTTTATGTCACAGAGTAAAAATATAAACTTTGATTGTGTTCAAATATATTCTATTTGAAAACTATTGCAAAGAAAATTTTCATTTTGCCCATACCAATTTCAGAAGAAATCATTTTTATTTTATCTATAAATTATAACACATACATCCTGATGAAAGGCATCTTTTCTGTACTCCATGCGGGAATTGAAAGGAAATGGATGGAGGAGGGTAGGGGAGAACAGAAGGCAAATGTGCATTGAGTGCCAAAATTGTTCTAACTGCTTTCAAACCCAGAATCTCATACATGCACTCCACATTTTATCTTAGAATGTGCTGAGTCCCCCAACTATTTCCTCTGCCATGAAGGTCTACAGTGGATCAATGGCAGCATGTGGTCCTTTCTTGTTCTGGAACATAAAAAACACCTTGACATGATTTTCCCATTGAATCCAGTGGAGGAATGATTCTGTCATATAAAACTGACACCAGACATGTATTCCCCGGGAGACTCAGGTTACCCAGAGAGGCCAGGTCATAAGTAATGTACAAGAATTGACATTTTACCTCTTTTGCCACTGAGATGTTTTCCTAGGCTATGTCTCTTGTTCTCTCTAACTTCTTTTCACCACTGGGTCCAGCACAGGTCTTCCACTCCATGCTACCAGATCTTCATTCTTTTGCTGTTAATTCTAGAATAGAATGGATTCCAAATTTTGACTACCTTGAATGATACCCAAGAGGATTTTATTTCTGAAATGCCCAAAGGCATTAATGAGAAGCTATATTCACTTCTAATGCAATCTCAAGACATGGTAGGCCCCAAATTACATTTTTTTCTTGACTATAATTGTCATTTGTTGAACAGTCTGCAAGTTATCATTTCAACATTCAGTGGCTCCTAACTTGGGGGAAATTTAGAAAGTGGATTTCAGATATTGTTTTTCCCTTTGTTCTAGAAGTGAACACCACCACTACATTCTTTCTGCTGTCTGCACAAAATCATGAGGATGTTCTCCATTCTTTCATACCTTCAGAAATTATTTGCCCTGTATGGACTATGTTTTAGACACTGTTTTAGCAACTGGGGATAATGCAATTCATAAGTTAGACTGTGAGTTTCCTGCCTTAGTTGTGGATCATGCTTACTAATAGAGGAAGACAAAAAAGAAACAAGAAAATCAATAAATAGTTTCAGATACTGATAAATGTTGTGATATCTATATCAAGGAGAAATGGAGGGGGGTGACTAGAAAAGACTGATTTCAGTAAAACCTGTCTGTGGAAGTAATATCTGAGGAGGAACCAGCGGAGCAAAGAACCTGGGAAAGATATTTCCAGGCAGAAAGAACCAGAAATCCTAAAGCCTTGAGGCAAGAACAAGCTTGTTCCAGGCACAAAGACAAAAAATGAACAACATACAAATAAGATCCGAGAGTTGAGCAAGAAACAGATCAAAAGATCCTTTGCAGGTTTTAATAAAGTGTGTGAATTTTATTGAAGTGTGACAGTAAACAAGTGGAGAGTTTTTAAGTAAAAAAGCTACCGTGTGAGAAATGGTCTGCAGGGTAACAAGATAGGGTGCATATACAAAAGTTAGTGATGGTCCAGGCAACTTGGCCTACATTGGGGGCTGTAGAGATGGAATGTAATAGGCTAATTTGGGATGTTTTAGGGGTAGAAATGATAAAACTGATAGGTTGGATGCTTGAAGTGAGAGAAAGAAAGAAATTGAGGATGGATGGCCGTAGCCCCAATAAGGATACAACAGGAAGTTACTATGGAGCTAAAAATATAACTTAGACAAGACATCCCTAAAGCCTCTCTCTTCTGGGCTTAAACAGCAGACAGTAGTTCATTTTTCCAAGATGGCTCCTAGCCCATGGTACAGTGGTAACACCTGTCTCTCCCACTTGACTGAGAGTTCCCAGGGAATAGAACCACATCCAATTCATCATATAATAATTGAGTTAATGAATCAGTGAGTATGTGAGTTAATGAGGAAGATTTACTCCTGTCTCCCAGAGATGTGTATCTTTCTTCTCTTTAGGCAATTGTGCAGCAAATGATACATAAGCCAAGATTTTCTCCCCTATGGGATACAGCATGGTGTATACATCTTGCTCACCTGGGAAGTCTCAAATACAGAAAGAGAAAGAAAACTATTCTTTCTCACCACCCATTTCCTCACAATTCTCCACACAAGAACTCTCAGCTCAGCTTGTGTTTTCAATAGTGTCTGTGCTTTTGTTTGGAAATGAAGGCAACAGAGAACCAATGGCAGTCATTATTACACAGAAATAGTGTGTGGAAAGCATTTACCACAGACTTGGCATGTAGTAGGTGTGTAACAATTGGGAGTGGTTATTATTCAAAAAAATTGGTAGTGATCATTACTACCTCCAACTGATGCTCAAGACTGCTTCCTGATTTTCATATTTTAAGATGTTGGCCCTATTTCCTAGAATATTCTATTGAGAAGAACTTGTTATTGTTTGAGTTTAATAGGATTGAAGAGGTAGGCCAGGTAATGTGGTCAGGGAATATGGCATCAAAGGATCGGTCACAATACTAGGACACGGTACATTGTTCTGCCCTTCACTAAGCGCTCACCGTGTGTCAGACACACTGCTCTGTGCCAGAGATAGAAAATGAGTGTGACACACTTCTTGCCCTTGAGAGTCTCCTAGTCTAGGAAGAGACATACAAACGTAAGCAAATAAGTACAATCCAAAATGACACTAATTGCAGGTGGCAGAATACAATCCCAATAAAGACTGTGATCAGTTACATCTTATGGTGGGTGGTGGAAGGTGAAAGGATCAGGAAAGCCTGCACAAAGAAGGTGAAACTTGAGAAGGGTTTTGAAATATGACCAAGAGAACAAGTGTGGTAGGGCAGTCTGGCCCGAGAAAAACAACATATGTCATCAATTTATTCAAGAGACACTTAGGCCAGTGTTCTCATGGACTAATAGTAACATCGGTACTTTATAACCAAAATTGAACTTTAAAAAAATCTGTCACTTATTATTATTACTTTCTTTTTTTAGTTGAGAGATATTTGACATATAACATGGTATTCATTTTAGGTGAACACCATAATGGTTTGATATTATGTATATACTGCGGACCGTTACAACAATAAGTCTAGTTCACATCCACCACCTCGCATAGTTACAATTTTTTTCTTACAATGTGAACTTCCCAAGTCTACACTCTTAGCAACTTTCATATATATAATACAGTGTTGTTAACTATAGTCACCATGCTGTTCGTTACATCCTCAGGACTTATTTTATCTCTCTAAGTTTGTGCCTTCTGACCGTCTTAGAATATGATTTCCATTTAACGATGCAGATTGGAGTACCAATGCTAATAGATGAGTTTTTCCTGAAATATTTTTAACAGAATACTTATTGTACTGGATTTTCAGAGATTTCACAGGCAGATAAATTCTCTGGTCAAGACCATTTGGTAAACAGTAGATTTAACAAAATTAAACAGTTCTCTTAGTTTAATTTAATATGAATAGCTAATAGGAAGAAACAACATGCAGTGTTTCCAGACATATTTGATCATGGAGTTCTTTTTTCCACTGATCTTCCATGAAGAATATTCTAGAGATAGACTTTAAAAAGACAATAGAACTAAACAAGTTGCTCACTTATGATTGAAAGTAATTTAAGTGTCTAACAATTTGTGCTTCAATGTTGTTATCTGAAAAATGCTAGTACTCCCTTCCTTCAACTTTCCTCTCATGGTTGCCATGACTATCATTTGCTCTGTGACTGACAAATACATCAAGAAATGAAGCCGTGTGGCATTTCCTCCCAGATGGGCAGCCCAACCCCGGGTATTAGTTTTCTAGGACAGTCATAACAAAGTACTATGCATTGGGTGACTTAAACAAAAGAACTTCCCTTTTTTCACACTTGGAGAGTCTAAATGTCAAAGATCAACATGTTGGCATGGTGGTTTCTTCTTGGCCTGAAGATGGCTGCCTTCTTCCTGTGTCTCCACATGACCTTCCTGCTGTGCATGTCTGTGTCCTAATCTCCTCTTCTTAAAGGATGCCAGTTATATTGGATTAGAGCCCATCCCAATAATCTCATTTTAACTCAATTACCTTTTTAATGACCTTATCTCCAAATACAGTCACATTCTGAGGTCCTGGGGGTTAGGATTTCAACATACGAATTTGGGAGAGGATACAATTTAGCCCTTAACAGCCTCAACCACAGTAGTCCAAACTCAAGATCTCCAATTACTCAAAGCTGATCAATGTTAACCAAACATGAAAGAGAAGAGTCATAAGGTAAAAGGAAAACTACATAAAGCTTATTGTCTAGGGTGACAGCTGTCCATTTCTCATGGAAAATGTTCATCAAAAGTCGAATAGTTAAGTGAAATTAGAGCAAAGTTGTTAGTAGTTGGTGAATTCTGAAGGGCTATTACATCATGTCCACTTAGGAATGTCAATTAACTAAACCTCACACCCTCTCCACTGAGGATTCCAGAGACAGAAATACATGTTAGCATTTATCTTTCTGGGTTCATACCCATACCTGACTCTTAGTTAAGAATTCTTGGTTCTTGGGATGCCTGGGTGGCTTAGTTGGTTAGGCGTCTGACTTCGGCTCAGGTCATGATCTTGCGATCCATGACTTGGAGCCCCATGTCGTGCTCTGTGCTGACAGCTCAGAGCCTGGAGCCTGCTTCAGAGTCTGTGTCTCCCTCTCTGTCTGCCCCTTCCCCATTCGCACTCTGTCTCTCGCTCTCAAAAACAAATAAACATTAAAAAAAAAAAAAAAAAAAGAATTCTTGGTTCTTCAGCAAGCCTATGTTTCAGACCTGAATATACTTTCTAATCATCTCAATAGAGTTTGTATATTTCCCAAATCTCACATGTTAATATGAATTTTTTAGGGCAAGATACTTATACAAATATTCATCAACACTTTTTGCTGGTTTTTTATTACTTTAATTCTTAGAAGGTGTTCATTTTCTATAATCCCAAGTTATAGATGTGTTTTATTGCAACAACCTACATACTATCTGTAATATTTAATTTCTAATAATATTTTTATAATTATAATTTTAATATACTAACATAATTCATGTGTTAGATTGGGTATTAGGAACTAAGTGATAAGGGTCAAATTTGGCTAGTGCTATTAAACTAACCATCCTAAGATCAATGGGAGTTTTGTTTTTCTTTTTTTGCTTGTTGGGACCAGAAATCACCTAGCATTTAGCTCTTAGGACAACAAAGAAAGAACTAACCCAAATGGTTCTTTAAGCAATGACAAACATACTTTGGTCACACCCTAGCCCTCATACTAACAAAGCTCACGTCTGTTTGGAATCCTCCATATGCTTTGTAACTCTACTGTGTCTCCAGTACTCACCCCATAAAGTAGGATGATCAATCACCTGGCTTTCCTGAGACTGAGGAGTTCCATGGGAATCAGGACTTTTCATTGCTATAACCCTAAAAGTCCTGGGCAAACTAGAAGGTGTTGGTCACCCTACAAAGTCGTAGGTAAACACACTGAATACAAGTCTCAAGAACTTTCAAGGAATTCTGCCCCAAATGCCTTCCAGCCCCCACACCCTCTTCTTTTCCTCTTCCTCTTTTAGACATAACTCAACTGTAATTTCCCCTGTAAGCATTTCCTTTCTGCCTTCCCTCCCAATCACAGACTTAATTGCCCTTTGAAGGCCTCACAGCACTCCTTCATGCCTCCAGTGATTAATTCTAATTACCTTCTTCTTTGGTTCCCCTTCACTGGGCAGGACATTTAATGGCACTGACCATACCTTACTCATAACGCCAGCCTCAGTACCTGCCCAGGTTTTGACACTTAACGTTTTCCTGAATGGGCGAATAAGAGCATTTTCCTAAGCCTCTAAGTATATTAAAGTCTCCAAAACTGAGGATTTAAAAGAATCCTATAGATAAGCTGGCTTCCTGTCGTGATTTGGAGTCAGTAGGCCTGGCGTTCTGAAACTTCCCCTTATTATCTGCAGCCCTGCGAGCAGGTAACTTAGCTAATTTGAGTCCATTTGCTCATCTGTGAAACACAGGTCATAATAATTTCCTCTCAAGCTGTTGGGTGGACCAAACAAGATGACATTCGTAAGGAGAAGTTTGTAATTATTATCACTGTTACATTATTCGGTGAAGAAGGAAAATATGCCACTGGAAAGCCTGTACAGAATCACCGAGTGACCACGCATCTTCGGCTAGAACTTGATCTCTCCGAATGAGGCAGGTCACCCATTCCCTCACCTGCTTCGCATTAAACATAATTTCATATCTTATTACCGTCCCTTTCACTCTTCTCTAAATAGTAGCTAGTTTGCTCGGGTCTCTCAGGCTCAGAATTGGGCATAACAGTCCAGATGTGGTCTGAGCAGTAATAAATATCCTCTCCTAGATTCTAGACTCTTACACATCTATTAACTGATCCGAGGCACCCTTTAGCTGTTTTGGGTGCAGTCTAATCATACTGCTGGCCTACACTGAGCCACAATTGAAAAAATAACATCATTCTTTCTATTTTTCTTCTTTTTTTTTTTTTCTTTTTGTTTCTTTGACACTCTCTAGCTTCCAAAGGAAGATGCCCTTGAGCTGCCTTTTCCCTTCTTGAGCGATTATGGAACTAATGAATGGAAAAGTGTGCAGAAAATAAAACAACAGTTTCTGCCTTCTCCCAGGCCAAGAGTAGAGACTGAATAAATATGTGTTCTTTGCATTTTCCACTTGTGATTGGCAACACTAAGATTCACTTTCTTGCGTGCTTGTTTTGAATGTACAAGTTTATCTGGCTTTAGGTTTGGAACACTCACTAATGCTTTGATGCACTAAGACACAGTTTTCACTGGAAGGGCTTTTATTAAGTGGACAGCTAGGGTGTCACAGGCAAGATATTTGCACAGTACATTAATTTAGAGAGGAAAAGGTTTCTGTGTAACTTAACCAGGCTGAACAGCTATTTCCACTTTACCTGAATAAAGTATTTTCATGTTTTATCACACTAGTTTGCAACTGCAAAAGCTTCACCCAGTTTTTAAGAGTAGCTATGAACTGTCAGGATACATTATGTGGAATGAAGGCTGACAGCTCAAGGCTTGAAAGTAAAATACATTTTATTGTTTAAAAGCATCTCTCACCACCTCACCTACATCCCGCTCCCAAACCCCACCTATCCCATAGCCCCTCACAGACACCCCTCTCCTGGTCTGCAATGAGATACACTACAAACATTCTGAAATGGTTTAATCCTCATTAAACAACACTACATGAGGGAGAATCCTGAAGGCAGGAGGTTCTTTTCTTATTTGAAGATAAATAATGAGAATGAGGACAGAGTAGTCTTGTGTGTGTACGAGGAAAAGATTTCACGGCAGTGTAGACACTGAAAGGAAAAAAAGAATGTTTGCTCAGTTATTATCTTGAGAAGGGTTATTATCCACACAATTGCATGCACCCTTGGTATCTAGAAGTTTCCTGAAGTTGCTAACCTATGGTCCATCAGAAGAAAGGCAGCAATGTAAAATCACTCTTTACAACATCTGCTCATGGAACCCTCCAGTCCTTGAAACAAGGTCTTCCAGGCCCCAGTTCTGGTGTTTCTGGTCCTTGGTAGAATTTGTCTGCCAGAGAGGAGTTTTTCCAGGCTCTCTCAAATCACCCTAAAGGTCATACACACCCATCAGTTATCCCTCCTATATTCTGAAGACCGATATTCTAAAAAACACCAGAAGAGGAGTCTTGTCTTGGCCAATGGGCGCTCTCCTCCACTGCTACCTACCTCTTACCACAGCGTCACCATGATTGAAGAGGCAGGCTTCTATTCAGAGCATACACTGCCGGAAAGAATGGACCGGGAAAAAATTAACGCACAAACGAAAACCTTTTGTTGTTAATGATATTCTACAATAGAAGCCTAATCTCCTACGTATATTATCATCTGGCAAACTAGTTACACATTTAATAAGATTTTGCTGTATAAATTATAAATGAAATAAACAATTCTGTCACCATGGTGTGCAATGAATACACCACATGTTATATGTAAATATATTAGTCATTTGCCTTTTGTTTATGTGTCACCGAAATCCATTTTCTTTATGGTGTATTTTCTATTCCCTATGGGCTCCAACCAAAGTCGTTTCAACCATACACATACCGGCCTTTAAAGTGGAATTATGTTGTTATTGTCCTTTTCCTGCCCAGTTTTAATAACACCTGCTTTTGTGCCAGTTTCATTTACTGCTGCAAATTGTAATTCAACAGAGAACAACAACAAAAAAAGCAAAAATCCCAACCACCCTAACAGCAAATGTGACTCCAGAAAGGAGCTGTGTGATATATTGACACAATACAGAAAACATATTGAAACAATTTTTATTCTCATTATTTTTCCCCCAAATTAAATACACCCCATAAAGCAAGTTTACATATTCTGCATGCCTCCTCCCCCACTCCCAACGAAACCCAAACCTTTGGCTTTTAATGAGATAATTTTTTAAAAAACAGAATCAACTGTTCAGCCTTTCTTTCAAGTGGTGGCATTTTTATTTTAAGCCGAGAAGCATAAATGCATGAAGGATGCAAATGTGGGCTCTTTCAATGGCTCACCACAGCGTGACAGCTGTGGACGGGATCAAGACAAAAGCCGTGACTGCTCCAAGAAAATGATGGCTTAGGCATCTCCAGCCCAATCAATAATCTGGCATGTTGAGGTCAATCACTGCACGGCCATATTCAGTTCAAGCCAGTCAAAGATTATTAGTTTGATGCCCAGCGGCTATTTCTTTCTGCTGGGGATGGCAGACAGAGAGCCTGTATGTGTGTCTTCAGAACCAAATGGAGAAAGCCTAACTATTTATAACAACAGAAGCACTGGCACAGGATTTTCAGAGAAATTCCACCTTTGTGAGGAATGATACCCTATGATATTCTCCGAGCTGAGAAATCCTTCTTCCTAAACTGTCACTCAGCTAATTTTGTGTTTCATCCGTTCGAAAGAAGAGAATGCTGTTAAACCCTTGCTATGTTCTGGGCCCTGATCCAGGACCCGGGGAAGCAAGTAGAATAAAATTCTCTTCTTATCCCCATAAAGGGGTGAATCTGGAAGATTCTCCCAAGGTGCTAATGGCTCTAAATATGCCCCCAACCTTTGCATTCCCGTCCTTCTAATTTCCCCCCTCCCCCAATGACCCCCATGCCTTGGCAGATAGGTCCTGGGACAGAGAAGAGTGGTAGCAGGATCGGCATTGTTCGAGATCATTTATCGCTAAGAGGATGCAGCTCCGGCCAAAAAGAATGGTTACAAGTGGGTTGCGGAGAGCATCTTAACCATCATGAACTACTAAGAAAGAGGGCCGCAGAATTAACCACAGAGAAGCAGTTTTGAACTGACCTCAGTTCAGTGGTTCCTCCCCTGCAGTCCACCGCCTGTCTATGGGGCTCACATGTGTTTGCTAACGGGAACCAGACTGTGGTGAGGAGGCCTCCATGGGAGGATCTCGAATAGGGCTCTTGCTGTCTGATATTTCACTGGCCATGTTTTACTGTTTCTCCTGGATGGCATGCTATAGAGTGTAATAAATCTCAGTTTGTTTATATTCTGTGTCTGTATTTGCACTTTGGTGATTATATTTGAATTCATGCAAGATTCCTTTTTTTTTTTTTAAGAACTCAAGCATAATCTTCTCATTAATCCTGTCCTGTTTGTCTGTTATTAATAGGCCACTGTACAATGTATTCTGCTGCAAAACTCCACCAGGCATGACTAATTCAGATAATTAATTTGCTAGAACATTAACACCATCAAATGAGCCTGCTAAACCGGTAAATTTAAAGTAAATTAAACTTAATTTGCAGGTTATTGCAATTAAGTCTGCCTTGTCTTTCTGAGGGATTTCAACATCCTCAGTATTTAAGAGGCAATCATAATGCATGCAAGTGGGCGGGCTTTTTGGCTAATTAACACAAGAGTCTAATCTGCTTTTCAATTAGGGTGGATGTTTATAATGTGCTGGTGACAGTGTTGCGATTCAGTGCAGCATAACAGGAGTGCATGGCATAATTATAGCTGAAAAGAAAAGCTCATGCCGGGCCTTTTTAGGGGTTAATGAGACATTGGCAGCTTCCAGCTGAGGAGATCGAGCCAGTTTAGTGTGGCTTCAAGAGGAAACCACCCATAGGGGTTTCCTTTGAAGTGTCAAAAGGTCCCCTTGTTCTGGGTGGCTTATGTTTCATTTGTCTGAGTGGCATATCAAAAATTGATGAGCTGCCAGCAGCAGTCCCTATGACATTAATTCACCAATTGTGTTTCTAATAGTTTCATCCTTAAATAAATTTGGATGATGAGAACGGTAAGGAGAGCCAAGGTTCTGAAAACAATGAGGGCCAGGCCGTCGCGAGGAGTTTTTACAGCACAGACAAATGTAGCAGCAGCAAATGTTAAAGACACGCCTGACCTACTCCACCCTGGGTTATTAGCTGGAGGAAGACAATAACCGGGCCGTCTGCTCAACCACAGTCCCTAGAAACGGTGATAAAGATGTGACATTCTCCAGCGCTTGCTTGAAACTCTAACTGTACTGGAGAGGAATCTTAGACTGGACCTTCCGAAGAAAAAACTCCTCGAAAGCTGAGACCGTCGGTACCTCAGAAACGCCCTCAGTCAAGCCACCTGTATAGCGAGGCAGAGTGGGCCAGGAAAGAGCCCACCAGTGACATCACCAGATAGTGCCTACATTTGGGGGAAGAAAATAAATATCATCTCCCCATGTCTACCAGTGAACAGGAGACCAAGGTAGTTTGAGACTCAGCTCGAAACTGAGCCTTTTGTAGACTTACTTGTGGAGAAGCTCTCTTCCGGTACCTTCATGGGTCCCGAAAGCCACATGAGCAAACCATACTTTGTGGTGTTAGGTGTTCTGTGGTTATACAGTGAGGAAAAGAGAATTTGGAAATAGGTGGCTGTTTCTGGGATGAAGACCATACATGATGTACCCAAAAGTTATGTGGGTGGGAATGACCAGGGTCGCCAAGGTAGTTTGGTTACAGCTGGGTAAGTTACAGCTGGGTGAAACAGCACCACCTCATAGATGAAAATTATTCTAGTTATTCAAGGAAAAATTAATCTGATTATCCGAGTGAGTTGGAAAATCTCCTAAACCAGTTGTTATGTAAACAGAGCCAAAGGAAGCCATGATATGTTACAATAGATGTTGCTGAATAAATTCATTCATTCACTCATTCATTCAGTTACTCTTTGAGCCTATATTATATGTCAGGAACTATGCTCTGAGGCTAAGGTAAAGAACAAAGCAGCCAATGTCCTTATATTCATGGAGACTTCACATAAATAATAGGTAGTCATCAGTTATTGGTAAATGTGATGACAATAAAACAGAAAAATGTGACAGAGAGACTCAAGTGCTACTTTTAACTGTGTATTAGGGAAAGACTTTGCAAGGAGGTGACATTTAAGCTGAGACCAAAATATACGGAAAAGTTTTTAAGTACAAGATGACTTAATTTGCATTTTCAAAAGATCACTTTGGCTGCTGTCTGGAAAATAGAAGTGGAAGGATGTGACACTCGAAGAATGGAAGCAGCGAGACCATTTAGAAGATTGTTAATGTCCCCTAGAAGCAACCGCCCAGTCCAAACTTCTAGATTGGCAATATGATTTAGAGGTAGATTCAACAAGTCTTGCTGTATGGGGCATTGAGATTTTGAATGAATTATTAGACATATAAGTGGCAATGTCAAGTTGGAAGTTGAACATATGAGTCTGGAAATTAAAGGAGACACCGGAGCTAAAGATATAATACAGAGAGGCATGAGCCTGCAATTGGTATTCAAAAACATGGGCTGGCTGATTACCCCTGGGAGAGGGTATGCTTGGTGCAGAGAAGGAGTCCCAGCATCAAGTTACTCTGGGCGGGAGAAGCAGCAAAGGAGACAGAAGCTGAATGGCCACTAAGACGGGAAATAAACAAACAAACATAATTATGAAGAAGGGTAACACTGGAAACAAGAGAAAATGTCTCAATACAGTCAGCTGTATTGAATTCTGATGAGAAGTTGAATAAGATGAAAAGAGACAAATGTCCATTGGATTTAGCATCATCATGGAGGTCAATTGTGACCTCGACTGGAGCCATTTCAGCGATATGTAGGGACTGCAGGAAACCTGGGTAGGATGAGTGGAAGACAGAATGGGAGATGAAGAGGTATAGATGGTGTCTGCAGATAATTACCAGAAGGTATGGCCATGAAGGTAAAAAAAAAAAAAAAAAAAAAAAATGGAATTGTGCACAAGAGGGAAGGTGAGATCCAAAAAGATAGTTTTAAATATGGGAGAGGGTGTGTGCACATGTTGATAGCAATGATCCGGGAAACAGAGAAATATTAATTAGAGAAGAGAAGTATAAAGGGGATGAGATTCCACGCACATAAGGATGGCTTGGCCTTCAGTGAAAACAGCTTATCAGCCTTATAACCAAATGAGAACCTGCAACTGGTATATTTCACTTAGCACGACATCTTCAAGATTCATCCATGTTTTCACATATTACAGAATCCCCTTCTTTTTTAAGGATGAATAATATTCCATTGTATGTGCATACCACATTTCTTTTATCCATTCATCTGCTGATGGACAGGTTGTTTCAACATCTTTGCTATTGTGAATAGTGTTGCGATGAACCTAAAAGTCCTAATACATCTTTGGGATCCTGATTTCAATTATTTTGGGTAAATACCTAGAAGTAGGATTGCCACAACATTTGACGATTCTATTTTTCATTTCTTGAGGAACATCCATGCTGTTTTCCATACACTTAAAAGTTAGTTAAGAGGGTAGATCTGATGTATTTAAATGACAAAAGCAAAGCAAAGCAAAACAAAGGAAAAGAAAAGAAAACAGAAAAGAAAAAGAAAAAAAGAAAAGGAAAGGAACAGAAAAGGATAGAAAAGAAAAGAAAAGAGAAAAGAGAAAGAAAAAAAGAAAAGGAAAGGAACAGAAAAGGATAGAAAAGAAAAGAGAAAAGAAAAAGAAAAGAAAAAAGAAAAGGAAAGAAACAGAAAAGGATAGAAAAGGAAAGGAAAGAAAAGAGAAGAGAAGAGAAAAGAAAGGGAAAGAAAAGAAAAAAGAAAAGGAAAAAGAAAAGAAAGGAGATAAAAGAGAAAAGGAAAGGAGAGAAAAGAGAAAAGAAAAGAAAAGAAAAGAAAAGAAAAGAAAAGAAAAGAAAAGAAAACTGAAGGAGAACCTGTATGGCAAGAGAACTCGTGTGAAATAGTCATTTGAGGGTCAGAAACAATTCAATAATAGATTAGGTCCAATTCACTCTTTAATTCAAAATGTGTTTACTATGCGTAATATACATTTATTAAAGAAAAAATTGGGAAATACAGAAAAGCTGGTGAAAACAATTGCCCATCAACTACAGAATAATACAGTGGTCTAATAGTGAAGGGAACATAAAACAGAAGTGTGGGTAATATTTCTCCAAGGAAATCCCATGATGAGACTTTAAAAGAAGCGTCTATCTGGCCTGTTAGGGACCTATATCCAGAAAGCATCTGGAGAAAGTTCATCTGTACTGGATCTTTGATCAAACCTTACCTCTGGGCTTGTGAGTTGTGCTAGTCTCTGTCATTCTCAGCATTTCTTAGCGAGCCCTACTTGGTGGTCTGTCATAGAATGTGCCACGTTCTTAATTTCCTTAAGTTCCAAACCCTCTCACAATCGTACTGAATATTGTGTGAAACATAGAGACGTTTTCATCCTTTTTCAAGAAAGAAATTGTCCTATATATAATAGGATGTCTTAGGGGATTTTTCGTATCATGGTTTTGGCTGCAGTGAGGGCTAACATGGCAGGAACAAGGGTAGGCATGATGGGTGCCCAGGGAGCAACACTCAAGGTGGTGCTCACTCTAAGGGTGTGAAGGTGACAGTGAGTGCTTCCTTCAATGTTGCTCCCCGGGCATGCGGCCATCTTGCCTTAGCCTGGCCCTGCCCTGGCCAACAGCCTTGTTCATCCGTAAGTTATCTCTTGGAGCTATTCTCGAGATATGATGGGCTGGAAACACCAGGAAGGGTGCTAGCACATTCCTTTTTAATGCCGTTTTAAAGATGTAGTAACTGTGGATATGTAGATTTATGGGGAAAGTCAAAAATAAAACACACGCACAATTAGCATCAGCTCTTCTTTACTTTCCTAAGTTAAAGGTCTATTCTACTCTCATATAAAGGTAGTGACTGTGTGTCATTAGAGGTCATTGAAAGCCGGCAAAGTGTGTAGCACAGGCTTGGCCCATAGCTGGTGCTCAATAAACGGGAGCCATGATTTAAAAACAACAAAAACTCTCAACCATAAGAGATTTTAACAACTGAGAACAAACTGAGGGTTGATGGGGGGGTGGGAGGGAGGGGAAAGTGGGTGATGGGCACTGGGTGTTGTATGGAAACCAATCTGACAATAAATTTCATATTAAAAATAAATAAATAAATAAACAATAACAACAAAAAACGATTATCACTAGCTCTGATCTTTGCTCAATACTGCATTGTTCTGACTTTAATACTTTTTAAAACATACGCCTTAATTTTGAAAATACACAATATGCTTTTCAGTAGATAATTGCTTAGATATTTGCTACTCTTTTGCCCTCTGTTCTGTTCTTACACTAGTGATAACGACATCTCATATAGCAAATTAAAATGTGTAAACTGCTTTCATCCATAGTAACTCATTGGTTCTTGACAACCATATAAGCTACGTAGTATCATTCACCCAAACTGGTAGCTTAATAAATTGAGTTCAGACAAGTTTAGTGACTTGTCCTAGTTCACAGCCTTAGAAACGCAGAGTTAAAGGTTGTAACTTTAACTGGAGATCCCAGATCTTCCTACTCTCTGCCATCAGCAATTAAATGAAAAGTCTTTTAGACTGGATGTGTGAGAAACCAGTAATATTTCAAGCCACTATTTGTATAAATCTGACTCACTAGGTGCTCATTCCCAGCAATGGAGAGGAGAGAGAAGGAAATAAGAAAGAGTGTAAACTTAAGAGCCCGAATTGCTTTCTCATTCAACCAACCACCTAGAGAGAGTTGTCCTTATGTGTCTGAGTCAGGGTAGCCTAGAATAGAGACTGCACTGTAGTTACTAACAACACCAAAGTCTCAGTGGCTTAAAACAACCAAATTTAATTCTTATGTGACAGGGCATATAATCAGTGTAACCACACCATAGAAGCTGGAGAAAGTGGCCCTGGTGAACCATGACCTCTCTCCTCACCCCATTGGTCATGTCTCCGAGGACATGTGTCTGTCAACGCAATGGCACCATCTCATTTCCAGGCATCACAGCTCCAAACCTAGGGTTCCTTTTTTTTTAATGTTTATTTATTTGAGAGAGAGAGAGAGAGAGAGAGAGCGTGCACTTGCATGTGTGTGTGCACACAGGGGAGGGGCAAAGAGAGGGAGAGAGAGAGAATCCCAAGCAGGCTCCACACTGTCAGCACAGAGTACCACATGGGGCTCGAGATCACAAACCATGAGATCATGACCTGAACCAAAATCAAGAGGGAGATGCTTAATCGACCGAGCCCCCCAAGCACCCCTGGGGCTCCTTTTCAACTCCATCATTCCTTCATCCTCTCTAGCACCTTGCTAACCAGTTGCCAAATCCTGTAGATTTTTCTTGTCTTATATCTCTGATTTCAATGCCTTCATTTGAAGAATGATCTCTGAAGGTCAATGTATATAACACATGAGCGCTTCTACAAACACCATTTGAGAAAATAGTTCTTGACTTCATATATGTTTTTCTTCAGAAGGAGCACAAACTTTGGCATTAGAAGGCTTTATGTTTTTGTACCATGGTGTTTCCTGTAATATTTGTCAGGTTACTTAATTTCCATAAGCATGACTTTCTATATCTGTAAAATGGGGATAAGAGAATTCTTATGCCAGCACACTGTAGTGAGGATTAAATGTTGTCATAGGTATTTAAGTACTTTGTAAGTTATAAAATCCTATACACATGGTAGGAATTACCATTATTAATATTAATGTGAGCCAGGCAGTAATAACCTTAAAGCAATTAGCAGCTGTTAATATACTGAACTGGATTTACTTGTCCTAATGAACTATAGAATGGCTTTATTTAAAGGGCAAAGGCAATCGTTAATTTATTCAAGCACCCATTAACCACATATTATATGGTGGTTGCTATACTAGGTGCAAGAGACTATGCAAGCCAAAAAAGATAGTCTCTATCCTCATAGATATTAGCAGTAATAATCTAAGACAAGACCGTGTCAATATGGCAGAACCAGAGAAAATCAAAGCACTATGAGATATTGTAACAAGAAAAGGCTACAAGCAACAGGGGCCAGCAGGAAAGATTTGATTGAGGTGTGAAATTGGAGTTGGACAAAGAAGGGCTAAGGTTTCAGCAAGTAAAATGTGTAACCGTATGTGGAAACACGACCAAATCTGAGTAAAGAAGACTTCACCTCTTATTAGTTTTGTGACCTTGCACATGGACTTAACTTCCCTGAACTTACAGGGCTGTGGTGAGGAATTAGGAACAAAATGTGAAAGCAGCTTCTCAGACTGTAATGCATGTAATACGTGCATGTACATAAAAGAGCTTGTCACATGCAGATTCTGATGCTGAGGGTCTGGGGTGGGGCCCCAGAGATTCAGCCTTTCTAATGGTGCTGATGCATTCGGTCCATGGACCACACTTGAGAAGCAGGGTGCAAATTCCTTTGTACGGTGCCTATTCCTATCCTACTGCCTATTCCATCCATGTTCCTATTCATGTAAGCATTTCCAAATCACTGAATGGCAAAGGTAAAATTCGAGATATAAAAGTTTGGGGTCCATTCACCAAAATTTGCCTGAAATTCCTACATATTTCTCATGTCAAATATATCTCTTAAACATGAACAAACCATAATTTTTCTTTCTCCTTGGCTATTTTTATTTCATTTATTTTTTTTTTCATTTTCATTCAAGTTAGTTATCATATAGTGCAACAAAATTTTAATAACTGACAAAGGTAAAGGAAATCAGTCTTTCATAAGGAGTGCATATTTTTTTTATATAGCAATCAACATTCTTGCTTAAAATATCTACTTAAACAAATGCTTTGATCTTTAATTAATAGCCATAATAATCATTTGAAACTCTGGTTCATCAGGGTTTTTAAACAATTTGAGAACAAAAGTGTCAACAACAGCAAAACACATTACTTTGTCAGTCTCTAATTAATATCAGTTTTAATTAGGCCATAAAAATATTTTCATTCTCATATATAACATCTCTCATTATGACAACTCTCATGTAACAAATATACTCAAACATTGAGATGATCTCTCTGAGCTATTTCTGAGGTTTCTAAGTATGCCCATTGCTGTTGTTGTATGACATTGATCTACACATAGCACTTTAGGTAGCTGGCACATAGGAAGATTCACCTAACTGATGAGATGTCACCATCCTATCCAGGTGGCATCCCAGATAAACTTGGACAATTAGGCTGGCTTTATTTGCACACTCCGAGCTGAGATGTAATCACTTGCTTAAAAAGATCGAGGTATGTTTGGTATGTTTAATATTTTAAGAAAGAGAAAGTGATTTAGAAAAATAGAAGTTGTGTAAGAAATGAAATTCTATGTCCACAGTTTGAACAGCAGAACGACTCCCCAAATCCTTGACACAGTACCGTTTGGTCAGATCAGTCAGCATGGCAGAGCCATCTACCACGATCCAGAAATAGCAGCCATGGCCGTGGCAATGCTTGCACACAGACTTTGCTGGTCCGCTTGATCTGATGCAACAGCCAGAGTAGAGCCATGTTGTGCAAACTCAGGCCGACATCACACACAATTCACTAGGCTGAACAACTCGTTACCTTTCTCAAGTCTTACCTTCCAAACACACACAGCACCTTTCCTGAGGCAGGCCCTAAATTAATTTTTTAAACACTGGAAATTACTTACAGAGGACCTACTGTGTGCAAATGATAATGATGATATAGATGATGATGATGATGATGATGATAAGAATAATTTGCCATGTGCCCGGAAGATAGAAAGGTCTATCAGTTTTCCCTTCCAGGAGTTTACAAACTTGATGACCAAGAAAGTCAACCCGTAAATATACCCGGCACGAATGCTTATGACATTCATGATAACACTAATGACAAAGAATCTGTTTGGGGTTTGAGAATATTTATATTGCAGTGTCTATATCTTTCCTTGTTTTAGGAAGTAAGCCTTCTAGAAATAAGGGCAATTTTAAAAGATAAAGATCCCCGCTCTTTGGTGCATGCTTTAGTAGTTTTCTTTATTTTCTTTCCGAAAAGCACAGTACAAGGATTCTTCTGGAATACAAATCACCATAAATTCTGGCCTACAAGTGCATGACTAATCTAATTGCAGGCAGAGAGGATCATTTGCTAATGCTCTCACTAGAGCTCTGTACTAAATGATTTGCTCAGAGAGCAATTGATGCCCCTAGAAAACTTTGAAAAATGTTCTAGTTAGAAACAACTTTGTCCGTGTCATATATTTTCTGTTTTTATCTCCATCATTTTTATTCTTTAGGACATTTGGATGAAAATTTCATCTCTTTTGCTTGAGGGTTCATGTGCTTCTGCTTTTCCTCACCTGAAATCATGAGCTCACTGTGACAGTATAAGATGCCAAATTGGGTGTCACGGAAATCACTATGCAGAACCCCAACCCCCAGCCACTACTTATACAAGAAAAAAGAAAGAAAGAAAAGAAAGGCCAGTAATTTGTCTTCAGAACATGAAACCCATTACTTATAAATTACTGTTAATTATATATTGAGATAAATATAGAATCATCATTTCTACATGCCTTGGAAATAGACAAGCTCTTAAAAATTTATTGGTGTCCTTAAGATTCTGATGATATAAAACAATAAATCATTGTGCATGTATGCAGCCTTTTGAGGTCCTCAAAAAAAATTACTGTAGATACTGAACTGCTAGCCATGGATATAGCAGCAGCTCTATTCTACTCTCTCTTATATAGTCCGATGGCGGGGGCGGAAGGGGAACATTACTGCTAATGATATGGAAGAGCCAATCATTTGTCACAGTGCATTCCCCAAAGTGTATTGCTTTGCTTCACCCACCACTCACCAGAGAACTCAGCCTGCCCAGAAACTCCAAAGTTCAGTCCCTAACACTAGTAGATCTCAGAACATTATTACCCAACTCCAGTCTAGAAGGGCCAAAAATAACAAGTGGGGTTGAGGTGGAGGAGAAATTTCTATAAAGGGTGAACCAGAGGGAATCTACAGATCAGAAAGGCAACACAATGTGAGTTGATTTAATGAGTATATTTGGAATGCCTTATCATGAATGCCATGAAGATTATCATTGCCTGCTATATAAACATCTTAAAATACTTCCCAAAGGACTAAATAATAGTGGTTTAATACATTTTGCCTCTTCACTATATAGTTTTATTTCATGTTGACTGGATTTTCTTGGGATCTCAACATATTATGAGATTTAAGCTACTTCAATTGTCAGTCAACATCAGTTTCTAGGCCTTTTATTTTAAATCGGAAATAGCAAAATACCTATAGCCTGGGTAAATATAATTGAGGCAAAACAGGATATTCGAAGGCTAAAGAGAATCTTTGTTGCAATTTAGCTTTAAAGACTTCCATCAAACATTCTATAAGTGCATGTCAAATGCTCTCTATCTGAAGAGCAATACACATGTATACACACACAAAGCACAGGGCAGTCCTGCCCACAAAAGTTGACAATCTGCTTGGATAGATGGCAGCAGGGCACTTTAAACAGTTGGAAAATAATGCATGATGATGTGAAACACCATAAGAATTATACTTAGGGCTGATGGATGGATGAGAATTGCTCTTACAAATAAATATCTAATATATGCAAAGTACATTGCAAAAACCAGGAGCCTTGGAGATTGACAGGACTAAGCTGGAATACCAACTCAATTACTTACTGGCTGTGTGATGTTGGATACTTTACCAAAACTCTCTGAGCCTTGGTTTCCTCATCTCGAAAATGGAGTTAATACATAATTCATAGGGTTGTGAGAATTAAACCAGCCAACATATATGAAGAATCTGTCATAGAGCCTGGGACAGAGCATTTACGCAATAAATACTATCTTCCTTCCCCTTTACAGTGGGGGATTCCAGAATATCAAAACTATAGGTTCTAAAGTCAATCTTACAGTCTAATTAGGAAGATGAGGCATTGCTTCTAGAGATGAAAATTATATAAGATGATAATGAAAAGTGGCAACTAAGTATGCAGTGGGGTTCAAGGGGCTAAGAAGGAGAAAGGATGTTTAACAGATATGATCAAAGGGGATTTTCCAAGAAGGAGATAGACTTGAGCGGTTATGGATGAGTAGGACAGAGAGTAAGCAAGAGGGCAGGGAAGCCCACAGTGAGTTTGGCATTTGGTGACTAGATGGGTTGACAGGAGCAGTCATGAGTGACAGAGTCAAGGACAATGAGGTGGGGGGGCAACAAAACTAGATCCAGGGGTTCAGAGCTACAGGCAATGGGAGACATTGGAATTTCATGAACAGGAGAATGACATATTAAAGAAGTGATTTAGAAAATAATCCAACAATACAGAGTTCATGCAGGTTTGCTTCCTTCCAAGTCAACTGTAAGTTCAAATCAAAGGAACTATGCCTTTCTCCATCTGGGCTAGCACAAGTGATAACCTATTAAGCTGCAGCAATAGTTTATTATTATTATTATTATTATTATTATTCCTGTTTCACTGAATGGCAGAACGTGTTGCACTTATTTGTCTTTGGTTATTACAAAGTGTTTTTCATTAATCACATAAACATTGATGTAGTTCAGTCAATATTTGGATATGAAAGACCTGGCCTGCCAATGAATGTTGTCAGAAGCTGTATCCTATGCATGAGTTTCAGTGATCTTCAACTCTTGCTGGATATCCTACTATTTCTTATCTTTGAAATTCTACTCTGAATTGTGGGAGCAAGAAGGTTTCTAGTATATTCAAAACACCCCAGAACAATGCACTTGACTTTTCTGAATGCTCTTAAAATGCATGATCACTGTTCAAAGGTTTACTATGCACCTAGTACTCTCCACAGATATCAGAGGAACTTTATAAATATCTAGGGAAAACAAAAACTTTGTCTTAAAATAATTTTGCATGGAAGCTTCCAGGTTTCATATTATCCTATATATATTCATAAGACATGTAGCTTGGGAGTCAAGAAAGACCTTAGGAAATTCTCAAATAGTCTGTTACCTATGGAGCAAAATCAATCGTACCTTCCTCAGTAGCTCCTGCAGGAAGCTACTTTTCTCACAGCTATTCTTTGTTCATAACCATGCACCAACTTAAGCTAATAAAGTATTAATGCAATACTCTAAAATAGAACAATGTTATCAACTTTGAAAAGTCACTGCACGAATCAAACAAGATGAAGCACATAAAATTTAGCACAGTGCCTAGCACATAACAATCACTCATTAAATGTAAATAATCGTCTTTAGTATCAAAACAGGTCAGTGTTTATGATCATAGCTCTTGCAAGATGGTAAAGAGCTACCCACTCTTGTTGAGTCAGTGCCACAGCGGAAAATAAGGCCGGATTTTTTGTTGATAGTGAATTATATGATAGTTAAAAAATGTATTCAACAAAGCTTTTTTGAGAACTTTCTTTGTTGCCATGCACCAAAATAGGCACAGTGTGCCCAGAGATAAAGAAGACTGGTTTCATCCTTTGGAGTCTCAGATCAGTTGGGAGGCACATACATACAGAGATGTAATTGAAATCCAAAGGAATAAACACTATAAGCGAATTATCTTCAAAGTGCCATGAGAGTACAAAGGAGAAAGTAATTCACTCAGTATGGGAGATTGGAAAAAAGTGAAAAGAATTATTTAACTGGGCCTTGTTAAGGGAATGAAATTGTGTTGAATAGGAAATGGAAGAAAAGAGTATTATAGGCTGGGTAAATATATGCTGAGAACCAAAAGTGTGAAACATGTATTCTGTTATGGGGAAAGTATACATCTGGGGTGTTTTGCTTGTTGTTTGCTGCTTTTGGTCTTTTTCTATTGTTGTATTTATTTTTGCTTTGTCTGTTTCTAGTTTTTACAGCCTCGGTTGACATTAGAAATGTAGATGAAAGACGGTTGGGGAATGGATGGCTGATGACATGCTTTAAATGCTAAAGAAAGTGGTATTAATCTTGAATTTTAAAATCTTGGGTGCAAGAGCTATAGGACCAAATCTATGTTTTTGAATGAAAAGCGGTGGCCAGCATGGAGGATAGATTAAAGGTAGGCAGGGGCCATTCGGGATGCTATTCTAAAAGACCCAACGAGAAAGGCTAACAATGTGAATTAAAACAGTGAGAATAGGAACAAAAAGCAGGGCATGTTGACTGATAAGAAACAAGAAATGAGGGACAATATTTGGAGGGAACTCACACCATTCTAACTAACATAGATCAGGGATGCCACAGGAGACGGGATTTAAGGGAAAGCGTGTATCAGGTTTAGCCAACAGCTGTAACAAACAACCTTGAAATTTCAATAGTTTAACAAGTAGAACTATGTCTTATTCGTATAAGCCCCATTGGAAGAGATAGTACGTCTCTGCTGCACACAGTCACTGAGGGATTTAGGCTCCTTCCATCCATGATCTAGTCATGCCCTAGGGCCACAGAGATCTCTGCTGGATCCTCAACATCCAGCAGGCAGACAGGGAGGTGGAGAATAGCAAACGTCATGATTCAGGCCCAGAAACGTGCCCATAACTTTCATCCACACTCTATGAACCAACTTTATCACGTGGCTACACCTAATTGCAAAAGAGTCTGAGAAATGTGGTCTGGAGATATAACCATGAGAAAGAAGAAAATGAAATGATTTGGCGAAAAAGTAACCAGTCTGTACCACAGGACATCCAAATGAAAATGTCCATAAAAGCAGGTAGATCTCTGGAATTCAAGAGAAGTCCCAATGGGAGATACAGATTCAGAAATCATAGCTATGCAGAGGAAGAGATAGTGTGGTCAGGGGACAATATGTAATAGAAAAGAAGGGGAAATTAGGTACACTTATTACATGGCATTTCTCTACCCTTGCTCTTTTGGAGAGGAGAGCAGTATGACCACATAAGAACATAGGTGTGTGAATGTGTGTGTCCCTGATTCATCATCCCTCCCTCTCTCTCTCTCTCTCTCTTTCATCTATCATCTATCTCTACACTTGCTTATCGAACACTTGCTGAGGACAGGACACTGTACTAGAGACTTGGGATCTAGCTGTGAAGCAGAAGCCCTTGTGGAACTCACATTCTTTCAAGGAAGCCGGCATTAAAAACAAATTATCCTATTATTTATATAATTTTAATTGTGTTAAAAGGACCAAATCAGAAGCACAGGACAGGATGAGAATACAGAAGAACCCTGGTCTAGAAAGTGTAAGACCCTCCTACAGACAAGGGTACAACAAACCAGAAAGCTAACAGCGCCCCTAAGAAAGATACACATGAAGTGCTTCTGAGTGTCTAGGAGGCAGAGATGCCTCTTCAGGGGAAGAAAGATGCTCAAGTGGAAAACAGTGGTCTTTGCAATGTGCCTCCAACAACACAATGTGGAAATGTGGTGGGGCCAACCTTCCAGTGGGGCGATAGGGGCTGGGGTGATTACAACTGTGGGAGGTGTGACGACATGGAAAATATTCGGGAAATAATTTCACTGGAACCTACAGAGAGCAAGCGAGGTAGGCACCCTTCTGAGAAGATCATTTGGGAACAGATACTGGATTGGACTGGGGAGACTAAAGACTGAGAAAAGGCAATCAGGAGCCTATTTTAATCACCCTCAAAGAGGTAATGCATGAATTGGGTTATTGGCAGTGGCCATGAAGGAAAGGAGTGGGATGGATTTGAGTACACGAAGTTGGAAGCTTTTCAACAAATATTTATTGAGCACCTACTATGAACCAAATATCATTAGAACCTGGGGCCAGAGCTTTTTTTCATTTCCTCATTGATACTTCAGGCCACAAAAAGATGTCCAGTTAGACAGACACCATGCAGTTCTTTCCTCCCCGCATAGCCTTCTGGAGAGTCATTATTATTGTCACTTTATTCCTTTGACCCCACATGTCTTATAGCTCTTGTCCTTTTACCAATCTGTCTGCAAATAGCAGGCTGCTCTAGTGAGAAGTGAAATAATGTCAAGCACTAGATACACTGTGGTCCACACGTACACAGCCAGGCACTGCCATGTCACCCTATATACATGTTATTTTGGCCTAACAGACTTTATATTTGCACAAACTGTGAACTGGCAGTTGGTATTTATAGACAGCCTGTCCCCCAGGGATGACCCATGGGCATGCAAGTCTTCCCGAGCTGGCAGCCCTCTATGAATGCTGATTGTGTAATGTGTTTTTATAGTAACATATCCTAATGTGTGTTTCAAACTTGGAGCTATCTGTCTATGTGCGCCTTCATTTACAATAAAACACAACAATGTTTAGCTGTGCAAATAGGAAAGGTGCTTCCAAATAGGTTTCAATTTGGGCTACTCTCCATAAATCTCTTCCGATATCTTTTCTTTCTGTGTTCAAAAGGGAAAAAAAGCCATTGGCGTGTTAGCATATTAGAGTTTTTGTTGGTTATTCACAGTGTGAAATGAGCATCACTAAATAAAGCAACTGCCAAATAAATACATTCTGGTTACAAAGAGAAACCACCGTATGACTAAAATCTTAAATCTAATTAAGGAATTTCCAAATGCCATATCTTTGAAACCTTCCAACAACAACAAAAAATACATTTCAGCTGGGACCTGTGAATTGCTAGCTTTGTACATAAAAGAAACAGCTTGTTCTAAAGCTGAACTTCAGTAAATTACCGAGGCGGTGCCTTTCATATCCCCATTATGAAGGAGCATTTCTCTGCTAAAACCTTTGGGTAGTAGTGTCTGGGAGCACTTCTCACTGCCAATGGGTTCTTCGGTAAGGGGTTAAATAAATATCACGCACGTTCTGAAGTCATTGTGTTGCTTTCGGTAATCAACATCAGGAATTAAAATGGTTGCTGAAAGTGGTTTGTACATGTATAACAGGAGAATATAGGTTCAAAGAGTGTATTTTAGCAATAGGTACTCTCCTATGGCCATGCAAATAGCTTCTTGCTGGGTGTACACAGTCTCCAAATTTAAGATGGAAATCGAGCTGAAGCCAGAACAACAAAGAGAGCTTCTCTGTGCTATTGTAGAAAAGAAGAATCTTAATGTTTCTGCGTACCCAAAGAACAGTTGTATCTTTTCTGATTCTTCTCTTTATTTATTTAAAAAGATATTTTTAAAAATATTTAAACATTTAAAATGAGAAAAGTGTGGAACATTTCTGAATAGTACAAAACATTCATGACTTTTCAAAAAATGAAGAAAATAAATCCATTTCCTGCCACACTCCTGAGGCTAATGTATCTCTAAATGCCTGGATGACAAACACTGAAATAACTACGTGCAAAAAAACATTCATCCAATTACTCGATATTTGATCTACAAAATGATATGACTATTTGACGTTCATGAAGCAAACTATGCAAATACCACTATTTCTCTTTTCAAGTGTATATGTTACCACAAAAGTGTAATGTTTTTTAAATATAATAACCTCGGACTCGCTGCCCTAAGATCAAGTTTTGCGACCACACTTTCCATGTTTTGTGGGAAAAATAGGTTTAGGTGGGCTTCTGTGAGGCAGATGGTAACTGAGGTCTGCATTTTATTTTGTGTAGCTGTGCATAAAATAAGGCTCAATGCTATTCAAGTTCATGATGAACTGTGCTCTGGAGGCTTAACATATTTTAGAATGACGTTTCTTGTCATATACATAACTTACAACTTATTCAAAGAAACATCACAACAAATTAGTTTATATTCACACATATTGTTACTAATACAGTGATTATTATATTTTGCATATAGAGAAACATTTGTATGTGTACATTTTATACGTGTTTAGGTGCATGTGCTCATACACACATGTATGGGCATAATCTATATGCCCATACACACCCCTACAAATACACATAGGCTTACAGATAAACTCACATTCATATGGGTGCTTGGTTGAGTTCCTGTGATCAGCAACCAATATGTTGCTTGGCCTTTTTTCTCTTTTTAAACAAAGAGCCAGATTTGCCTCCGGCCACACTGTGCATTCTGTAGAACATACACCCAACTTCAAAAGGACCGTGTAAGCGATGAGCTTTTGAAGCCAGGCAGAAGGCATATGTCTCCATGCCTTCAGGCACAAGAAGGTCAACCAATGCCCTTATGGTCACACAGAAGGTGTATCTCTATGATCAAACTAGCCTGGAAGAGTCTCAAACTACTCAGTCCTGTGTTACTTCTACCCATACTCACGAAGGCTAATTTTTCTAAAAAGCATCATGATAGCTCTATAAGTCATTACCTCCTTCAGGATCAGTTCATGGACCAAACAAATGACTTATGGGGTTCATCCCTAATAATAGTTCATAGTCTTTATCCCTTAGCAGGTATTTACAATATGCCAGGCCGCTCATATATTGTATATCTTTTAACCCTTACAATCCTATCGTTATGGGATGTCGTTATGGGCATTATTATGCCCACTTATCGATTTTATATCTACTTAACCCTTGTCATATCTCTGCGAGACATGGACTAATATTATTCTCATGTTATAGATTCTGAAACCAATGCTTAGAGAAGTAACTTGCCCCACTCACACAACCGGTGAGTGGCAGGGCTGCGGTTGGAGCAGAGGTTTCTCTCTCCAGAACATATGCCTTCAATTTTAAAAATATTAAGTAACTATCATTTATTGAACACTGAAAACGCACCAGGCATAATCTCTCTGATACTCCTAACACATTTTGAAGTGGAGATTTTTATTGTCCTCATCTCACAGATGAAGAAACCGACCCATGGAGAGCTTTTAAATCCCACAGAGTCTGCCTCTCCCGTGGAATTTGCATACGTCTCTGTCACCCTAGACAAGCAGAAAGCACATTACAGGGCAGAACCGGAACCCAATCCATAAATTCCTGTTGAATCGCTTTTCCTCCTGGTCACTTTATTTTCCATGAGAGCCATTGGCAATCCACACCTAAATGATCTTAAATGAGAGACAAGCCCTCAACAAGAATTGATGGTGGGATCCCAGCTGCAGGCCGTCTTTCATAATCAGTACAGGAGTGCACTCGGCAGTATAAATCTGTGTGGGTCACAGCACTGCTCACGTCAAGCCCACGCTTCGTGCCGGGTGTGAAAACCGAGGCTAGCCTTAGCTACGGCTGCTGCAACTAGAGCCTGGTAGACTGGTAGGTGCTCCCCCCGCCCATGCTGGCCCTTAGAGCCTCTACTCTGGTGGGAAGGTGTACTTAGCCCAGCGCATTGGACAACCTTTGCGTCTATTGTCTTCAAACACAGAGCTTCCGCCCTGAATATAAGCCCTCCCGTAAGAGAAAATACTGAGTGCTGTGGTGCTAACGAAGGAGGCAGTTTCCATGTCTGTGTGATTATGCTGTCAGCCCTCCAAACCCCACTCACCAGAGGTCCCCCCCATGCCAAGGCTGCTCAGCCCATCCTTCATGCAGCGTGTGGTGCCCACGGCTCACGCGACAACGGCTGCTCAGTGGTGTTCCAGTCACCTGCCGGCTTTGCAGCAGACAGAGGAGAGGCACGGCCAGGTTGTTGGAGGCTGGCGCCCAGATGGCAGCAGTCTGAGTTCACACCCTTGGCCGTGGCTGAGGCCGGAGGCTGTCCCAGAGCTGAGTCCCACAGTCAAGTGCCACCGGCACGTCTCCCCGGGGCTCTGTAGCTGCAGCTGGAGCCTAGCGCGGCACATCGCATGGCTCCAGACCGAGGAAGCCTTACTCTTAGCAAGAGGGGTGTCCCTGCCAGTACAGTCTGGCTCGGCTTCACCCATTCATCCACGAAATCAGGGTATATCAATTAGCCACATGATGTATCAAAGATAAAGTCCAGAAAAATGGCCACGTTCAGTGACTTCATTTACGCAGACGAATCAACTTGTTCTGATGCTTAAATTATGCATTGTCTTGTTGACTAGCATCCCAGATCTGGTCAGTTACTGCCTCCGAAGTACATGCCCCCCACCCCCACCTCTTGTTTCACACAAACAGACATTCCCACCACACGAAATACAACTGATAATATGTGACTTTTCCCTCGATACGATGGTGACATGTTGACTATTCCTGAGATCATTTGTCTCACCTCAAAAAAGTGAGAAGGGAGCTGTCCGTGCACATGCATACACGTGTGCAGGCATGCGTGTGCGCGTGTATATCTTGCTTTCCCTGCGTATCCATATATACACAGCCTCAGTGTCTAGAGTGACGTGCTACAGTAGACGCCTGTATCCCCCAGCCCAGCTTCACCTCTCTGAGATTGCCAGAAGATGATACAGAAGGGGAGGATTTTCTCCCGTTGCATCTACTTCCAAAAAATCCTAAAAGATGAAGTCTCCACACAGCCCATTCTTTTCCTTGTTATGTATTTATATGTTTAACACAAAACAAGGCAAGCCCTAAAGCCCCATTCTGACACACACATCAGGTTGTTTTAGGAGCTCGCAGTCTGTGAAAACTAACATGCATCCTTCTCATTCTGTGATTCAACAGAGAGCAACAATAGTCCAAAATACACATTATGAGTATCTGCTTCCTCTTTCTCTAAAAACTCCCAAACAAACAAACAGAAAAAAGCCACCATAGAATAAGCATCAAAAGCTCGGCATCTTGTGTATTCTTACCAATGACCTCTTGGTTGCCACTCTTCTGAGTAACTAACTCCATCTCTTGAATAAACACGTATTGGGAACCAGTTCTGTCCCTGACTTGCTAGACTCATGGGGACCAAGAACAAAGGCATACCATACATGGTCCCTGTGTTTAAGGAACTCAAAATCTATGAAGGAGATAGGCAACATAGAAAAATAATGGCCCCCATTTACTGACTGCTCACAGTGTAACAGATATTGAAACTAACAGATTATCTGGTTTAACTTTCACAAATATCTACAAAACAGATATTTTTGAAATACCCTCATTGAGACATAAATAAGGAAACCGAGGTTCAGAAAACTTACAGAACTCTTGCCCAAAAGTTGCAGTACTTAGGTTCATCCCCAGGTCTGTCCATCTTCAAGCTTGCACCTGTTCTGCTGTACCGGAAGGGCAATGATGGAGGTGAATGCGTATTTTGTGGGGGATAGAGCCTGGTGGTTAAGATGGTCTCTTCTTAGAACTGTTCTGCTCACCTCACGTCTTATGACTCCAGAGACCTTGAGTGGACCAAGTCTTCCCTCCAGCCCTTCCGGAGGGAAAATTCAAGTGAAAGTCCTTTGATGAATAGACTCAAGTGAATGATCGACAGCTCCACCAGCTTCTTATCTCAGCAAAAGAAAAACAGATTAAGCAAGCTGACCACAAAGAAGTTAAGAGAGTGTCCATTTAGCACCGTCTACCTGGCACGTAGGAAGTAAATAAACATTTGTTGTTACTGAAAAACAACATGATGGGGTGGGGTGGGGCATGGTGGGGAGGGCATGGTGAAGGCATATGGAGAATTAGAAGTGCCCTTTCATTTCTGTGATCAAATAGCTCTGGACCCCAGAGCATCACCCCAGTAGTTGCATTTCAAAGATAAAGAATGGAAAAAGATCAACAGGTGACAACACAGATGTCCTAACATCCTAGCTCATGCACACATACAAGGCCAACCTGGCTATTCCAGAGAGTCAGCTCTCTTATCTGGGCTCTGCCAACTGTCAGGAAACTGTGGTTCCTTCTTCTGTTCTGTATATTCATAGAAAATATCTAGATTCTTTCAGCCTGACTGGCTACCCTTACTTTCTATGTAAATCTTTCCTATTTTTAGGACCCACAAATTAAGTTAATAAAGCGCAGAAGTCAACAATTTTGTTTTGTCCTTAAAAAGGCAAGTTTGTGATCCTAATCATCATCAGGACAACCAGAATATTTCCTTTGTATAGGGCCAAACCATGTTTATTTACTTATGAACTAGCATCCAAGGATTGATAGTTTTAGCCCCTCTTTTTAACACCTGAATGACAAGGGGGTACAGGATCTCTGTCAACTTGGTCTCAGTTTTTCTATCTGTGAAAAGCAAAAAAGTGATTTCAGAAAAATACTAATATGGTCATATTTTTTTAAATGTACCTAGATAGCTACTTAAAAAGCAAAAGTAACAGATGGACCATGGCATCCCACAATTGTGTTTAATTTAAATAAAATGAAGAATAATACGAAAGGAGGCTGGGTTTAATTTGTGGCCTAGAAGAAAAAAATGGACCATGATCAAATTATCAATAGGCACCATTCTGTCTTCCTGTTCAGGTCATTTGAAATGGTCTTAAGTCATGAAATAAACTACTGTTTTTTTTTAAAAGATGGAGCTTTTTTCTGGCTTAGAAAAGTATTGAGGAATCCAATGCAATTTCTATTTCATATGCCGTCTTTTCAGGAATGATCATTTGGGAAGCAGAGTAACTCCAGTGAAAAAGCTTTTGTATCATCATTTAATCTAATTAAATAATTACCAATAGATGATAGTAAAACACATTGTAGACCCCAACAACTGCACAAAATCTTAATAAAATGAAATTCCAGTGCTCCACAAAATGCCTTCCTGAAAACTAGCATGTTCTGTCCCCTACAGAAATGAAGCACGTGGAAAAAGCAGACAATGAAAGGGAATGTTCTACTTAGTTTTATTCAAGTCTGAATGCCACTTTCCCTAAAATATAAAGTCCAAATACGAGTCTCACCCAGTATTGGGCAAACTAAGCCAAGACATTTCTCTGTCTCTTAGTCACAGATGATATTTATAATGCACGCCAGTGAAACATCATGATTTTGTGTGCAGATGAACTAAAAACATTGAAGGTTTGAACTCAGGTTCCTTTGCGGGGGAGGAGGGAAAAGTGTTATCTAGGGGCTACGCCTACTGAGGTTAATATGGACCTACAGGAACCGGAGGTCATTACTGGTAAAGAGACAACATTCTATTTTTATCAAGAATTCGTACCTAAGTTACTTCCATCTACTGTTAAAAAGAAGAGGCGGGGTGTTGTCTTTTCTTGGTTTGTATTTTGGCCAGCCAGGGCTAAAATCAAATGCAAGAGCAATGCAGTTCAGCTTCACTCTGGTGAGTACCAACTCGAGGGCATGTGGTTTTTACCATGAATAGGTGTGATTTGTATGGATGTATTTTTCAACAGCGCAGAAGAATAATGAAGGCTTCCTAGCGTCACATGGACTTCTCTGTTTCTATTTGTTTTACGTAGGCCTCAAATGTTCCACTATGTCTGGCAACATGTGTCGATGAGTTGATTTATCCACCTTGTTTTCCAATTTGTAATGACAGCTTGAAATTAAGAGACAGTTTTAAAAGGTGTAAATAAATGGGTCAGGAGGCCCCAGCGGACAGAAATGATGTGACTCAAGTTCTTCACGTGAAGAAGCCCTCCCTGAGCTCTGCAAAACCAATACGGATAAACTTTAAAGTACCCCCACATCCTATTTCACCTGGGCTGAATCTTACTTTACCCCATAAATGGGATGATCTGAATATCCCCATCTGGCATCCATGAAAAGTGGAAATCTCCATAGAGGTTCAACTAAAATGTCATTAGGTAATTAGATTGAATACTCAGTGGCTGCAACTCTACTCACTTACTAGAAGAAATTTAGTTCTGCCTAATTTTTTCCCCTATATTTTATTTTATAATGAAATCTTAGGACTCATTTTTAGGGAAATACAAAAAAAAATAGTAAAAAAATCTTAATTAGTGGATAAAGCAAAAAATACTTCTACAAAATCTAGGCAGAAACCCCTATCTACATTTTTGCGTCGTTTGGCGGGGCCCTGGTTTAGGCGTTCAACGGGGATAAAGGCACTGCGATGCTTCGCTTATCCTTGCTTCTTTGCATCCCCCACTCACCTCAGTATTTCTAAAGCCTCTTTTGTGGCTGACACAGATGGGTTTTTAACATTTGAACATTTTGGTTTAACAAATCTTTTTAACATTTTGGTTCAACAGTCCAGCACCTTCCCCTTTTCTCTGTATATATTGTCTTTGTAATACAGACCTGCTCAGTTGTTCATGTTTTGCATTAGGGGTTACCCCAATTTAGCAATATCTGCGGGATGCTCCCTGCCCCCACCCTTTTTCTGTTTTTGTTTTTGCCGTGTCTATTTCTTGGAGAGCTTTCTTTCCTACCCCAGAGCGTAATCTACCACTTGTACTTCTTCTGACATATGAGGATTTTAAATCTTTCCTTATTATTTGTCTTCTTTTTACTTGTAGTTGGTCCCCATAGCCCTAGACCCATCTCTTGTGTTTTCAGTTATGCAGATGTCTGTAATGAAAGGGAACACTTGGGAGCATCACAGAGAAAACACAGCTATTCTACCATAACCAGAGGTACAGTGTTAAATGATTTTGAGGAAAAAAATAATAATAAAAATGCTAGAAAGCAAATTGAAAGAAGTCAAAGCCTGGTGTAGTAATTCAAAAGAATTAAGCCAATGAGACATTCACAAAGCCATATGTACACAAGCATAAATACCGCAGGTCGTACCCAGAGCACTGTCTGGAGAGATTTGTACGTTGTTGCTCTTCGTGAATATACGTCAGCATATAATCTCTTAATACAAAGGGAATGAGGGCTCTAACAACCTTTTTATCTTGACATATTGGTGAGTGGGGCATTAACCAAGAAAAGTGTCCGTTTTTAGAGGAATGGATGAGGATACTACTATGGTGAAAAGTTATACAAAATCTCTGCAGTATTCCAGAGCCCAGCTGAAAGGGACTGATTCAGGGAATTGTTTTCACAAATGCTTTCAAACTCATTGACTTCTCTTCTTTTGTAGATCAGACAAAAATGGCATTGATGTACAGACTCATTTTTAAGACAGCGATCTAGTGCTTTCACTGTGCAATGGCTCCAGTAAACTGGCCACCATCATCCTATATCTAAAAATTTCTCATCTTGGGCACCTGGGTGTCTCAGGTGGTTAAGCATCTGGCTCTTGGTTTTGGCTCAGGTCACGATCTAATGGTTTCATGAGTTCGAGCCCTGAGTCAGGCTCTGCACTGACAATGCAGGGCCTGTTTGGGATTCTCTCTCTCCCTCTCTCTCTCTGCCCCTCTGCTGCTCTTCTCATGCTGTCTCTGTCTCTCTCAAAATAAATAAATAAACTTAAAAAAATAAAAAAAACTTCTCATCTAATATATTATTTCCTTTTTCATAGAGATCTTCAAATGTTGTGAAATATATACAATTCTGTTATTTCAAGTCTAGACATTTGGACAATTTAGGTAAAGTTACTCTTGTATATACATACCTCTGAAAGTATTCATTAAGGGGATCTTTGCTCACAAGAATTAGTTTTCTTAAAATTTCAGAGTTACAAACATTTTCACTGTTTCCTTTTGAGCTCCCTTTGTTCATTATCATGATAGCAATGCAAATTCTTTGAGAATCAAACAAGCAGTTAGCTAGAATGAATGTGGGCAGGTTAAACCAGTCACCGCCACTCAGTAGATGTACTGATCTATCAAGTAACAATCATCACATCACATTAAGTGATGACAATGCTTAGAACTTTAATAAGGAGTGAACTGTTTACAGATATTTTGAAACCCACAAATAACCATGTAAAACGAAAGCTGGGGCAAATTGGAATTTAAAAGGCACGCTTAAAGATCTAAAAGTACAAAATGAAAAACAGCACTTGAAAATATACACTCTGCAATGGCAATTGAAGTTATTTTAACTAATTAGTATCAATCATTTTATGCTCAGAAAAATTTGGGGAGGCGGTATTATTCTAAGTGGTGATTTTGCTAATAATACTTTAACATTATTGTTATGCATGTTTATCAAAAATCAAAAAAACCAACACCCATGTTGAATTTGAGGGATAAGAATATACTTCTAGGCATACTAATATAGCGTCAGGAAAAACTTTCCTATTCAATTAAAAATTAGTTAAGGTCCTAAACCATGAAGCAAGTGTATAAATCTTGCCTACAGAAGGAAGAGCCTTTGCCAGGCTGACAAGCAAAGAAATCAGTTTCCAGTTTGAGCTACATGGGTGTGAGCCATTGACAATGATGCAATGAAATAAATGACTTTCTCCATTAGTAGTGGTTTATTTTGTGAGGAGGCAAAAATAACTGGTTAGTTAAAAGGATACCTAAGTGAAATGTGTGGACCTGATGTCATGCTCAAGGAGCCTGGTTTAAGTTTAAGGAACTTTGTGAGTAAATGCACGTTTCCATTTGCCAGTGGTGATTCTTCCAAGATTAAGAATAAGTGATTTTCTCTTACCGACAGATTAGAAACAAGCGAAACATACAGAAAATATTTGTCTCCACTGGAAAAACAACTTTCTATCTAGGTTGTTTTTTTTTTTTTATCTCATCCAAATGAATAGAACTTCACTTTGGTAAAGAGAATTATTCTTTCCTCCCTGCCCCCATCTTTATGAGGTATTATTGACCAAGTTGTATATACTTAAGGTATATAACTTGATGTTTTGATGTGCTTATACATTATGAGATAATTGCCATGCAAGTTACTCAACACATCCATCACTTCACATGGTTACCTTGTGTGTGTGTGTGTGTGTGTGTGTGTATGTGTGATGAGCAAACCCTAGCAAATTTCAAGTATACAATCCAGTATTGTTAACTAGAGTCACCATGCTGTACGTTAGGTCCCTAGAACTTACGCATCTTGCATAACTGAAACTTTGTATTCTCTGAATCGCATCTCTCCACTTCTCTGTCCACCAGTCCCTGGCAATTACCATTCTATGCTCTGCTTCCATGAATTTGACTATAGGAAAGAACTCCCAACTCTACACATCCCAATTTTGTAAGAGATATATAAGGTATTTTTATGTGTTTGATACATAGTAGCTGCTGAATTAATGCTGCTAAATTGGATAAAGGAATTACATGGTCAACCTGGTCATATGGAGTAGAATTTGGTTCATGTTCTTGAATGATAAATGAAAGAAAGTAAAAAATGGATAATATAGCAAGCTTTCTAGGTTAAGGAAATTCATTTGATCTTGAGCAATGAATAGAAACTTGTAAAATATGGATAAAAATGTGTGCAGCAGGTACACATTTAAGAAATTACAAAATGTGAACGCTTAGATTTGCAAGGCCATTTATTTATATTATGAAACAAGTCATGTGATTGAATCTGTTCCACTTCAAGTTATGCATATTTTTCCAGAAGCCAGCAGGATCTATGAGAAAGAGCACATTACCTGAGGTTTGTAATTGTGGCAATAATTATGGCAGCAGTTCTGCCAACCTCTCAGGCTAGTGTCTGGCATCCAGCCGACTTGTAAATCAGACCCTTTGTTTGCTGGCTGTTGGATGCAGGACAAGTCAATTAACAAAGCTCCCTACTCTGTAGGTGCAGCGGTAGAGACTTGACCTACATTAGCTCCGTTTTCATAACTCTGAGAATTTCACAAATTAAAAACCTGAGCCTCAGAGAGGTCCGACAGCCATATATAAAGTGCATAGCTCAATCCTTGGCATACGGAAAGCTCTTTTTAAAACACTGTCACCCCGTGATCAAATGCTAACAGGGAGGCACTGCAGACTAATGGTCAAGGGGGCCTGCTCCGGTCTGAAACTCATTGGGCTGGGGTCATATCCCAGCTCTGCCACTTATTTGTGAACTTGAGCAAGATACAGCGTCTCCATGCCTTGGTTTCCTCATTCATAAGGGCTTATAACTTGATCTCTTTCATTAAGCCGTGTGAAGAGTCAATGAAATGACACATGGAAAGCACTTCTCATATTACCAAAATAAGATTTTGTGAAAGCAATCATTTTGTAATGACGTATAATTCAATATAATAATAGCTCTTTTTCAAAAAGAATAACGCCACAGCACAAAATAAGGAAACTACAGAAGTGAGATGACACTATTTTGTAGTGAGTACAGGAAGGGCTTGCATTTTAATTCAAAAGTGTCTTAGCATTTTTCTTTTTTTCCATATTAAAAAAAATGTTTCGGAGACCATGTAGGAAAGTTAATTTTTATATGTGTGTTCCAGTAAATAACCAGACAAGCTAAAAATTTTATGATTGATTGAAATAATTGATTGCAGCCTGCCAACTTTTCCTTTCTTAATTATAAAATACAATTTCCGTTTTGTGCTTTCCAACCCAAGGTTTACAAAAGCCGAGAGAACTCTTCTGCTCAGCCTCTGATTATATCAGCAGTGCCACTTTTTCAGGTCCTATCAGATTGGGCTTGGATGATAATTACTTGGGAAGTGTTTGATCTCAATGATGAATACATGATTAGTTTTTCATGAAATCAGTCAACCACACCACACAGCACTACTCATGTGAAACCTTGTTGATTTAGCTGTTAGAAAGCACACATCTCCCTCAGTTCAGATATGGGACATCAGTCTTTGGGGAAAAGAGGGTGGAAAAAGGGCAAGTTTATGGGTAATGATATTGCAGAGGCAGATATTTAAGGTTTGCTAATTTTCTTCTCAATTATACTCCTCTCTTGCCTACCGCATGACCACAGATTCCATCTCAGCTGTGGAATATATTTTTCTTTAAAAAAAAAAAACAAGGTTTCATGACACCTTTGCTATCTCTCAACCCCTTAGAGGGTTTTACCCTGATGAATAATATTTTATATGTGAAATGTTTATGTGATTTTTCACGGAGTGATAACCTCGCTACCGCTTAACTTTGATGCATTGCGAGCACTGGTGTTCTTCACTAAAGTGCTTTTACACACCCCTCCCATAAATATATGGCTACTTTTCCTAAAAGGCCTGGGTTGAGGGTATTTTGTTTCTTTGTTGATTTGTATCTCTGTGTGTGTGCGCTTTTCTATGATATAGGCTGTTTTTCTAAGAGTCAACGTTACTTGCATTTTCTTAAATTTCAAGTGATCTACTACTCAGAGATCAGATAAAAGGATTCAATTGTCAGTCTTTACACAGCATGCATTTGTTTAAAGAAGTAGAAGCATTGCACTTTGAAAGAAAAAGGAAATAGATTTTGTTTATTTTCTGTCTTTGTCTGACCTATTGACTTCAAAAAAAAAAAGCCCTAAAATAAAGAATTCTCTAGATTATTTTTAAGGAAACGATGCTTTATAAAAATAAGGTTTCAAATCTTTAGCTTCATTCTCATAATTAAAAACTCAGTTACAGGAAGAACATACAACATTTCTATTTCATTTGTGTCATCCCCTTTAAAACAAAATCTTCAACATGTCAATAATATTTCAGCAAGGTGCCTGATTGGAAAAAGTATGCCTAGTTCTTTTTGGGTAAATGAAGGTGGAGATTTAGTAAGGTTGGCTAAATATTTCAAAATCCAAACCCTAGCTTTAAAGCAATAACTGAGACACTGGAGTATTTTAGACCAGGGTTTCTCAGCTTCAGCACTGTTGACATTTTGGACCAGATCACAATAATTCTTTGTTGTGGAGGCCATCCTGTGCATTGTGGGATTCTTGACCACTTTCCTGGGGTCTACCCACTAGATGCCAGTAATCGCCCCCCGCCCCCGACCCCAGACTTGACAGTCACTAATGTCTCCAGACATTGCCAAATGACCTATGGGAACAAAATTGCCCCCAACTGAGAACTACTACTTTAGACAAGAAAATTTGAGGATGGGCATACGTTATCCGAATAATTGTCTTTACTTCCTCTTACAGATAAGTTTATTTTTCTTATGGAAGATGAAAAATGCTACAGACCTGTATCATTTCTTTAACAGAAAAGAAATCAAACATTAATGCATGCTAATGAGACATATTTTTCCAGTAGATAAAGAATAGACTGAATAATATGCAAATGCCAATGACTAGTTACTAGCCTCTCTTCATATTTATAATAAGGTAGTTCTACAGCTGAAACTTAGTGTTTGGGATTTGAAAAAAAAAGTAGAAAGAATCCATTCAAAAAGTATAAAAGAGCAGACAGTTCATTGTGGTGATAGGTTTTGAATAAATTTGGTAAATTCTAACATCACAGTTAGGTCATTTTATTGATATAAAGTGTCTAAACGTATCCCTATTATGCTAGGAAAAGGTATGCTGTCTTCACAACATTGTGAATATGACCAAATTGCAAATGAGCGAAAACCGTGGTGTGGTTACCGAAAGACCACCCCAGTGCTGTAAAATCTTCATGGACTCCTCACATAGCTATGATCTCATTATTCTGTTCCAAAGGAAGAACAGGCAGGCTGACAATAAAAAATTTTTTTAAAAAATTTAAAGATTAAACTGTAGTATAATGCAATTTCTGTCATTTGGAGCTAATGAATGCATTTCAGTGTTGAGTAGCAACCACGGTAGTAACGACCCAAACACCACTGATTTGGAGTAATAAATTTTAGGACATGGCAGACTCATATTAGTATAATAAGCTCAAACATTCATTTCACATTAAGAAAACATATAGCCACCACTAGACCATCAAGATACCTATTTTTTTTCTTCCAGCAGAGCCACTTGGCTTTAAAAAGGAATCCATAGCACTCATTGTATTTAAGTCTAAACTAACTCTGAAACGCAACTATGGCAAACTGGTTGTCGTCACCATGGCCAAAGGTGCGGCTTGATTATCAAAGCAATTATTTATTACTATTGAATATGACGTCATTATCATCGGTTTAATTTTTTCCCTGTAATTTACTCAAACAATTCATCAAGATCTCCAAATCCGTGTGTTGGCTGCTTCAAAGAATGCTCGCTTTGGCAGCACATGGGCTAAAATTGGAACAATCTGTAGAGGATTAGCATGGCCCCGAGCAAAGTCATGAAGCATCTCATATTTTTTTAAATGCCTTCATAACAGCTAAAATAGCTAACATTCACTGAAGTTTTAAAATGAGAGTTTACAACGTGCCAAGAGGTATGATAAACTCTTTACATATGTCGGTTCATGTACTTTAAAAAAAAAAAAACCCTATGAGGCGGGTGCCATCATTACCCTTACCTGCAGAGGAGGAACCTCTGAGGGAATGCAGCTGGGATTTGAACAAAACAGACTGTCTCTGGAATTTGCTATCTTAACCATTAACCTATATATCTCTTAATGTGTTTTATTTTAATTTTTTGAATGTTTATTCATTTTGAGAGAGAGAGAGAGAGAGAGAGAGACTGAACACGAGTGGGGGAGGGTTAGAGAGAGAGGGAGACAGAATCAGAAGCAGGCTCCAGGCTCTGAGCTGTCAGCACAGAGCCTGACGTGGGACTTGAACTCATGAACTGCCAGACCCTGACCGAGCCAAAGCTGGACATTTAACCAACTGAGCCGCCCAGGCGCCCCTCCTAATGTGTTATATAACAGTAAACATGCATCACCTTATGTTTTTGTTCAATAAGTCTGTAAAATAAAGGGTTACAATGGTTACTTAAGTCATGCCTTTGGTGAACTGAGGCCCAGAAGGATTGAGGAATCAGCTTAAAATCACATAACTAGAACAAATCCAGTCATTTTGCATACAACTCACATTCCTTAATTCAGAGCCAGCGTGCCCTTCCCCACCATTTGCGCCAGCATACGTGTGTATCATTCTTCTGAACAGCTGTGATGATTTTGCCCCGATCCACACCTGGCCACTCTTTCTCCCTGGATCCTGTCTGTGACTGAGAGCACACATTTGTGAGCTACACGCATAAACTGGACCCTTGGCCTCGTCAGCCCCCTGAACCAACGGTCTGCAGAGAAAGTGTTCCAAAACAGGAGACTAAAAAGAATCGTGTAGAAGCATAGTATGCCTTCTTTTCCTGATATTTCTATCTTGGCCGCTAATCACAAATTACAATACAACTCTAATTTCAACTAGATTCCTAGGAAACGACTCCAAGCCTTAATACATTGCCATTATTCCACTGCTATCACAGACAGACAAAAAGCCCACCAAGTCTTACAACATCGGTAGTGATCCAGGAATGAATACTAGCAAAGCTGGCCGTATGGGCTCTGCCCACCCCTGTGTGACAAGGAGTCACCACTAAGCTAACGCTTCTTTGCATCACACGTGTTGAAAAAACTTATAGGCAAAATGGTATCTCTTTACTTCGGCTCACGTTTACCATCAGGCCCACTGATGGATGGATTCATCGCTGAGGGTAAGGAGGCAGCAGCTTGGAGCACCATGACTGGAGGGCTGGGGCTACAGCTACTTTTGCCACAAGACGCTGCTCCTTGGGCGTTGTAGATCATTTCCGCACGAGGAGCTGCCTTGGGTGGTAGGCTGATGGGACTAACACCAGGGTGGCCGTGACCGTGTGCATGTAAGTAAGTGCCTAGAGATGGATTTATTAATAGAAACAATAAGGAGGGCCAATTCAGCCACAAAAGGCCAGTTAGAAGAAGAAAAATTATGTTCACAATAATTTGGGGTCTCCAGATAGGCCCGGGTAAAGGAAGCCTTGTCCTTCGAATGAATGAAAACCAAGCTTTCTGTATCTAGGAGGCCATCCAGAGTAAAGTCACCTTTCTACAGAAATTTAAAATGTTTGTAGCCCTAGGGAATGAACACAGGCCTCTGAATCGAGGAGAGGCATGAGATTGGAAGAATTGCTCAAATAAGTGAAAAAATGATAAGGAATGTACATCAAGCCTCCTTCTGAGCAGGGGATGATTGCACTAAACGCTATTTCTGGCTGTTAAGAAAATAGAGCCTAAAATTACAGTCTATAAATAATAAATTTTCACAAGATAAAGAAAGGATAGGGAGGACTCTGTACAAGTTGTCGGAGGATGCTACAGTTGGAATCAGCTGATCAAAGGGAAATGAGAATCAGAGAATCAGCTATTCTAGAACTATGAAGGGTAGTCAGTGACTAAGATCAATGTTTCTCATTTAAAGTAAAATCTCCCTAATTTGAAACCCAAGGGACCAAAACAACAGCTTTTGAATTAACTAAGTTTCAGTTTATCCTTTTCGTTTTGAATTAAAGAACAGCAGAGAAATAGCCTTGAATTACATCTCGTTTAAAATAAGCCAATATTGAAGTAATGAAGTCTTTACATCTTATTTTAACAAGTAATTCAGATTCTCCAAAAGAATGTATGCGACTCCATTTATTCATCCATTTCTTACCTGCTGCCTAGTATGTGCCCAGGTCTTTGGTTGAGGTCACCTCACATGGTTAGCGGTTTTCATGGGACTAATTCACTTTCTGATAGAATGGGTGGACGTTTAAAGAATGGTGACTCAGTATAGCACTTGAAGCTGAAAAACATTTCTTTCTTTTTTGGACCTGAACAGCCATTGACCACAGCCATGGGAAAAGAGTTTATTCACAGGAATTAGGAACAGATTTGTGAAAAGAGTTCTGTGTTTCAGAAAGAAACGAGGTCCATTTCAGGGAACCGGTTATTTTCATTTCCTCACCACAGACTCAGTGTGGTCTGCTAACTGATAGAAGAGTCTTACCCAAAGTCCGGCTCTTAGACAGAGACCTGAACAGTGATTTTGGCAGATAAACTAAGGTAACTATAGAGCTTCCTAAGAGAACCACCACTAAAAATTGCCAAGGCTGGTTCAGACTGCTTACACAAGGTTTAAAGACAGGATCATACTGCCTACAGGATGTCATATGCAACATATGTGCATACTTTAATTTTTTAATTTTTTTTATTATTATTTATTTTTGAGACAGAGAGAGACAGAGCATGAGCAGGGGAGGGGCAGAGAGAGAGAGAGAGAGAGAGAGAGAGAGACAGAATCTGAAGCAGGCTCCAAGCTCTGAGCTGTCAGCACAGAGCCCAACATGGGGTTCGAACTCACAGACTGTGAGATCATGACCTGAGCTGAAGTCAGACGCTTAACCGACTGAGCCACCCAGGTGCCCCATATGTGCATACTTTAATCATCATTCTGGCTTAGGAGTAAAGCATTTGGAGAGTCCTAAGTGGGTTAATTAGAAGATAAACAATAAAAACCTAGGTATCTCCAAGCCCTTTGCAGTCCAATGTGATAGCCACTAGCCCCATGTGGCATTGATCACTTGAAATGTGGCTACTCTAAAATGATAAAATACACATCAGTTTCAAAGACTTAGCATAAAAAAAGAATCTATAATATCTCAATAAATTTTATATTGTTTACAGATTGAAGTGATAACATTTTGGATATGTTGGGTTAAATAAACTATTTTATTAAAATTAATTTTACTGGGTACCTTTTACATATTGCTAATGTGGCTACTAAAAAATTTTAAATTACATGTGGTTCACATACACAGCATTCTATTGGACATGTTACCCTGGAAAATCCATGAAATATATATAGGGCACTGTTTTTTTTCTACTTGAAAGGATTCATTTTCTTGTTGCATCCACATTACAACCCAAGGACTTGGCCATTATCATTCTTCTTTTTATAGATGTGAAAACTTAAGGGTTATGAAGTATGCCCTAAGTCATACAAGCAGTAGTTGGTGGAATCAGTTCTGCCTCACACCCGAACCCATGCTTTGTGTCAACGCTGTTCAAGCGTCTGTCTTTAATATTCTTCTGGAGTGATCTTTTAATGAGACACGTGTGAGATGTGCCTAGGACCACTGAATAGGACTGAAACACACAATTTGTTAAACATACTTGAAACAAGTACAAACAGCACACTGGGTAGCCAGAGTGGTATGCCAGTGTTTTCTGCAAATTGTTTCTCATAGGTATTAAGGATGGACAAGAGTGGATGGAAACGTGACAAAGTAAGACAGTAAAACAACTCTGTGTCCAGGCATTCCAGGCATTCCCCCTGGTTACTTCATTTATTCCTCAAAGCAACTCTTAGAGATAAGATAGCCTCAGAGTGGTTAAGGGATTTGCTTAGTATCTCAAGGCTAGCTGGTCAGTAACAAAGCCAAGACAGAACTCATTTCTGATTTCTTTCCCTAGACCACAATGCTTTGGGTCCTCCTTTTGATCCATGCCCAACTTTTGGGCGGCTTGTCTACACACTGTGTTACCAGCTACCCTGTTTCCATAACACATTGTAGTCCGTGACCCAAATTGACCGAGGGTAGGGTCTGCCTGAGAGAGAGAGAGAGAGAGGACACAGCCACAGCTTTCCTTGGGATGGGGCCAGATACAAGCATTAACTTTCCCTTGCCAACACCTGTGGTGTTTAGAGTTGGAAGAAAATAATAAATCTTGATGGAACACAAAGATGCGAAACAAGGTAAATAGCTCACAATGGAATTTAAGTTTCAGGGACTAGCTTGAAAATAAGAGCTAAGATGTAAGGTCAAAATAGAAGAAATCAGAGGAGACAATGATATCTAGAAGTGGAGGCCTGAGGAAGTCTTCAGGCAGTGGGCAGAAATCTGGTACCATATTTAATGAGGTTCCCCGGCTGACCTGAATGGACATTCAGGATATACCTAATGAAAGGTGGGTCTAAAATGAAATGGACATTGGTTCATGCTGATCCATACCATCCATGATGGGCTGATCAGTTCTTGTAGCTGAAGTAAAACACCAGAAAGAAAGGATTTTCTATCTATGTATATAATTGTGTAACTCTGTGTTGACTATTCAGTTTTGCTATTTCATAGAGTTCCTTAACTCTGGTCACTCCAGTTCCCATTAGCAGCTTCACAGATTTCAGAAGTTCTAGAAAGTTCATTGTGCCCTCATTGCTGCCCACGTTCCAAGTGCCAGTGGCTAGGCCCCACAGTTCATGTGACTTGGAGAGTCTTCCTTCCAGCCTTCTGAATCTCTGCTTGACTTCCAAGGCCACACTGTTGATCACCCTGCTGTCACATGGGGTTTGTATATAGGAGAAGGAAATAAAGATTTGAAGATCAGTTGAGATCAAGGTGAAGAACAATGTATTTTCCAAGATAAGGAGTTTGCCATTTATCCTCAAGGCAATGGGGGGACATCAAAATTGTGTGGACAGTGAAGTGGCATCTCACAGTGTGTTTTACAATGATTCATTTCTGTTTTAGTGGATTTAGAGTTAAATGTGCCAAAACTGGAGTGCTATTAACTATAGTGTGTTCCTTTATTAACATTTAATCCACACTGCAGTTATCATTCATGTATTACCAAACACATGGTAATTTCATTGAAAGAACAATTTTTACTCCTCTTTTAGAGGAATTTCTAAACACATGAAAGCTTTAAAGTTGTTATTGCAGGATATTAAACTAAAACTATCATGTGTCCTGTATTTTATTTTTAAAAAAAGACTCTATTTTAGAGTTTTAGTCTATTTAGAGTTTTGGGGTCACATGAAAATTGAGAGAAAAGTACCGAGTGTTCCCATGCTTCTCCTACCCCCACACATGCACAGCCTTCTCCTTGATCAACATCTCCCACCACAATGGTACATTTGTTACAATTCCTGAACCTACATTGATATGTCCTATATTTTCTATCAGTTGATCAAAGCACATGCTATTTGCTTCCCAAGTCAAAAAGATAATTGAAATAAGCCAATTCTAGTTTTTAAAACTTTAGCATATTCTATTTATGTAACTTTGTCTTAGACTGTGTTACTCTATACCATGTTCAAACAGTAATAAATAGGGTAGTAAGTGAAATAGAAAGTTCTAAGATTTTATGGCAGACTTTTCCCTATAAAATTTTAAAGAAATGTCAAGCACATTAAACCAGATAACCACTGAAATGTGTACATGCAAGTCTTCCAGACTTCAAAAATATAATGCTTTTAGACAGGCTTTGTTGTGTGGTTGTTCTGAATCTTCTTGGCATTTATAACAAATACCAGGCTCAAAAAAATGTCAGTTTCATTATAATAAGAGCCAACATTGACTGAGACTCTATTATGATCTAGGCATTGTTTATTCACTCACTCACTCATTCATTCATTCATTCATTCATTTCACAAATATTTGCTGAGGACCTAATAGATGTTAGACCACTCTTAGCAATATTCTAAATGCCGGTTAGGTAGCACTGAATAAGACAGACAAATATCTTGACATAATGAAACTTTCACCTAGCAGAGATGGTATATTTGTGTTTGGGACTTTTTAACATATGAGGTAGTATTATATATTTTCTGCTGATGAGAATGATAGAACTAACAATAAGGAAGGAGAAAGGATAATTGTAGATGTGGGCACAATGAGTCAGTGAGAAGGGAAGGAAATAGAGCACATATACATTTTTCTGGCCTTAAAATTTATGCTCTTTCCATTCCACCATATTGTTTGCAAAAAATTATAGATGTATTTAGATATATATGTGTAACATGTATATGTAATATATATAATATATATATGTAATACACACACACACACAAACACACACACACGTCTGTGTGTCTTCATCCTCCTTGGCATTTTACACGTATATTCATATACATGTTCTCATATATGTATATGAGTAAAGTGCTATGCAGGATAAAAACGGAATTGTTTAGCATCTTTTTCAAGAGAGATGCTTAGTAAATTAAGCATAAATGTTTTAAATGCAAGTATAATAATTTTAAACAGAGTTGTAGAATGGATAAATATATACTACGCATTACAGACATTTATACACAACACATACATTGTATATAACATATACACATTTGAGTTTATACATAACTATATGAATATATTTGCTCTTTGAAAGTTATCAAAATTTTATAGTTGTTTATGTTACCTAGAGTTGAAGATTTAGGAAAATTTCTCATTTTCTGAGTAATAAATGGCAGTACTGATCTGGATCCCTTGATACCCAGAAAGCTTTTTTGCAAGACTAAATGGGATTACCATCAATAGGCCCACAGGGTGTCCGGTTTCGAATCAAAATATAGAAACCTTATTTCCAAAATTTACATGACTGCCTTAACCTTAATCTAATTTTGCTGATATCATGGCCTCTAACAGACAGAAGTACTATAGAATGGCACATGCCTTGTACCCTATCTTTGTCATCCCAATCAGAAATCCCTGATCCCTCCGGAGGGAAAATTGACGCATGAATTCTAAACTGCTCATCACATTCACATTTTTTCAAATGTATCACAAATCAATATTTTATTCATGAAAACATTAAACTTTACATTATTACCAAAACATTTTGTAGAACCTTGAAATTTATTCTCAAGCGGGGAGTTTCCTCTCGCTCTTTGCCTAAATACTGCTCTGCAACTGATGTATTTCCCGAGACCAGTGAGAGCAGCTTCATTCTCGAACAGAAACAATTTACCTGGACCGTCTGCAGACAAGGCCTGAACCCCAAGGAACTGCATTAATTGGGAACAGGCTTTGTGAGCAGACAGAGGGGCCTTGGTTTTTCACCTTCTCCCACAGGGAATTACTTTCACTGTCATTTACAGGAGCCTGGACAGAAAGGGTGGGGCTTCAAAGTGAAATACAGAGATAAATGATTTTGATCCATTCTCAATATTCCATTCTTAAATAGTCCCTGAAAACTCTTCACTCATATATAAATGATCAAACAAATGAAACAACTGAAGCCAGAGAGGAAGGCCATGTTACTGAGTCCAACTTGCTTACCCACATGTGTTTACTGCAAGAGCAGTATGTTGACGGTTATGGCCTCAAAGCGAAGGACAATGTATTCAGTTTGCAATCAAATCACATTGCTATAGATTCTGATTCAGAAAATGTTCTCGTAAAGAATATTCGTTCAGTTTCACAAATTTACCCACCTGAAATTTTCTCTAGTAGTACACTAACTTAGCTTTTAGATCCAGGAAAAAATACGATGGAAGACAGTATCCTCGGCTTATTTATTCTCTAGGAAAGAGGATAGTTTTATATACTTTACTCTCAATTTATGGAAGACAGACAATTCAACATGTTTATTTTTTTTTTCAAGTATAAAACACTGGAGGTGTATTTTACTTAGTGTGTGCACTAAGAAAGAAGCGACTCTTCCTAAAACGTGAGTACCACATGACCAGATCCTTGGAGGTAATATATCATGCCTGGATCTGAGTGGAAAATTTGGAAGATAATTATAAAGGTTAAAAGATCTAAAAATTGAGGGGCGCCTGCGTGGCTCAGTCGGTTAAGCGTCCGACTTCGGCTCAGGTCACGATCTCGCAGTCTGTGAGTTCGAGCCCCGCGTCGGGCTCTGGGCTGGTGGCTCAGAGCCTGGAGCCTGCTTCCGATTCTGTGTCTCCCGCTCTCTCTGACCCTCCCCCGTTCATGCTCTGTCTCTCTCTGTCTCAAAAATAAATAAACTTAAAAAAAAATTAAAAAGATCTAAAAATTAAGAGGTGAAGGATTCTGCCAACTTCAGGGCTGTCACAAATAGACTTTCCCTGTAGCTGAAACAGAGAGAGAGTATTAGGTTACAGGAAAATTTGCTCTGAAAAGCTGTTAAGGCAACTTCAGCTTATTGTGGCATTACAGTATAATGCTGTGCAAAAGAAATACAATGCAAATCATAAATGTGAGTCACACATATAATTTTAAATGTTCAAGAAACCGTTTCTAAAAGGAAGATACAATTAATTTTTAGTAAGATCTTTTAACCTGGGCCCCTGGGTGGCTCAATCGGTTAAGCAGCCGACTTCAGCTCAGGTCCTGGCCACACATTTCGTGAGTTTAAGCCCTGCGTCAGGCTCTGTGCTGATCCACTTTGGATCCTCTGTCCCCCCTCTCTGTGTGCCCCACCCCATCTCTCTCTCTCTCTGTCTCTCAAAAATTAATAAACATTTATATAAATAAATAAATAAAATCTTTTAACCCAATATATCTAAAATATATTTTTTATTGTTTATTTTTGTGAAAGAGACAGAGCACAAGCAGGGGAGGGGCAGCGAGAGATGGAGACACAGAATCCGAAGCAGGCTCCAGGCTCGGAGCTGTCGGCACAGAGCCCTCCGAGGGGCTCAAACTCATAAGCCATGAGATCATGACCTGAGCTGAAGTTGGACGCTTAACCTACTGAGCCCCTAATATATCTAAAATATTATCATTTGAACATATAATCAATAAGACATTATTGAAATATTTGCATACATTTTTTCATATTAAGTCTTCAAAATACATTAGGTACTTACACTAACGTCTCAATTGGACTAACAACCTTTCAAGGGCTTAGTAGCCACACGTGGCCAGTGGCTATCAGTACAGACAGCGACTTGAGAGCAGGAACACACACGAAGACTTTCTTATTTTGTTCTTAGCTCTCTTTCTTCTTTCCTTCTTTTCTTTCCTTCCTTTCCTTTTTCTCTTGCCCCCTGTTTCTCTTCCTTTCTCTCTGTCTCCTTCCGAGTCTGTGCATGCTATGTACTGAGAATACAATAGAGCAATATAGGCCCGAGCCTTAAATTCTGAAAACATTGCCTCCTTTCAAAAAAAAAAAATTAAAAGCACTATTTAAAGATACATAAAATAGGGGCGCCTGGATGGCTCAATGGGTTGAGTGTCCCACTTCGGCTCAGGTCATGATCTCACGGTTTGTGAGTTCAAGCCCCGCATCAGGCTCTGTGCTGACAGCTCAGAGCTCAGAACCTGGATCCTGCTTCAGATTCTGTGTCTTCCTCCCCTCCCCCCACTCGTGCTCTGTCTCTTTCTCTCTCAAAAATAAACATTAAAAAACATAAAAAAATAAAGATACATAAAATAGTATATACTAGTTTAAATTCAGCCACAAATATGGCTACAAGTTTTCTGGCAGCTGAAAGTGACAAGCATTACCAGTTACACAATTCACAGTGTATATGATCCAGAGTCACTAAGATAAACTCAAACCAGTTTCTGCAGAGGAGAATTACTCTTCTCTGACTTTATAAATCTAAAGTCTTATAAATAAGCAAAACTATGAACACAACATGGTAGACTGTTCTATAAAGGGTGCATGCAGTGCTTTTCCAGAATCACTTGAAGATCTCCAGCTCTATAACATGCAAGAAAACAGAAGTCTATCATTCAGTACTCCCTGATGACCTCATACAATACCCGGGAAAACACCTGACCTTTGTAAACTGACTTGGATCCTGGAAAAAAATTGTTTAATGAAACTGTTAGTATTGTCTTATTATTACATACATTTTATTCAATTCAAATTCCTGAACAGTTGGCTGGCCTTCTTTTTTATAGATACAAAAGCAATGAGACTCTAACGTAGAAAGACAACAGCAATATCACAGAGCTGAAACCAAGACTTGTGAACAGAAGATCATGCAAATCCATTAAAAACTTAATACAAAAGATACATGCTGTATTTTTTTTATCATAAATAAATACATATAGAGAACAAATTTCACTTACATATCACTATGCCCATAAAGTGTGAAGAGCTCACAAAAAGGGAAGTGCCTTGGATTGAGGTTCTTTAAGAACTGAAATTCATTTATTTTTTTACGTGACACAAAGGGGGAGATTCATGTGGACTTACCTGTAAAAAGCACTGAAAATATTTTTTTGCCACATCATTTATTTATGCTAAAGGAGTAGCATTTTAAATAGAATATTTAAATTTCCAAACAAATTGTGTTAGCATTTACACCTCTAATCAGCTAGCTGGGGCTAATATGCAACTGCCTCAAGATGCAGAGCTACCTGGGATCAGGACTGTGCTTCCCTTTGATATGGAAGGGTCTCAAATAGGTAATCCCCTCATTCTCTCAAGAGACACAACTTTAAGATTTCAATAAATCCTAAGGTCCACGAAATGGGGCCAGTCACATCAAGCTCCCCTGCCATCCTTTCTTCCTTCAAACACACACACTAGATAATGGTTTACTGTACATTGACTCTAGTTCCATCGGAAAGCGAGAGGGCCAAGAGCAAAGAATTCGGTGCATTTATATGGTTTTTTAAGAAGGATATTGATATCATGCTACCATTATGTTCACCAGAGGACGCAACTAAAATATCAAGGGTCCCTCAAGGCTAAATGAAATGGTTAAAGATGTATTTATTGATTTCTAAAGAAATATTACCAAGGCACTGGATAATAACTCACCACTCTCATGACTGAAAGGGTCTTGGCTCTCTCTAAAGAGGAGACAGAACTCCAGAATACACAATAATGTTAAAACTATTGCATGTTGTGTTGTGAAACATACCCGAATTGGGGAGGGCAGAGAAAAATCATTCGTGCAGACATTTAACTTGAACCAATTCTATTCTTTATCTTTTCTTTTATTGTTGTTCTCTTATTTATTTCTTGTAAAGCAAAAATTGTAATTAATTACTTTGAACTCCAGTGTGGGGCTGTAATCACAACCCATCAACTTATGTTGACATACAATGCATTTACGCACTGAAAGCTTTCTAAAAATACATGCAGGATGGGGATATAGAAACTTGTATACATAGGAAAACCACCACGCCCCCGTTGGGGAATTTGAATTTTTTTCTCAAATAAGAGAAACATGTGCAATGACACATGTTTTTTTCTTTTTAGTTGACAATTGTCTCCCTTTTCTGTAGATCCTAATGGTGAAATAATGGATCCTGCCAACCATTATGAGCTTCAACCCATCTGGGGACCCATAACTTTTATTGTGGTCCATTATCTGGCCATTAGAGGCCACAAGTGTCCTCAGCACAACTGTATAACATTTTGCTGAGGAAAAGGTGTGGAAACTGTGGAGGCAGCAGGTTTTTCTAGTATCTAAACCATGGAAACTCCAAAACCTCCTATATTGAGACCATTCATTTTCCTTATGCTGAAATTTTTATAGTGTATGCCTCTTGGATAAAGTTTCCTTATCTAGCCCTGCCAGGAAACCAAATATTCCACCGAGTACTGGTGTGAAACATCCTTGCTTTCTTTTCCTAGGAGCGAGAAGTCCTGATTCTAAGACGGTGTGTTATAGCTATTTAGCTTAGAAAACCAATATGTTCTGACCGTAGAGAATATTTACTCCACCTATCATACTATAGGTGAAGAAGTGACAAAGGGGATGCCTGGGGATTCTCAAGAGCGGCACCAACTTCACATGGTCTGCGTAAAATAGTCTGCCTACCGCAATGGTAAGAGAAACACAAGCCACACGAAGTGAAGCCTCCTGTCTGTGTGAGTTTCCTTACCGAAAGAAAACAAGTACATCATTTTTGCTACTGCTCCCTTTGTTAGCTACTGGCCAGCTCTTTGGTATACCCACTGATCACCAACGTCATCATTACTTTCTATTTGTGTCACCCTTTTGATCACAGACCGCACACTCCGATAAACTTACAAACAAGCGTAGTTCAAGATGTTGCGTGCGTTTGTTGCCAAGTGTGGCCCATCTTTCATCCAGAGGGCAGGGAGGCCAGACGTTGTCTTTCCTGGGCCTAATATAGAGTGTGTGGAGCTCAGGATGGGGCCAGGGCTTCATAAGGAATATAATAAATGCTTCCCACTTGCCTCAGCGGTCACCTCTCGACCCGCTCATAATTTTGAAAAGCTTTATGGCTGGGTATCTCCACCTCCATTCTTACATCAGACTCCACATCTTGCATTAGCAGAAGCATAGGTGGGAAATCTTTAGGTTAGGCCCATCCCCACAGCATCCCGACCTGAGGGCAAAGAGACCATTACTGAGACTACTCTAATGGTTTTCTCCTGATGTCTGTGAGTCTAAAAGTCAGGAACCTTAATTAGGAAAGGCCAACGGATCACTTCACAGTATTCCCCAAAGTGGGTAATTTGTGTGTTTATTGCCAAACACCGTCTAGACAGCAATGGCTGCTCAACAATATTTAATCAACAGTGTTTATTAGGCACTTATTATGTGCAGTACACTGTGTTAAATAAGACATTTGAAAACTCCTACTCTCAACGTGTCTTCTTCTCGTGAAGAAAAGCAGAAAAAAGTACAAATAATCAGACAAGAAAATATCAAACAATCGCTGTGAAGAGACTAGAAATATTGCAGTCATGGACGGCCAACATATATTAGGTGGTTAGGAGATGCTAACATTTATCCTAAGAAGCAAGTTGTCATGAAAGATCTGGGAGTGAACATTTCCTGGAAGGAAGCTGGAGCGAAGAATACAGGACTGCACAAGTTTAGTGCCTCACGGGATGGAGAGAAAAGCAGTGTGAGCAGAAAGGAAGGACCAGCCACGGAGACTCAGGAGGAGCGAGTAGTGAAGTGGGAAGACAAGCAGGTGGGGTGGTGCCAGAAGAGGTCAGCCAGGAGGCGGGGGGCAAAATGGTCTGTGTTTTTATTACAACTGAGTATAACCCAAAGCATTAAAAGTTTTCAAGCAAGGTTGAGATTTTTTTGTAATTATTTGATAAAAAGAGTAGTCGAGCCATCTCATGGGGGATGACTTATGTGGCGGGGTGTGGAGGTAAGAGGGGCATGAGAAGGATGAAGAAGATGTGGCGTACATATATACAATGGAATATTACTTGGCCATAAAAGAATGGAATCTTGCCATTTGCAACAACTTGGATGGACCTAGAGAGTATTGTGCTAAGTGAGATAAGTTAGTCAGAGAAAGACATATTCCATATAATTTCACTCATATGTGAAATTTAAGAAACAGAACAACAAACAAAGGAAAAAAGAAACAAAAAAAAATCGGACTCTTAAATACAGAGAACAGACTGGTGGTTAGCAGAGGGGAGGTAGGTGTGGGGATGGGGGAAATAAGAGAAGGGGGTTAAGAGTTCACGTATTGTGATGAGCATCGAGTAATGTACAGAACTGTTGAATCACTATATTGTAAACATGAACCTAATATAACACCCTATGTTCATTATACTTGAATTAAAAATAATGATCTACAAAAAAAGTAAAATGAGTGGCATAAGAAGCCAGTTAGGGGAACATTGCAATATTCCAGACACTACTAAACTCATAGTGGTTTGAACTGGGGCAGAAATGATAAAGATGCAAAGAAATGTAGGGATTCAGGACATACTTTAGCTGCAGAACTGAAAGGACTTGCCAAAGTTTTAGAAGTGGATGTGGCAAAAGAAACAATAAATTAAGTATGATGTGTCTCTAACGACTTGGTAAGCAGTTCACTGAATGAGGGGAAGCTTGGGGGTGTAAATCACGTGCTCTTTAGGGCCATGTGAAGTCCGAGTTGCCTCTTAGACATTCTTGTGAATATGTCAAGTAATAATATGGATATATTATATGGATATATATATATATATATATATATGGAGGGAGAATAGGACTTAAAAAAGATTTGGGTTTTAAAAAAAAAAAAAATATATATATATATATATATATATAGAGAGAGAGAGAGAGAGAGAGATTCCAGGGACAAATCCTTGCTCTTTCCAACTTTTAGAGTAGAAGGGACCAGAAAAGGAAGCTTAGAAGGAGGAACTGATGGAGTAGGAAGAGAACTAGGCATGCGTGATATCATGGTAGATGAGAAACAGGAGGTCTCCACCTGGGTTTCAAGCACATTTTTCTTTAATTTTTAAAAAAATTTTTTAATGTTTATTTATTTTTGAGAGAGATAGAGAGCAAGCAGGGGAGGGACAGAGAGGGAGACAGAATCTAAAACAGGCTCCAGGCTCTGAGCCATCATCACAGAGCCCAACGTGGGGCTCGAACCCCCAAAGTGTGAGATCATGACCTGAGCCAAAGTTGGACGCTTAACCAACTAAGCCACCCAGGCGCCCCTAAAGCACATTTGCCTGCAAATAAGACAGATCATTTATGTGCCCTGCTGACCTACGCACAGAATTCTATGATTTTGTATATTATTCCTAGATGCTTTGGTAAACACATTGACAAATCCATTCATTTTTAAAAATTATTTATATTCAGGATAGTTAGCATATAATGTAGTCTGGGCTTCAGGAGTAGAACCCAGTGATTCATCTCTTAATGTATGACAGTATGACATCCAGTGCTCATCCCTGAAAGTGCCCTCCTTAATGTCCGTCACCTATTTCGCACATCCACCCACCCATCCACCACACTTCCAGCAACTCCCAGTTTGTTCTCTGCATTTAAGGTCTCTTGGGGCACCTGGGTGGTTCAGTCAGTTAAGCATCTGGCTTTGGCTCAGGTCATGATCTTGCAGTCTGTGAGTTCAAGGACCACATCGGGCTCTGTGCTGAAAGCTCAGAGCCTGGAGCCTGTTTTGGATTCTGTGTCTCCCTCTCTCTCTGTCCCTCCCCTGCTCATGCTCTGTCTCTCTCCCTCTCGAAAATAAATAAACATTAAAAAAACATTTTTCAGAGTCTCTTATGGTTTGCCTCCCTCTCTGTTTTTATTTTTCCTTCCCTTCCCCTATGTTCATCTTTTGAGTTTCTCAAATTCCACATATGAGTGAAATCATATGATATCTTTCATTTTCTGATTGACTCATTTCTCTTAGCATAATACCCTCCGGTTCCATCCATGTTGTTGCGAATGGCAAGACTTCTTTCTTTTTCCTCACCAAGTAGTATTCCATTGTGTATGTAAACCACATCTTCTTTATCCATTCATCAGTTGATGGACATTTGGGCTCTTCCCATAATTTGGCTATTGTTGAAAGTACTGCTATAAACATTGGGGTGCATGTGCTCCTTTGAATCAGCATTTTTGTATCCTTTGGATAAATTCATAGTAGTGCAATTGCTGGGTCATAAGATAGTTCTATTTTTAGTTTTTGTAAAGGAACCTCCATACAAACTCATTCATTTTAAGTAGCACACACCTGGGCCGGCTACCTTTTCTTCTTCAGTAAATGTTGAATTAAAAAGCCTTTTGAATAACAGCCTTCCAAAACGGCATGTTTCCTTTATCACAAGTCATTGAAGTCTGGGGGTAGAGGCACATGTGTTGTAGCTATGAGCCATTTCTTCACTTTGGACTCAGTTGTCCTAACACCACTCACAAGCCATGCGTACAAATCTGTTACATAAATGCATGTGCCACCTAGTAGAATTCCAACACCATTACAGCAATTATGTTTGGTGAGAGCATTATTAAGAAAAGGAATGCCTTGATGCCTTGGGTTCTATGTAACTACACATACATAAAGTTTTACTCGCATATTTGGTGATCCCTTTCTACGGTTCTGTGCAATTCTTGCCTGTGCTGTTTATTATTACCACTTAATGCTAAACAGTAATTATTACCACTTAATGCTAAACGGTATGCTGGAACATCAAGTCCTCTCATATTTTAATGTCATATATATTAAACTGGATTACTCACAACCACCAGAGTGACTTTTCTAAAGCATAAACTCCATTATGATTGTGTTCTCATAATTTAAAGCTCCTCACTGTCTTTTCACAGCCTATGGGACCAAGCCCAACCCTCCTGTGTGTTTTATAAAGTCCTTCCCTACTTGGCCTTTGGCTAGTTTTCTAGTCTTTTCTAGGACCAGACAACCTAATATCCTATGTCCTAGTTCTGAATATCCTATGTTGCTACTTGTGACTACTTAACGATGCAGGTGCTTCACTTTGTTTCGTACCACAACCCCTTTGCTCCACTCCACCCCATCCGCTTGGAATGTCTTGCACTTTCCTTCAGCATCCCCCACCCCAGACAATCCCCAATTTTGTACTTTTTACTCTGTGAGCTATTACTTCTACCTTATTTCTCTCTGTCTTCTCAGAATCGTGAATAGTTCTGGCCCTTGATACACATTTCAATATATCCATGACATTAAACGAACTGAAAGGGCACCTGGCTGGCTCAGTTGGTAGAGCACACAACTTTTGATCTCGGGGTTGTGAGGTTCGAGCCTCACATTGGGTGGAGAGATTATTTAAAAATAAAATGTTTCATGGGTGCCTGGGATGCTCAGCTGGTTAAGTGTCTTACTTCGGCTCAGGTCATGATCTCACCATTGGTGAGTCTGAGCCCTGCATCAGGCTCTCTGCACCGATGGTACAGACCCTGCTTGGGATTCTCTCTCTCCCCCCCTCTCTCTGCCTCTTCTGTTCTCTCTCTCTCTCACTCAAAATAAATAAACTTGAAATTTTTTTAATTAAAAAAATCTTTCAAAAAATTTTTTTTTAATTTATAAAATAAAATAAAATGAACTGAATCTCAGTGTCACGTCCTCCATGAAGCTTTGGCTAAACCTCTTTTCTACTGAAATGAAATCAACCGGTCCATCTCTGTGTCTTTACCATACCCCATTCATTAGCCAGCAGGCTATCTCTAATACTTAATCACACTGCTGTCTTCTCTATCAGTCTATAAATTCTTTTAAGGATTCTGTTTTATGCTGTATCTCCTGTGTCTAGGTTGGTGCCTGGAATAAAGTATCATGACACAAGGTTAGAATCTGGCAGCGGCATTGGTATCAGATACAAGGATTGTAAAAGAGAACTTTCAACTGCCCATAACAATATGACTTAAAATATGCCATCAAGGACCACCTTTATATTATCTTTTCTACTTGGCGTAACAGCATAAAATAAAAAAAAGAGGCGATAGCAATAATGTATTCACTCAGCCAAGTTTATTGATCACTTTTTCTGTATAAGATCTGACCTCTGAATCCAAAGAGATTACAGTTCAAAGAGTAGGACGTGTACACAAACCATCACTATACAAGGAATCCTATAAATACTCTATAAGGGCTAGAAAAGTTCAGAAAAAGTAAATAAAAAGGGTTTCGCCCTGGTTGGACCACAGAAAGCTCAGAACAAAGGTGGCTTCTGAGCGTGATTTAGAAAGGACAGTGAAAATTTTAAAGATGATAACAAAATGTGGAAAGCATTTCAGAAGGAAAAACACAATCACTAGCAATGACGTGGGGGAGGAAATTGGAACTTGAAAAGGAGAAAACAGTCACCAATAGCACTGGCATAGTTTTGAACCAGGGATCAAACATAAATCACTTACGTTTAAAAATAAACCCCAACTCCATGCGTGCAGGTTTTAGGTCAATAAGTCTCGATAGAGCTAATAATACATCTCTTGAAAAGGTTCCCCTGGTGATTCTGAGGCCAATCACTGGCAAAGGGCGTGAAAGTCCAGTAGGGGCTACAATTTTGGAGAGGGAGTGGCCAGTGGGGATAGGAGTCAACTCTTAAAGATTTAGAATTTTAAACTGGGAACCATCATTCCTCCAGAAAGTTAAAATCTAAGTAGATTTAGAGAGATTGGACACTCAAGACAAACACTGGGTTAGGTACCAATGAGACACTTTGGGTTAAGTACCAATGAGAGATACAGACTAGGAATGTTAAAGAATTCAGACACGAACTGATTTCGTTAGGGAAGACCTGACGAGCAGGTCATGACTGAGCCTTGAAACATTAAATCTGGGATGGCACATGTCCGAGCATGACTGACAGCTCCTTCTCAGCCTATACTGGACATATTTAGGCAGGACAGTCTTTCCCACTGAACGCAGACTGAACCTCAGAATCCTTCTCAACAGAGCACTAACCCACTCCTTTTGATTGGAGTGGACCTGCAAGCTGAAATTCTTTGCCATTCCTGATATTAGTCAGCCAGAAAAAAAGTCAACTGCATTTCAGGCCACGGTAAAAAACCGTGAGACAGAGTAGAGGCAATCAAGTTCACAGCATGTTTTTAGGCTCGAAAATAGCAATCACTTAGGAGAGAAATAAGAGAAAAAATTAGAATGGTAGACAGAGGCCAGATTCTTAAGGGCTCAAATATTTTTATGCTGATTTCTGATTACTAGAGTGCCATTATCCAATTGCATATTAGTATAATGTTCTATTTGCACACTCATGTCTATTCTTCATTTACTAGACTATACTTGAAGTTGTATGTGAAAAAGAAATGTACTGTCTTCTTTAGCCTTCAGCCTCTTATTTCTGTGTTCTGTCTCTTCCTACAATGCTGCCACTCACCCGTGCAATGTCTCTAGATATGTTTTCCCTTCCCTGAAGCCCTATTCCCACACAGTTGAAAACTTCTCTGGCCAAAGGTAAGAGCAAACTCTCACTAAAATGTAAATGACTGATACGATTGAAAACATGAGCATTCTCCCTGTTTCAAGGGCACTGGACTTTTTCGGCAGAGAACCAGAGACTTTAAGCAGAGTTTCTCAACCATGGTGCTATTACATTTTGAACCAGGTCAGTCTTTGTATTGGAAGGTTGTCCCACACATTGGAGGACATTTATCAGCATCCTTGGCCCCCTCTGCCCATCAGATTTCAGTAGCAACCCTCAGTCATGACAATCAAAAATGGCTCCAGGCATTATCAGATATCCCCAGGGGGACAAAATTATTGCTAGTTGAGAGTCTTTGAGCTAAATAAATAAATCACATGATATGAAATTTCTTCCAGATGAATACTCCTGAAAGCTCTTTACTAGGCGACTAATAAAGGTGACCCTGACTAGATACACCAACAAGTCTTACTGGCTGTCAAACTAGCAACAGCCACGGAAGCTTTAAAAACCCAATGGTTTCTTTTTGAAAGGGTTTCTTGGTATCAATTCAAATAGAAACAAACGTATATCGACATTTATACTGACATCCCATGCATTATCATTGGGTTAACGTCTGGGAAGACAAGTTTTGCAAAACATTTTGGTAAAAGACACTTTGTATAAATAAAGACAAATAGACGGTTTCAGGCAAAACATGAGGATCTTGTCAGTATCTCCCGTGAGCCATAAGTGGTCTGACATTCTGATTTGACAAAGATGAGGCTAATACCAAATATATTTCAACATGTGTTGGGAAGTATTTCCCAGGCTTTTGAACATCAGACAATCAATATATTGGCTGCCTTTCAAGAAGTGCAAATATATATACTAAAAGTTGTTTTTTTCTAATTCTTACTATTCTCTTTTTATATTTTTAACATCATAATGCACATTCCCAATGGTTAATTAGTAGAGTGAGACATATGTCAGAGAAAATCACAATTTCTCTGGTGGCACTAGGATTGCATGTTGGTGAATGTCAAAACTGCTTTACATCAGAAATCTCTGAAAAGTAACTACCTCAACCAGCCTAAAGTAGTTTTCGCCTCTTAGCTACACTTACTTAGCAGTTATCTTAATTCTACCTCATGCTATAATAGAACTATTCAACAGCCTTTGATGAACATATACAAGTCATTTTTTATAAGTTAGTCTATATAATAATGAGTGGTCCATAACATCTCTTGACTAGTGGATATAATGTACCTTGAACTCACAGTTTTCTAATCACACCAAACTAATAAGAATTATAACAGATTTCAACTCTTAAGCTAAGGATTTGGATTTTAAAGTGACAGCCATTGTTCCTCCAGAAGCTTAAAATCTAGTTAAAGATGTCAGACTATCAGAAAAACATTGGCACACTTTAGGGTAAATACCAAATGAAATACATATAGACTATGTATGCTAAAGAAATTTTAATTATGCCTTAGAAAGGACTAAGTATTATGGATTAAGTATTCTTTAGTAAGGGCTAAGATTATAGATTAAAGAAAAACTTGACTACTATGCAAACTTCATCAACAAACGGCATTCCATAGTGGTTAAAAGTCTTAACTTTACGGCTGTAGAGCCTGGGTTCAAACCCTACATCCACCCTTACTAGCTGTGTGATTTGAGGCATATTGCTTAAACTCTCTGGGCCTCCATTTTCTTTTCGGCACAATAAGTATAAAAAGATTTTTTTTAGAAGACTTATGGAGAGGATACAAGGGTTAAATAAATCAGTCCATGCAATGTGCTTAGAACAATGGCTGGCACATAGTAAGTACTACGTAAGTGTTTGCTGCTTTCATTAAAAAGAAAACAGTGCAAGGTGCCTGAGAGGCAGACTAGTAGAATGGTTAGGAATGCTCACCTTGGATGTGATCTGAGTCAGAACACTTGCCCGCTGTGCGACTTTGGACAAGTCATATGACCTACCTGAGCCTCAGTTTCCTCATCTACATAATGGGGATAATGATTGTTCCTCCTTCTTCCGGTTATTTGAGAAATAAACATCCTAGTGCACATTAAGTGCGTGGCCTTCTGCCTGTCACAGTACTGAATAAATGTTACAAATGAGTGTTTGCATGTGTATTAGAAATAGAAGGGGAAGAAAGAGTACAAACATTTGTCACTTGGACAAACAGTTACGTAGTGGTAGTGCCTCCTTTGTGCTAGGCAGTTGCAGATACAAAGGTGAACGAGACATTGTCACTGGCCTCAGGGGGCCTAGGCTCTGATGGGAGCTCCCAAAATTCTAATCAAGGTGTCCAAAATTTGAGACAGACCATAATTTTCACAAGTGTATTCTGTTAATTTATAAAGAGCTCTATAATATCTAATCTCACGATACTATGTAATCTGTCTAGGGTTGTCCTTTGACTTCTGGAGCTTCTTTTCACTCATCTGTTCATTTATTCCTGCGAGTGATATTTATCGAATATCTGCTCTGGGCCAGTGATGGTGCTGGATTGGGACATACAACAGTGACTAGAACAAGCATAGCCTTGAAACAGGGAAATTAAGATCCTGGGGAGCTGTGATGGAATGAATGCATACAGGCATACTAAGAGAGTATTGGAAGGAAAGGAGAACATTCGCAGTAGGAATGAGTTTGATTCGTATCCATTCACAGTAATATATTAAAGAAGGGAGAATGCGGAAAACACTGTACATCCTTGATAACTTTAGAAACAACACAGTCATTGTTGGGATGGTTTGTTAAAGTATGGCAATTCTAGAATGAAGCTACGTAAAGAGCATTCAGTCATGACTGCAAATGTATCATGTGGGAATCTGAATGGTTGAATTCTTGTCCTCTGATAAGAAAACCAGACCAGGAGTCATGATACCTGACTTCTGATCCCGACTCTACCATTAATTATCTGTGTGACCTTGGACAGGCTCACAGCCTCTGTATATATCTTTGTTTCTGCATTCTTCACATGGGGACAATGACACTGGTACATACTGTTTCACAGGGCTGTAATAAAGGCTCCAGGTAGGGGATATATAGAACTGTCTTTAAAACATAGCACAAATGAAAGGCACCAAGACATTTTAATTAAAAAAAAAAAATCATAATAAGGGATCCGCTAAGAGAAGGCAGAGATATTATTACTTTAAAGACAAATAATTTTTCTAAATTCCGCTAAAAGCCACGTGTTGGTTCTTCATGGTCTAAATAATACTTTACTTGGTGATTGTTCTGTGCACTGTGGGGAGGTCAGCACTGACGAGCACCTTGCAGGCCACGTAGGGCTTGCGTTCTCTTTAATGTAGAGAGCAGCCGTGGAGGTGCGAGGCCGGCTTTCATGGCGCCCGGCAATACGAGCCATCTCCTTTTTCCTCTCTTCTCTGAATGTTGAATGATCTGCGATGAAAAACTAACAAGCGCCTGTCAAATCTGAAGCCTCAGCTTTTCTGACAGAAGGTCCACTGGACTTTCTTATCAAGAGAGCCTTTATAAGGAAACTGGAACTCTCTCTCTCAGAAAGGAAACAGAGCTCATCAGAATCTCTGGACCCTTGACTTAGAGGGCATGCTGTCTCCGATGAAGGTCTTTTGATCATGGGGCTTTTTTATTCAGATTTGACTTCACATTATGGCTAATCAATACCTCACAACTGTCCAAGCCCCCAGTCAGACGCACGTCTCTCCATCAGGCGGGGAGGCCTCCTAATTGAGGAAAAGTCAGAGACCTAGGTACCAAGCCCTCGGGCCATAGTCCGGAGCCCGCTCTCTCCTTTCATAGCATTCTAGGGATGGTGGAAATAAAACTTAGAGACATGACAGGCACAGCTAAGAAGGATCAATTCCTGTCACTTGCCACCAGTGTTTACTGCTTCCCCAGGTCTTCAGAGGGTGTTTTCCTTTCATAGCTTAGGGGAACTTAACCTTTTAAAAATGGGAAGGTGGTTTCTTCATGAATTTTAAATTATTTTTTCTCATATGTCTACCATTGTTGATTAGATTAAAATGATGATTTGCTTTCTTCCCCCCAAATATCGAATTTTGTTGAGTCATAGTTGGGGGAAATATAAATTGGAGTGCCAGTATTCGCAGTGACGCATTGAAGGGGCCATATTAGTGACAGCTTGGGTAATAACACATCTAAGACAATTAGCACGTTCTCATGACCCCAGTGTTGAACAGGAAGTGGAGATAAATTTCTATTCTCACATTTGTCACTGATATTAGGCAAGCTCCTTACTTACCTAAAATTTATTAACGGAGGTAAAATATCTTGGTGCAAATGTAAAATATATGGCCATTATCTCCACTTATTTCTTCCTATCTAAATACTATATACATAAATATCTACAGAAGTAAAGATTTTTTTTCATTTCTCAATTGCTCGAGTATCCTTCAAACGTGACTAATTTCTCTGTAATTAAACCATAAGACAATACACTTTTGAGAACATTATAAGACATTTACATAAAAATTCCTAGATCATCAATAAAAAGTCTATGATTTTATTGCATTTGTTCATGACCAATAAACATGTTTTTTAATACTAAACTTCTTGGTTTATGACAGCCTTAGACATACCTAAAGGTGTCTTCCCTTCAACCCCAAAACTACCACTGCCAAAGAGTGAAACATTTAGTCATTCAGCCAACCAGTATGTGGTAAAGTTTCAACTGACCCGGGTTAGCTATTTCCCATTCCCTCTGCCATAAGCTTGCATCCATATGAAATTGACTAAATTGGGAGGGGGGAGTATTGGGTAGATACAGGTCCCATTCCTTAATATTATCCTGAAAAGAAATTTTTACTCAAACTAACAACTTGCCTTTTAAAAGACAGAAGTTGAGGCTGAATGAAATTAACTAGAATGTTTAAGGAATTAAATATGTATACTTGGGGGTTCAGTGATTAAATAAAGTTATGCTTCCTCCTCAAGATTTTTACCTATGAGATCTCTCTAAACTATGCCACATATTCTTGCCTTACTTAGGACAGTTTGCTGAATGGACTCTATTTTTCTTTGATGAATGATGAAAGACTTCAAAGTCCTTTGGGCTTGGGAATCATTATTTTTAACCTCAGCTCTTCCTGAACAAAAATGTGCGCATAAAGTTCTGGAAAATCTAGTAGTATGGATATCAATCCCCAGGACATATTCTGGAAGTTGTTTTGTTGTTTTATTAAACCTCTGTTATTCATTTAATTTCTTTCCACTTGCCTCTTTTCTCCTAGGCTGAATGCAGGAAAAAAAAAAAAAAAAAGTGAGTTGAGTGAAGTCTCTGGTTAACTAGGTACTCATCAATCTAGATTTTTCTTATGCTGTGTCGACATTTTAAACAACATTGGTATGAGCTGAGCAATTTTTATAAGTTGAAAAAATATATAGAACCAAACTAACTTCAAAGAAACCTGACTGTATGTTGAACAAAACACCTTCTGGGGAATGAAAAGCTCAGCAGCATAAGAGAGCTGACCTGTGTGCCCCGGTCCAATGATTCATAGAATATACCCATACTTAATAAAAACCCTTCTTCAAGTCCTGGAATAGGTCATTGCCTTCTCTGAGCTTACAAAAAAATCTGTATATTTTAACTCAGGTACCCATCATTACTCTGTTACAGAACCATCTACGTGTTCCTTCTGAAATTGTTGTATTGCTGAAAAGAGTTCAAGGCTTTTGGTAATGAAGTATCATCTCAATATGGTAATGTGATTTTGATATCTAGTCTGTAGTGTGATTTTGATATTTAGTCTCCCACTTAGCTCTAGAATTTGGAAGACTGCATTGTATTTGGGGGCTCTAATTATACCTGTCTATCTTTCCAATAAGATTCCATTAATTACATTCCATTCTTTCCACTTTGATATCTCATTAAAATCTTATAAATGATCATGCAGTGACCTTGAAGGCTATGCATAATACATGAAAGTAAACCTGCAGTAAAATGTATTCTTTCACTCCTGACTGCCTACATCCCATGCTTCTTTTCTTCTCCCAAGCGACTCCAGTTGGGAGAGTTTTGCTAACTGAGCCAAGGTATGCAGGGATGCGCACATCTCCCAGCTCCAGTATCTTTCTTAGTCATGACAGCTGCAATATGTTAATGGCTTCTGTTTGGATGTGATGGCCCGGTTACTACTTAGGGCACTATGCTAATTAACATAGGATGGCAACAACAGGTGCAAATGTCATTTTACATCAACATCATGCACATGCAAAGCTAGCTAGCAGCCCAGAAGCAAGCCAAGCAAATGTTAACTTGAGTCAGCAGCCTTGCAATCTCTGAACAGATCTTCTTTAATGCCCGTGATTAAAGGATTCACTGTTGCTTTTTTTTCCCTGCAAGAATGGTATTTCTGAATCTATGAGGATGTCTTTACAAGCTTTTAAAAGTTATGATTCAACAAAATGCACTTCTACAGCAGATCAAGTAAAATGCATAAGGTCTGTATTTATGGCTTCCTTACTGAATAAAAGTTCTACTGAGCCACGTTTATTGCACTAAGCTCCTTACGAAAGGGACACTGTTTTGCACAGAGTAAAATCCTATTATTTGGCATGGGGTGATTTTCCCAGTGGGATGAATGCATTTAATTTTTTTTATTTGTATATTTATTTGGAGATCGGTTCTTTTAGATCATATTTTTCTTACATTTTAATGTAATGAAATTGAAGAAAAGTAGAAACAGAAATTTCTCTTAGTTAAGGCACTGTAATTTAACGGTGTGAGATCTTTTGTTACCCCACAAAAGGGGAAACTCATAGACACTGACATCTTAAATAAGTAACAAACAATCATTCATTCTCTAAGACATAATTTATCATAATTTATACCAAATGATTAATTTAATTTTAATAAGGATATTTAAGGATCATTAAGTGACTGTACAAATTATCCCCAAAAAGGAGTTTTGCTAGTTTAGTTTTCTTTAACAATTTGAGTTCTGTGACATTTATATTTATGAAACAATCCAAGAACATTGGAGATAAAAAAAAGAAAAAAGAAAAAAAGGATGAAGAAATCCTGATGAAAACACACACACACCTTATGGATTGAATTTGCTACTTTGGTCCACTACTCACTAGCTGCTTGGCCACGTCGCTTTCTCTCTGAGCCTCAGTTTCCTTATCTGTAAACTGGGGATGTTAAAGACATTTCAGGTGCTTAGGGGATGGCAATTCGGATTCTGAGCTGAATTCAATTCAGAAAAATGTGCATTTTGTTTGCATCCCTGCCATAGTGTTACTGAGTATCCTGTAATTATCTTTACATGTCAATGGCACATACGCTTTGGAGCTCTCCAAGGCTGTACTTATGTCAGATTTACCTTTTTATTTCCAATACCTCGCACAGTGCTGGACCATAATAGGTTTCAAAAAATACACGGTGCATGGATTTGTAAATAATCTACCAGTAGTTCTCAAGTCTTTTTATCCCAGAACCCAAAGGGCTTTTGTTTATATTGATATTTATAGTATTGGAAATTAAAACTGAGAATTTTTTCAAACGTTACTTTATTAAGCCATTTAAAACAATAATAACCCCATTATACGGTAACATAAGTGAATATTTTTATTTTTAAAGACTGTATTTTCTAAAGCAAAAGAAAAATTATGTAAGAGGGTAGCATTTTAAAATTTTTTCAAATCTTCCTAACATCTGTCTTAATGGAAGAAAGCTAGATTCTCATGTCTGCTTCCTCAGACATATTGCCTTGGTTACATCACAAATATTTGGGGAAATTTATAAAGCAGAACCCAGAAAACTTAGCCTTGTACTGGGAATTTATATAAATGTGTTCTTGAGTATCTCAGATGCATTTTGAGGAGCCCAAAAGGACAAATAAAAGCATGTGATATAAATCATGAGCTATATCATAGAGCAGAGAGCATTAAATCCCAGAGCCTTCATGACTCCAGAAATTTCTTATAAAAAATTATCAATTAAAATCTCCAGAAGCACTATTACATAGTACTTGAGAATATGGAGCTTGTCTTTGAATGCAACGGGGTTCAAATCCTTTATTTGTCACTGTGTGACTCAGATAACATCTCTCAGCTTTGTTTCTGTCTTTGGGATAACAGAGAGGGTAATTTCTGCCTCAAAGCATTACCATGACAATTAAATAAGATCACACAAGTGAAGTATTTAGCACAGCGCCTGGGATAGAGTAGACCTCGATGAATGTTAGTGATTGGCAGCTGGAGGAGGAGAAGGTGGGACCAAAGAGGATATCCGTTCATTGATAAACCTTCGGAACACGTTATAACCCTGTGAAGCCCCGATCGCTCCTCTGAAAAAGTTCAGTCCAAACACACAAAGAATATCTAAACACACGTAGAGTCCCATTGTTGACTTGTGTCTTTCAAAAGCCATTGAAGACAATTCCCTTCATAATCACCCAACTAAACTCACAACTCTTATTTTTCCTAGCCAAGTTTTTGCCCTTCAAACCTTTGTAAACCTGCAATATCCCAACTACCAGTTTAACACAACGCCGCCACCCACCCAGCCACGGACTCCCTCACCACTGTTTCTGATCCACTAACTTTTCTCTTCCTCTAGGTTCTTTCCCTCAACCTCCAACCTCTCATATCTGCTCCTTTCCTGCCCATAGTCTGCTTTGGCTTCCAACCTCCAGAAGCCGCTCTGGCCAAGACAGAGCTCTGTGGAAGGGGGCGTGAGGAGAGGGCCAAGAGGGGGAGACAAACAGGGAGTGGGATTGGAATGAATGGAGAAGAGACAATGGATCTGTGAACGCTCCTGTGTTCATCATTTTACAGTGTCCCAACTTCACTCCACAAATATCTAATGTGTGGCCCCTATATGTCCATTGCTCTGTTCAATGCTGGAACAAAATGGACACAGTCCCGTTACTCAAGGAACCGAGTGTAGTGGGAGATAAACTGGAAATGTGAGAACCCAGTGAGCCCTCTCTGCCATGTATGTAAATGCTGTTCTGAGCTCTTTGTTTGTTTGCTTTATTTCAAGTTCCTGGATTAAAGAAAAGCTTATGGACACTAATATTTTCAATTATCCCTTTTTTAAAGTTTATTTATTTATTCTGAGAGACAGAGACAGCGTGAATGGGGGAGGGGCACAGAGAGAAAGAGAGAGAGAGAGAGAGAGAGAGAGACAGAGGCAGAGAGAGAATCCCAGGCAGGCTCTGTGTCATCAGCACAGAGCCAGATGTGGAGCTCAAACCCATGAACCGTGAGATCATGATCTGAGCTGCAATCAGGAGTTGGATGCTTAACTGACTGGACCACCCAGGCACCCAATTATCCCTTTATTTGACACCCTGAAGATATTTATACCTTAAGGCACCGCCCTACCTAAGATTTGGATTGATAGAGAAGTATGTCTTCCTTTCGTTAAGTGGGAGAAGGTTGATGGTGAACAGAGAAGTGAATGAGAACTGGTGTGACCTTGGAGCACAGAGCTGATTCTAATGGGAATAGGTAAGGCGAAGAACGTGGAATCAGGTGAGTTTTGTTTTTATAGTAAATGTGGGACTAGCAGACGAGACTGATGAACGGTAAGCAGACTGGAGAATACCAAATAGAGCACACTTGGTGAAGAGCTTATGAATGAATATTTGGCCCAGAACTCAGACTAAATTATCCCTTCACATTGCTACTTTAAACAACACAGGAGAGGGGTGCCCAGGTGGCTTGGTTGGTTACTCGTGGGACTCTTGGTTTCAGCTCAGGTCATGATCTCACAGTTCCATGTGTTCAGCCCAGCATGGGAGCCTGCTTAGGGTTCTCTCTCTTTCTCGCTTTGCCCTCCCACACGCACACTGTCTCTGTCTTCTCAAAATAAATAAATAAATAAACTTAAAAAAAAATAAAATAAAAGGGGTGCCTGGGTGGCTCAGTCAGTTAAGTGTCTGACTTCAGCTCAAGTCATGATCTCCTGGTTTGTGGGTTCAAGCCCCACATAGGGCTCTGTGCTGACAGCTCAGAGCCTGGAGCCTGCTTCGGATTCTGTGTCTCCCTCTCTCTCTACCCCTCCCCTGCTCACACTCTGTCTCTCTCAAAAGTAAATAAACATTAAGAAAAAAATTTTTAATGAAGTGAAAACAATAAGGCAAGATAACATATTTGAAATACTTTCTGATATTTTTTTCATAGTCTGTCAATCGTGTCTCCTTGTGAGTTCCCACTCACAAGGGTGGCCTTTGTGAAGTGGCCTCTCCCACTTTAGAGGAAACCATCAGTCTAAAATAAAGGAGTGGTCCCTCACTGTCAAGTTTCCAACTAGATTTTTTTTCCCTAAGGCTATAGCCTTAAAAGTCAGATTTTGGGGCGCCTGGGTGGCGCAGTCGGTTAGGCGTCCGACTTCAGCCAGGTCATGATCTCAACGGTCTGTGAGTTCGAGCCCCGCGTCAGGCTCTGGGCTGATGGCTCGGAGCCTGGAGCCTGTTTCCGATTCTGTGTCTCCCTCTCTCTCTGCCCCTCCCCCGTTCATGCTCTGTCTCTCTCTGTCCCAAAAATAAATAAAAAACGTTGAAAAAAAAATAAAAAAAAAAAGTCAGATTTTGTTGGGGGGTGGGGTGGACATGGGTTTTCTAAATTCCAACAGCTTTAGCAGTACAAATGTAAAACAAAGCTGGGGAGCTGGAGGCTGGAGCATGGGGCCAAGGTACAGCTTTAGACCTACGTCCGGACTCCCTGTTGGAGGGGACCTCAGCCGGCCCTGTGGGGAGAAGCACCTGCACGTGCCCTCTCCGTGTGGCCCGTGTTCCTTTCCCACAACGACAGAGGGAAATCGAAGTTTGACCACACTGGAACGAAGGGAAAGGAGAAGAGGAGAATAAAACGCTCTTAGATGGTGCCTGCGTCCTCAAGAAGAAACCCAGTCCTAGCGTCACACAGCACCCCTCCGTCCTCCCCCACTTGCCTCGGTTCCCCCAAGACCGCCCCGTCGCTTCGTGGAGAGGTCAAGAGAGGCTCGGCCACTCCGAGGCTGTTTCCTCACCTGTGAAGTGCACGAAAAAAACTGTCACCTAAGTCATGGGGTCATTGTGAGGACTACGTTAGATGGGCGAAGGGCTTAAAACAGGGCCCGGCCCGTGGCAAACGCTCCACACACGTCAGCTACCGCTGTCATCGGTTCTTGTACCGGCGTGCAGCTGTGGTGTGCCATCAGCCTCCGTTAGAAGGGAGAGAGACTGCATGTGGATTGGGGACGGACGCTAGCACGTTAGAGGATACCTTCAATTTCTTCCTTCAAGTGCATATTAATTGAGCATCTAGGAGGGCGGGGCCCTGACCAGGTGTATCTTTGGTGACCGCAGAGATCCCGCTGGATCTGCCTCTCACAGGAGGACGCCCTGTGGCCCCGGGGAGCAGGGTGGACGGCTTGCAGCGCCCCGTACCTGTGGGTATGATCCACCCGGAGTGCTCCAAGCCCCGCCTCCCTCCCCAGCCCCTCCCACGCGGGACGCTGGGCGGCTCAGACTAGAAAGGAAGCTCCTTTCTATGAACATTTTGTTGCTGTGGAGGTGTATTCAGAGAAAATCATGAGTCGGGGGCACCTGGTGGCTCAGTGGGTTAAACGCCCAACTTCGGCTCAGATCATGATCTCCTGGTTTGTGAGTTCAAGCCCCCGGTCAGGCTCTGTGCTGACAGCTCAGAGCCTGGAGCCTGCTTCGGATTCTGAGGCTCCCTCTCTCTCTTCCCCTCCCCTGCTTGTTCTCTCTCTCTCTCTCTCTCTCTCTCTCTCTCTCTTAAAAATAAATAAACATGAAAGAAAATAGCGAGTCAAGTAGGCACTGAGGATATTGAAGGAAGAAGATAAAGTGTAAGCCTTTAAAAAAAAAGGACTTTACATTACAAGCGGAAATCATCCAAGATTGGTTCTAAAAATTACCATTTGGAAGCAGAAGCTTTAACATACAGAGCTGGATCGGTGCCTTGATACACCTTCTACTGATTCCCCCCTTGTATGATTCTTAAGTCCATGTGCTTGAAAAGTTGCAGTAACTCTTACTACTGTTGCAGTTTTACTGGTTCGCATAATTTTACCTAATCCATTTCTCACTTGAGCATCATATAAATAATATGCATAAGGTCTCAGAACCCTGCAGTCAACCCTGTGCTCATTCCTCCTACCCTTTCAGGACCAAGTATGGTGCCAGCCACCCACCAGGGATACCCCCATAAATAAGAGACTCTACCCCACTCCTGCTGTCGTTTCTGATCTTACAGTGGGGGGTGGGGGCAGGTTTGGGTCCAAAGCTGTACTCTGGAGCAGGGGCCAATGAAGGACTGGGTCAGGAAGACTTACAAGAAGTGACATTTTAAGCAGAGACCCTAAAATGGAAAAGACATCATTAAGTTTTACCTCTCCCCATTTTAAAAAGGGAGAAGTTAGGGTTGTGTCTTACCCAAGATCTTTTGGCTAGTGTATCTGGCTAGAATCTTTATGCACAATTTATTCTGCATTTGACTTTAATTTTTTTATGGGAGCGTGTATCCTGCCAAGTGACAGAAACATAATCTGAATTCATTCCGATCCTGCCCCTTCTGCTCTCCACCACTGTCCCTCTGCCTCCCACCCCTACCTCCCACCCACACATCGCTCATCCCCCCTTGCTTTCCCCAGAACTGTGTAAGTTCTAAGAAGCTTCAGTAATGTCATAATGTTGAGAAGTATGGTGGGGGGACAGGGGAGGAGAGGCTTTGTCCTTGTCATCAACTGGTTGTGCTTCTGTCCTGACATGCTTGTCTAGATGTGCAGACAGATCTCCCTTCTGCTTTTACATTGTGCTGTGCGTGAAGGATTCTGGGGCCGTGAAATCTCTTTGTTCTCCAGACATAGGAGCTAAAGTCTCATCTGATCTCAGATTCTCCAAACCTATTCTGGGATTTCCAACACCTCCTGTTTCCCTTAGTGAACTTGCCAGGGACATAGCATGGATAGGAAATGACCCTAGCCTCTGAGCTTTCTGAAGTTCCCCTCTAACTAGCTTACCTGCTGGAATCCCAAGGGAGTTTTCCTGTTCTCCTCAAACCAAAAACTTATCACTTAACACATATTTCTTGCCTTTTTGTTTTCTGTTCTCCTACCCTTTGACTGTAGGATGCCTACTTGTCTAAATGGGACTAAGCATAGGACTAATTTTCAGGAGGAAAAGTTTATGAATATTTCAATACAATAGCCCCTCTACTGATTATCAAATTGAAAGATATATTTCAGGATTTTCTTTCTGTATCACGAAGGTGCAATGTTAATCACAGGAGCAGTGCCAGAGCTCAGAGGAGTTAAGTTTGTGCCCTCCTTCCACCGCAGATATTGCCTCTTAAACAAGAAGAACTGTAGAAACTTAGGACCAGATATCCGGTGACCCATATAGGAGGATGTGTCATTAAATTCGCCAAGTCGGGGATGCTTCTGTAAACAGCGGTGTGGCAATCGTGACAGAAGTGATGCTTTCGATGCAGAATGCAAGATGTGCTTGTAGCAAACAGTCACCTGTGCTCTTGTCTCTGCCGTGTGATCTCTCCCACACCTGCCCAATTTAAAAACAAAAGGGGGGGGGTTGATTGGAACTAACACAGGAGGCAATAATTCTCTGCTCATATAATAGAAATATATCATGGGCATTTATTTTTAGTAGTTATAAAAGTAACTATAGAAATGGTTGTGCAAATTTATTTTTTTTGACTATCATTTAGATTGTGAACAATCAAGAAAGGGACCCATTTCAGACCATGTTATATAGTAACCAAGAATCCACCTGTTCCCAGTACCATTGTCTACAGTGTCCACTCACTTCTACAGCTTTCCCTCCAGAGGTGAAATTCAATGTGTAATATAAAAATTCGTAGAGTGCTGAGACAGCACAGAATCTACCTGAGATCCGCTACAAACATTTCAGTACAAAAGGACGGGCCACATGAGGCCAGAACCTACCATAACTGTCCCGTGTTCGGCCTCCAGGTGAAACAAGCCTCGTGTCTACCTATAAACACATTGGAATTAGCAGGAATGGAGGGGCTAATGTTGAGAAATGTTTTCTAAATGCACTTTCTTTCTTTACCTTACACTTTAGTTTTGCACTCCAAACTATTCCTCTTAGAATTGATTTTTTTCCCACTAAACATACGTACAATATCCTGGACAGTTATTACTACATTTTTCTGTTGAGTTTCTCTAGCCGTGGACCATCATTACCATCATTATCATTGGGAGCTGTCACTTCCAAAATAATTTGTGAAGATGGCTTGTGGGGAGAAATAGAAAGTTGGTGTTTGTTGCACGTAAAAGTAACTTTTCCCATCATCAGGCATGTGCATGATGAGGGGCAAAACGTAAACCACTTTGACTTCACACGATCATGGACCACGTGACTTCGCATAAGCACACCAGCCCGCCTTGTAAGGGGCTGCGGGCTAGGATGAGAGAAAAGAAGGGGAAGAGAAAGGCAGAGAATGAAAACAGAATGGGGGTGGCACCACCCATGCCCACGTGGCCTGACAAAACGTCTTCTGGCCGACTTGGCTCTCTGTGCAACTTATCCCCCGGTGTGATCGATTTACTAATGCTATCATTTCAAAACAGACTTTTGTGTATACTTTTTCTAGCTACAGCTAATTTGTAAACTGAGAATATTGTCCTTGAAATAACTAACCAGTGACTTTATCTCTGAAAAAGTATTCAGTATCACTGGGTTTTAGAACTAGATACCCAACGTCTCATCCCAAGTGGGCCTTGCAATATCTCAAGTACCTTGTTAATTCTTCTGGGTGCTATTTCTGTTGAATTAACCCTAAGTTCAGGAGCTTAACGCAAGCACTTTATTATGCTAACGGATTCTCTTGGTTAGTAATTTAGACAAGGCACCATGGGAATGGCTTCTCTCTGCTCTTTGAAGACTTGGTTCCCAGCTAGAAGGTTCAAAGGCTGGGGCTGAATCCATAGCGAGGACTGATGTCATATGGAGGTATGTTTATTCGCATGACCGGTGATTGATGCTGGCTGTCAGCTTTGGCCCCATCAGGGGCTGTTGGTGGCAGCACCAACACCTGACCTCTCCCGGTGGCCTAGGCTTCTTCATAGTGTGGAGCTTCAGGGTGTTGGCTGCTACCTAATGGATCAGCGGTCCAAAAGTGAGTGTCCCAGCCAGCAAGGCAGAGTTGCGCTGTCTTTGATTACTGAGCCTCAGAAATCTCAGTGTCGCTTGAACCACATTCTACAGGTTACAAGCAAATCACAAGCTTGCCCAGAGCCAAAAAAAGGGAGAATTTGATTCCGTGTTTTGGGGAGGTAAGAGAAAGGTTCTAGAAGAGCATGCAGGACAGGAGGTCATGTTGCAGCTGTGCAGCGGCACACCCCTGCCAAGCCCCAGACACCTGCCTCAACCGCAGCATCCTCAGCTATAGGGAAATTGTGTAGCCACGGGCGTGCATGCAGATAGCTGGGGCCCCTGCAGCTGCCTGTTGGTCCGGAACTTTGGGAAATGCAGTTTGCCCCATAGATTCAAACAACAACTGACCATGAGGGGGAACTTCATTTGAATTATTATTCATCATGATATATAACAATTCCAGCTGATCAATTTAGTTTTTCACTTCTCAGTTGGTTATTTGGCCTCCCAAAGATCCAGGAAAACATCCCTTTTCCTCTTGGTGCGATGTGAATATTCTTTTTCCTTAAAAAGAATTCACAAGCTGAACAGTGACGAGAGACCATGTAATAAGTAGAAATTCTTAAATGATGCTCCAGAATAGCTTGACTAAGAAAATTATGTTGTGGAAATAAAAACTGAAAAAAGTATTTTAGGATTTTGTGTCTGTGTCATGAAAAAGAGAGCTGGACTTGAGAGTCTGTAAACAGGGCAGCTTTAAGAGATTCTAGAATAGTGAGGAGCATCCAAAGTCATCTCTTAAGCCACAGCTGGAAGATTTCAGACTGAAAGAAACCATTAGATTTCTCAAGGTATAGATACAGGTCAGCACAGCTATGAGACATACACATCAGTATACTGCATTAGTAAAATGGTAAATCGATTCCTTAAAATATTAGGATATACAGGGCCTCTGAGAGGAAGCCTGGTTGTGTGTGATTACCAACCTTGCTCGTTTTTGTAATCTTTTGCTTTTCAGACATTATTTGGCAACATAGCCCTGAATGTGTAAGCTCCCCCTCTTGTTTCCCATAATAATACAACCTTTTAAGCAACCGCTTAAAAGAAAATTGAAAGATTTATCCTACAGTTCAAACCCTAATCTATCAGTGAATATGTTCACAGCCAAGGGTTAGCTTCTATCAGATCCTAGTAAAATGTCCTTGGAAGGGTTTTACAACTCCAGACCCTAACTATATGGTTTTGCACGAAGACATATTTAGCTAATGGAATTATAGCCTCAGCTTACGTATTGTGCTTGCTAAGTGAGCTTTCTCAGAAATTCACACAGCATGTACAGGGCTCTTAACTCCAAAAAGTCAAACCCTGGCTGGCTGGGCCCACTAATACTGAGCGCATATTATTTTCATGCACTTCCATTTGCGTGTGCAAATACCCATATTTGCTCATGGAAATTGCACAGGCAAGCAGATGATAATTTAGAAAAAGGACAACCCTATTCAGCATGCACCAATGCACGAAGGAACACATGCTTTCAGTGTCTGAAGATTGCCCAATCCTTGGGCAGTTCATGAAGAAAAAAAATTAATATTCTTGTATGCATGGCAGGTGAACTGACAAATAATGAGGATGCACTTAAAGGAGACTGCTAGAAGTTAGCATTATTTCACAGTAATTTTATTCTCGCTTTGTTTATATAATCCACTATCATTTTTCAGCCTTGGGAAAAAACAAAAAATGAGGCTGAGTACAAGAAGTAACTGGTCTATTTTCTCCTCTATAATTCCCAGTGTCAGTTTTCACAGTTATCTTTGCTGTTTCTGCCTCCTGTAAATACATGGATGTGAATAGCTCTCTTTTTTGCTCAATTAAAATATATTTTGTAATGTGAAAATCAGCTTATCTCGCTTTGGCTACCTTAATTACCTTTGTTAATTCTCCTGGCTTCCCCCCCCCCCCCACCCTGATATTTCACAATCGCCTTCCTTATCAAAATGGCGACCCATTTTCTCATCGTAGCACTCATTATCCTAACTTCTTACAAAGTAGAATGAATGGAAATGGGCTTCAAGACTAAACTATTGAGTCACGGCAATATTATTGCATGCTGCCTTTGAGAGCGTGTGTTTCTTCAGGAGCCACACTTGTAGCACGTAGAGCCAATTTGGACACATAACCCAAGTATCACTGCTTTCTTCCTCCAGTGGCTCAGACCGCTGCAAAGTCCTCCTCCTCCTCGTATTTCAGGGGGCCAATAGTTGGTTCACACAAGTGTAGTTACCCACCATGCGGTACCTGCCGGCTTGGCCATCATGCCACTGCCTCTACAGTGCGCCGCTCTCCACTTGCCCGGCATCATGCCTCCCACACACCACCCCTCTCTGGACACGGCTGACCCCACACACCCCACAGCCTCCTACCACTGCTAACGCACCTGATCCTGTGAGGACCCAATGTTGTTGGCAGTTAGCTTTTGAAGTGGATGAGAATGTGTCTCTCTCTTTGTGTATCACCATATGTCAGATGGCCGCAGCCAAAACAGTATGCTTGTGCCCCAGGAGTCTTCACATGGCCGAACGGCTCTTTCAGTTTGCACTTACAGACACGGCTCACAGGTCACTGGAAGCCTCAGACACGAGTTCAACTGGGGGAGGGGGGAAGAATGTGCTGGGCTGATAGACACCGCCACCCGAGAAATCCCCAGAATCTCCCTTCCCCTCATAAGTCTGAGGTGTTGTTATTGAAGGAAGTGTCTCATGCCTGGCTCCCTCTCTGCCTTGGATGGGTTGTCCAGTAATGCCTCCCACAAAACAACTTTCAGTGGGCCTCCCCATCAATCCACCTGACAGGCTCACACATCTTTGGATCTCACAATCGACACAACTTGGGCTAAGACCCCTGCCACATTTCACATTCATTTCTATCTGTTCTTCTGTCTGAATTGATTACTTAGCCCCTTGGTTCTCAGAAAGGTGAGGTCAAATTGTCATGAAAATTCCTGGTGCGAGGGGGTTGTCATTTAGCGAGTCATTAAAGATCACTTTTTAGTCAAAAGGAAGAGTGAGGAAGAAAGAAAGGGGGAGCAACAGAGAGAGAGAAAGAAACTGGGGGTCAGAATAAGTGACTATAACAACTGACTGCTAGAGCCAGTGTTACCTGTCATCCCCCTTGGAGGGGAGTTACTGCATCAGATCCACGAGTTACTTCAGAGGAAGGAGCAAAGAGATAACCTGTCTGAGCATCAACTGAGCTTGGAAAGGGCTTCAGATTACCCTGTTGTCAAAATATAATTTCATAATCTGAGTCACTGTTTTTAATCTGATTAGATAAGGCTAAGGGGACATCACTTATTTAAAAGGAAATGGATACGAGAAGGAGGAACATACTTAAAAAGTTGGAGAAAGAAAGGAAGGGAAAGAGAAAGAGCATGATTCCCCCAAGTAAGTTTGTAGATCAAAGAATAGTAGTAAAAAGTGTCATAGTTTTGATTTGTTACCAAGGCACAAAAATTGTACCGTGAATCGGGCAACCATTAGACTGGGCAAATTATCATAGATCATAAGAGAGAATGGAAATAAAAGATGGAGTCCATGAGGTATTTCTGAAACCAACCTAAGTTGCATCATGCAAATTTTTAGTTTCTTCATGGAGGTAACTCACTTATGTGAAAAATAAATCATAATTTTTACTATGAGAACAACTATAAATCCTAACTTACTAATATGTTAATGAATCCTTTCTTAATTTTTCTTCACGTTTATTTTTTGAGAAAGAGAGAGAGAGAGAGAGAGAGCATGAATAGGGGAGGGGCAGAGAGAGAGGGGGACACAGAATCTGAAGCAGGCTCCAGGCTCCGAGCTTTCAGCACAGAGCTTGACGCGGGGCTTGAACTCATGGACCCTGAGATCATGACCTGAGCCGAAGTTGGATGCTTAACCGACTGAGCCACCCAGGCGCCCCAATTAATGAGCCACTTTGAAGTGATGTCTAGGTTCTTTCTATTTTTCCAAAATGAAGGTTTATTAAAACAAGAGAGAAATTGAACATTACCTCTTTAAAATATGTTTAACTAGTATATGGATACCTCTCTGGGTATCAGCCATTTCAAATTTCTACTAATTGAATCCATGGTTATTTTCATGGCTGAGAGTAATTTGTTCTAACTTTGGTGAATTTGTGTGTGTGTGTGTGTGTGTGTGTGTGTGTGTGTGTGGTTTAATAAAGTCTCTATCTTATTTCTAATATTAAGACTTGAGCTAAAACAAGAAACACATGACTAATGAATATCCATGCACAACTGGAAAGCTTATTTCATATATGAGAATGTTTTCTAACTAGACTTTCTTTTCTTTTAAAAGTTGCTAATGGGGGGGGGGGGGAGGCTGTATCATTTCCTAATCGTACATCCATCAAATTCATGATAACATAGCATTTTAAATACTTATTATAAATTTCACATCTTAACATACATTACACCTGGGCAATCATAAATGTGGGTGTTCCACTTCTGATAAGAAAATTTTAAAAACTGAAACATTTTTAACCATGCTGGATCATGTTAATACGTTGAAGGATAGTGAATAACTGTTTTCAAATTTCTCACTCTTCACAACTTCATGTGGCTCCTCACCTTTCAGATTTATCTTGCTCATTCTTTGTTAATTAAAAATGTTAAAAATCAATCTCTCATCAAAGCTGTTCTGTAGTTAATAGGCCACCGTATAGCAGCTTAATGTCCAATTACTCTGTGTGAGTAACCCCGGCCTCTGTCAACTAGTAAACATTTACAAATTTAACAGGGTAATTTGTTCATATTACAATATAATCTTTATTTCAATTCACCTGAAGCATGTTCGGCATGGGCCAGAGGTTGACAGTCTAGATGAGCATCAGTGACGAGACTAACTTTGGCCAAGCTGTGGAATCTGAGGTTAGGACTGTGTCCCTGTTGCAGTTTATTTTCCCTACCTGCGTAGTGGGGTCGCAGAGAATCACAATCTTGATTCATTATAAAATTGAGTACGATAAGGACCTGTCCCACTTTTAGCTCGCCTTCTAAAAAGCCACAAAACACTAAACTGTACTTGAAGCGGGCCACTTCCCGTGCGTTGGCCAGAGCCGCCAATAGCCTGTGTTCCTTAACACAGCACTAATGTATAACAGCTGCTAACTTAGGGGTGCTTGGGTGGCTCAGTGAGTCAAGTGGCGGACTCTTCATTCCGCCTCAGGTCATGATCTCACGCTTCTGGGTTCGTGAGGTCAGGCTGTATGCGGACAGCGCAGAGCCTGCTTGAGATTCTCTCTCTCTCTCTCTCTCTCTCTCTCTCTCTCTCTCTCTCTCTTTCTTCCTCACTGCCCCTCCTCCATGAGTTCTCTCTCTCTCTTTCTCTTTCTCTCGCAAAAAAAAAATAAACATTTAAAAATAAATAAATAAAATAAGAGATAGCAGCTGCTAACCTGATAGTGAATGCGAAAAGGAATGAAAGTGTTCTGTGCCAAGGCCAAACCACTTATTCATGAAATCTAGTCCAGATTCATCTAATCAAACCCCCCCACCCCATCTCCTTCTTTTTCCTAAACGACTTGTTCGTTTTGTTTTTCTGGTGTTTCGTTTTTTGTTTTTTGTAGGGTTTTTTTTTGGTTTTTTGTTTTGGAAGGGATCTGGGCACATGCTAATATTGACTCTGAAAATAACATGTTATTACTTTATTACCTTTATTATTTTTCCAGACAGCTTTCTAAAGCAATTTCTTCTCCTCATTATGTTTTGTCCAACAGCCCCCTTTCCAGGTCCCTTGGCTAAGCTGTCAATTCTCTCAGTACTACCTTTAACCAGAAGACCAAACACTGTGCTGTTTCCTCCCACATGCTAACGAAATCCCTCTTCAAAAGGAACATGCTCTGCCTTTCCATGTATCCCCCGAATTTCATGTGTGTAACAATCTCATGTTCAAAATACTGGTTACTTAAATTCTCTTTGAACAGGGAAATATTTAAAAATATTAAATCATTTTAGTAATCCACTTAGCACTCTCTGAACCTTTTCTTGTAATATGAGAAAAATCACATGAAAAACATTTTAAAATTATAAAACATTACATTTAATCTTCTTTACTGATCTATAAGTGTCATCAATCAGAATATTTCATTTTTAATTATTTTTGAATATTTTGTCATGTAAGTTAGATTATCTCTCTTTCAAAGTGAATGTGAAAATAACACACCTTTTTTTTTTCTCCCCAAGATTTCTCCAGCAATCATTACAAATCCAGAAGAAAAAGCATGGTTCTGACTAGAAAGGGTTCTTTGCTCCCCATAATATTGTTTGCCCTACAATTACCCAACGCTGCTTAATCAGCTTAGTATCTATTTTAAAGTCAAGAACATCACACCTAGTTCACCAGTCACATTAAAAGAATGATTCTTAACATATCTGCTTTAGCATAATTTATGCTAAATTATTTTTGAGAGTAAAAAAAAATAAAAAGATGAAACAAATGAGTTTCCATAAGCACGAGGAAACTTCTCCTTTTCTCCACCCACTCCCCAAAAGACACACTCTCACATGTACCCCAGACTTGGCCTATAAGCTTATCACACACCCTCTGAAGCTCATCCCTAACCATAGATTTAAAATTCTTGCTTTAATTCAGAGGGTGATAACACACAAAACAATAGTACGAAACTTGCGACAAGTGAGCTATGATATGGGGATTTCTAGAAACTTCTGTTGCTTGACTGAATTGACACATGCTTTCAATAAAAACTGACTAAGCCACTCCAATAGACCAGGAATACGTAATACTGAATAGTGAATAGAGCAGGAAATGTAATACTGAACAAAATAATCCACTACTTTCAAGGAGTTTACACTCTAAGTAAAAAAAGATAAGGAATAATATACCTGAGACAGAGATACTTAAGTAATTTAAAAAAAAATGCTAAGAAGCACTGGTGACACGGTTGGCAAAGAAATAGACTGAGAAATTTGATTGGGCAGAGTCGTGGTGCCCTTCCTGGTGAAGGAGCTGAAGTTGAAATGTCTCTGTGGATACTCACTAACAATCCAGCATGTTAGGAAATGGCTTCTTTGAGGGAGGAACAGAAGGATATTAAAGAGATGCTGCCTTTACCCAGTTTCCTTCTTTACCCAGTTGGGGCTGAAAACCCCAACTTTACAGCTGGTCCTTAGAACTTAGGGACACCTGGGTGGCTCTGTCAGTTAAGCAATTGACTCTTGATTTCAGCTCAGGTCATGATCTCACAATTCATGGGATAGAGCCCCATGTCAGGCTCTGCACTGACAGTGTGAGCCTGCTTGGGATTCTCTCTCCTTTTCTCTCTGCCCCTCCCTCCCCCTCAATAAACAAATAAACATTTAAAAAAAGGAACTTAAATATTGTCCCTAAAGCTTTTTTGTAAAAAAAAAATAAAGTGGGGGGAAGGGGGTGAAGGGAGGGCTATGTCCTTTTTCTCCTCATAATAACGTAAATGTATTCTTCAATAAAGGACAGTTTGGGGATATGTATCAAAAGCCTTAAAACTGTACTTGCAAGAATTTGTCAAGGTTCATATATGTACAAAAACCCAGATGAATGAGAGTGTTGTTGCTGTATTTGTCTTAACAAAGGAGAGAAAACAGCCTAATTCCATGAACAGAACAATGATTGTATCCAATTTGATACATTCATACCATCATTATTATGTGGCCAGCACAAATCATGAGTTGGATCCATGTGTTCTAAACTGGAAGAAGCTCCAAATACATTTTCTTTTGATTATACAAAATAAAAGTACAGAATAAAGCACGTACATCCATTTGTAAAAAGAAAAATATATACTACATGTATATGCTTACACAGACTATTTCCAGAAGGTACCAGAAGAAATGTTTAACAGTAGTTGCCTATGGGAGAACCAAGAGTCTCTGGTGGAAGAAGAAGTTACTTTTCATTATATATGATCGAGATTTTACAATGGGCATACATTCCTTTTTTTAAATAATAAAGATAAGCTAGCTGAGAAAGTGACCAGGTGTTTCTTATGCACCCATTTGACCTGGAGATTCTAGGTCGAAGATGTTTTCTAAGAACATTATTATTCAGAAATATAGATGATTTAGCAGGATTCACAATTTAGTTAATAGAGAAAAAATGCACAGTAGTTGCCTATCCAAGAGCAAGTGACTATTAAATAAATAGTCATTTATTTTAAAAATAAAATATTTTACAGCCACAGAGAATGATGTCCTGGAAACATATTTACTGACTTGGAAATGCTTTTAGTTAAATATTGTTTAAATGAAAAAGGCAAAAAGTTATATACATGTGTATATGCATGTGCACAAATATGCATATGTTAACAGTAGTTACTGGGTGAAAAGATCCTGAATCTTTTCATTCTCTTAAGCATGATTACTGTGTTCTCTCATTTTTTTTACAACAAAACATTTTAATGTCATTTGATTAATGAAAGTAAAAAGAGGGCATCATGGTACAATAACATCTCCCATTAGCAGAATTGCATCAATAAACACATTTGCACAATTTGGTTCTGGAATCAACAAGTAACCTTTAGATGACAGAGGTCAGGATCCCGAGGACCAGGATCCCTTGGTCAGGACCAAAGATAGACAAGGTGTGAGCATTCCTGAAGCCCAAGGTGAGGACCCATATCAAGTGGCCTTGGACCACAGAGCCATTGTGAGGTGACTGGCAGTCCTGGTGTGAAGAAGAGAGAATTGGGAACCGAGGCCATCAGAGGAAGGACAGCTCTAGAAGGAGTTTTTGTGGCGGTGGCGGTTGTGGTTTGGTTTGATTTGTGTTTTTTCATTGAGTGACGTTTGTGTAACATTACACAACATTGTGGAGGTTTAAGATGCCCAACATATTGAGTTAATATATTTGTATTGCAATAGGATTGCAACGGTATTGTTAGCTAATACCTCTATCACTTTACATAATTATCATTTCTTCCAGTGCTGGGAAACACTTAAAATCTGGCCTCTTAAAGCAAGTTTAACATTTACAGTACAGGTCTGTTGAAGGGTTTTTCAAGTATTCAATGAGGCTTGCCTTAGCGAGCCTCAAATATCACCCTGTCTGAGCAACATGAAAGGAATCCAGGCTTAGTTTTCTAACCCTCACGTGGAGCTTCATCTGACCCGTGAATTGCCTTACCTGAGATTAGATTTCTCATTCAAGGTATTCTACAATCACTAAATAAATGGCCTGTTTTCTTCTCTTTTTCATCTGATATTTTCCAAGAGCAAAAGCTAAGCTACAAACTTGATTTTTGACCTGAGAAAATGCAAAGAACTCCGTTCTTTAGAAAGTTAGCTTGCTTGGCAGACACATATACCTAAGCTCTGGCAAACCTACTTAAACCTGCTATTTGGAGATTCATAAAACTTGAATAAGTCAAATTTGTTCTGTGGGTGTTTTATCCCTCAATCAACTTTCAAGATTGTTTTATTTCTTCTCCTCTTTTAATCTGTTCCAGGGGTTGGGAAGAAATAAGATCCCCTAAGTATACTATTTAGGTCTTTCCCTTCTCTTTTCTAAGAAGCTCATAAATCAAAATAGAAACAAACATTTTCTGGATTTTTCCACACTCATCTCGTCTCGGCAAAATTTATAGAGTACATAACAGCATACGTAGCTCACTCTCTCAGATACAATAAGAGAAGTAGTAGAATTATCCCCTTCCGCAATGCACCCAAAGAGAGAAACAAAAACACGTGTTTCAGGGCTCCTGGGTGGCTCAGTCAGTTAAGCGTCCAACTTTGGCTCAGGTCATGATCTACAGTTCGTGAGTTCGAGCTCTGCATCAGGCTCCGTGCTAACAGTTGAGAGCCTGGAGCCTGTTTCAGATTGTGTCTCCCTCTCTCTCTGCCCCTCCCCTGCTTGCACTCTGTCTCTCTGTCTCTCTCAAAAATAAATAAACATTTAAAAAAATTTTTTTAATGGAAAAAAAAAACCACGTGTTCCACAGCTGTATGCCACAGAAGCCTCTAAAACACTATCAAATGAATTGTACCCTGTGTATGGGTTCATATATTCTCAGTCTAAGACTGTGGAGATTCCTTAACAGAGGACAAGGAGGAGCCCAGGACAAAATCAAGCTTTTGAATGGCATAGGTAATCTGAAAAGGTTTCTGCAAAGATTCTCCTACAAAAAATAAGCAGAGAATGAAAAATAAAAGTCAACATAACAACAAAAAAAACCCCAGAATATACCTGGTGCCAAGCACAGATTGTATCATATGAAAAGTAATGTGACAGGAATGGCATGAGTGTTATCATGTCACTTGGGCTGGGAGGTTTAGCTCTTGCTTCATTGAGCTCTAGCTCAATGTATGGTGAAATGCATGGCTCTAACAAGCATATAGCTCAATAGAATTTTCCATGTGTATACACGCATGCAACCAACACCCAGATCAAGATCTAGAACATTCCAGCACTCCAGAAGTCTCCCTCTTATTTCTTCCCAGTCAACGTGCACCTCCACTCCCAAAGTTGGTCACTCTTCCATCTTCTGTCAGGCAAGGGAGTTTGGTGAAGGAAATACCCTCTAGTGTGTCAAGAAAGAGGGAGAAAGCTTAATTCCAAAAAGGTTTGAAGAGATTGTAACAAGATGCCAGCTCCAGGGTAGTATTAGTGAAAATCTTTGCACATTCTCTTCCCGCTGCCTGCTCCTTCCATATCAATGCTGGCTATTTCCCTCTCCTTCCAGAGCCAGCTGGGAGGGCCTCTCTAGAAGCCTTTCTATACCTTCCGGGGCATGTAACTGAACCTACTATGTGCTCCATAGCTCCCTGTGTTGAGCTTTATCAGAACCATGATCACGCCATTTGTTTGTAATTGTTTGGCTAGCTGGCTTCAAATCTGTTTCTTAAGACCTGCAATCCTACTTTACATTTGTACCCCCAACTCTTAGCAGTCACGTGTAAACTAACACATTTGTTCAAAATATTTGCTTTCAGAACTGAAGTCATTGAAGGGCCATCAAGCTAGTGATTAAAAGACTTGGTCCTTGTTCTTCTTCCACTGCTACTGGAAGACTTCAGAAAGAAAGTACACATGCCTTTTCTGTTTCTGTGTTTTACTACTCCAGTTTTCTACAAATTAAATTTTACAATAATGCTCACTGATGTACTTCCAGGGCTCAGACTACTTCTGGCACTTAATAAGCCCTTAATAGATATTTGCTGAATGAATGAATGATGAATGAATGAATGAATGAATGAATGAATGAATAGAGCAAAAGAATGAATAGATGGAAACCTCTCTTTTCATAGGTACTATGAGATCATGCCTCTTTGGTCTCTCAGCTCTGGTTTACTTAAGCTGCAGTGGGATATAAATATCCAGATAGTTACACAGTATATCAAACATAAAATCAAATGGAACAGGAAGTCTACGTGTTACTTATTTTGAAAAGAAGACATGAGTGTTTTCTTATATCACTCATTGTATCCCTCCATTTTCTAGACTCCCAGATATTATGAGGGAGCAACACTGGATAATTCTCACAGGGCCAAGTCAGGCATCCATAACTGCTTTCAGTTTGGGGAAGAATTTGGACTAACAGAAATATTCACTTATTGTTTAACTCCCTGATTTAGTTCTCTCTCTCTCTCTCTCCACACCCCTCCCCCAATTCCCTGTCATATCTTTCCATTCTTCGAAAGGTTTATTACCATTTTCCAACTCGTTTCTGTAAATTTTCTAAGCACAAAGCTAGTTTCTCCCCATGATGGTGGCCAGTTCAGTGTGTATCTTAGTCTGACCCTGTATCTCCTCCCATCCTGTCCCCATCTTGCCACACCATACTTAGGCTCTGATCCAAGCATCTCAGGAATGTTGACTCCTAAATCCTTAACTGTAAGATCCATCAACATCTTCGGTTTCATTGATATCTGCCCTCCTGATTCTCAGTGCAGCTTTTCCTCACACACCCATAGTCCCCAGAATTCTGAGTCGGGAAACAGATTCAGAGGTCTCTAGTTACATCTGCTGATTTATAAAATTGTTCTTCCCTTCTCCACCTCCATGGCACTGGCCCTGTTCTCAAGATTCATACAGTGACTCTGTCTCCATTCTTGCTTGCCTCCAGTTTGTCCTCCACCTTGCTGCTAGAGTGACCCCAAATCTGACTTCTGGTCAAGATGAAACAATATTCACACTCTGATGCATCAGTTCTACTCTGAATACAGAGCAATAACATATGTAAAATGTATTTTATATCCTAAAAGAATATAAAAAAGATTGGGTAAAAGAGAGGGGATGCCTAGGGCACCTGGGTGGCTCAGACAATTAAGCATCTGACTCTTGATTTCGGCTCATGTCATGATCTCATGGTTCATGAGTTTGAGCCCTGCCTCAGGCTCTGCACTGACAGTGTGGAGCTTGCCTGGGATTCTCTCTCTCCCTCTCTCTCTACCCCTCTCCTGCTCAATCTCTCTCTCTCTCTCTCTCCGCACCCTCTCTCTCAAAATAAATAAACTTTTAAAAATGTATATTAAAAACAAAGAGAGGGGGATGTCCCTGTGGTAGGGGCTGTGGAAGAACACAGGGACCCAATGCAGTAGCTGACAAGAAACTATCGAAGTTGCTAGAGCAATGAAAAAGAATTTCATAAGAACGTAACAGACAGAGGTATGAAGGCTGAGATCCATGTATGTCAAGCTCATGTCTCCTGACAGTCATACATTTATTATGAAAAAAGACTGTACCCCAACATCAGAACAATAAGAGCCATGTTGGGTGACCCAGTTCAGTTGTAGAAAATGAAGCCATCAAAGTTGGTTTTAGAATGTTCCCTTCACATGTGTTATTAAATGTATTTATTTCACCTACAAGGTTTGCCAGACTAACAGCTCCATTGAGAATGCCAAATTCCCAATTGCACCTGAAAATTACGCTGAAACTGCAAATGGCCATGAACTTCCTAGGTTGTTAAATAAAATACAACCTAATAAACTGTTAATTTTTTTAGCATTCAATTCTCACAGTTAAAAATTTCTTTACATTTGCTATTGCCTGTTACGGATAAGAACTATAAAGTTTGTTGAAAAGCAGGTTACTGTCAGAGTTGAAATTCATTCTCTGCATAAGCCAATTAAAGGCATTTTCACAAACTCTAGAACACATAAGTATGTCAGTTTGTAGGTGGTTATACCTTATCTTTTCAATGAGACTTTCAAATTACTTTAGTAACCATAAAGTAAATGCCAAGAATTTTTAAAAATTTTTTTAATGTTTATATATTTTTGAGAGAGAGAGAGAGACAGAGCATGAGCAGGGGAGAGGGAGACACAGAATTGGAAGCAGGCTCCAGGCTCTGGGCTGTCAGCACAGAGCCCAAAGCGGGGCTCAAACTCACGAACTGTGAGATCATGACCTGAGCCAAGGTCAGACACTCAACCGACTGAGCCACCCAGGTGCCCCTGTAAATGCCAAGAATTAAGTTTAAATATGTAAGTACATGTAAACACAGGAACTACATATTGATGTGCTTTTGGTATTTTTTTAAAACAGTTGTGAATCTGTTATAGTTATGACTAGCACTTCTCAAGTTATGCAAATAGTTAAGAATAAACATGTCTTAACTTAGTCAAAACACTGATCCCTGTGACACTCAGATACCCGAGAATCTCCTTCCTAAGCTCCATTTGATGAAAATAAAAAGGCCCGGTCAGGTTCACAAACATGGTAAGAAAGCTATTTTTTCTTTTCAAAATTTTTCTCAATATCTTAAGGAGCAGGGAAAGTAAGTAGATAAATAATATTGGGAAAGAAGAAATAAAATTGTCATTATTTACCAATAGTATGATTATGTATATAGAAAATCCAAAATAATATGTAGAAAATTATTATAATTAAATACAAGGTTAGGAGATTGAAAGGCTAATCACAATTGTTGAAGCTGAGTAATGGACACATGGAGGTTTTTGACACGATTCTATTTTTTTGTATGTTTAAAAATTTCCATAATAAATTTTTGAAAAAAAAAGAAGTGAATTTCCTGGATAAAGGTTAATTACAATAATCATTTGAATCTACATACACTAGAGACACAAAAATAAAATTTTTTTAAATATCATTTATAATAATACCAAAATATATCAAATACCTAAAAATAAATATAAGAGGGGGTGCCTGGGTTGCTCAGTCCATTAAGTGTCCCATTCTTGGTTTCGGCTCAGGTCATGATCTCATGGTTCTTAAGATCAAGTCCGCGTCAGGCTCTGCACTGACAGCACAAAGCCTGCTTGGGATTCTCTCTCTCTCTCTCTCTCTCTGCCCTTCCCCACTTGTGCTCTTTCTCTCTCTCTGTCTCTGTCTCTCTCTCTCTCTCAAAATAAATAAATAAATTTTAAAAAAAGAAATAAATATAAGAGACTAAAAAATCTCTAAGCAGAAAACTATAAAATAATATTGAAAAGAATTTTAAAGATCTAAATGCCCATAGGATAATTCTTGATCAACTCAATAGTCAATATCATAAAGATATCAAGTCTCCCTAAAATTATCTATAGACCCAATGTAATTTCAATCTCCGAACAGTTTTGTGGATGTGCGTGTAACTTGACAAGCTGATTTTAAAAGTATTATTAAATTTCGGGGTGCCTGGGTGGCTCAGTCAGTTAAGCGTCCAGCTTCAGCTGGGGTCATGATCTCGCAGTTTGTGGGTTCAAGCCCTATGTTGGGGCTCTGTGCTGACAGCTCAGAGCCTGGAGCCTGCCGCAGATTCTGTGTCTTTTTCTCTATCTGCCCCTTCCTGCTTGTGTTCTGTTTCTCTCTCTCTCTCAAAAATAAATAAACATAAAAAAATTAAAGAGAAAAAGTATTATTAAATTTCTATTTGAAAATGCAAAAGGCCAAGAATAACTGAGATAAAGAGGAAATATCATTGGATATCAATGATTATTATAAAGCTATAAAATTAAGATGATATACTGGTAGTACAAAGGGTGGACAAATAGAACAACTGAAGAAAATAGAGAGCTCAGAAACAGATTGCTGCATGTATAAACACTGATCTATAATAAAGGTGCCACAGCAGAGCAGTGGAAAAAGAAGTCTTTTAATGAATGTTACTGGCATAACTGAATATCCACAGAGAGAAAAATTATCTCTACATGATGTTGTAGACAAAATCTATTCCAAATGGTTTGTAGATATTTATGTGAATGGCTGACAACAAGAACAACAACAACAACAATAATAATAATAGGCATAGGATATTTTGTGATGTTAGGGAAGGAAAAGATTTCTTAAGCAGGTCAATAAAGAAAAGGATGATGAATTAAACTATATTAAAATTAAGAAGTTCTGTTGATTGAAGAGGGAAAAAGCACTGTCAAGAGTGTTTAAAGGTAAGCCACAGTGTAGAAGAAAATATTTTCAACAATTTAATCAAATAAAAGTTTATATCCGAAATATATATAAACTCATAAAAATCAATTAGGGAAACATACAAACAATCCAATGAAAAAGACGTAGGACATTTGAACAGGTATTCTTAAAAAAGAATATCCAAAGAATCAATAGATTTATATAAAGGTGCCAACCTCACAATGAGGTACCACTTTGGTACAGTTATCAAAATGCTTAAAGCTAAAAACAACTAATACCAAGTGTTAGCAAGGATATGGAGCAATAAGAATTTTCATACACCGAAATAATATCTAGACAAGTCACAATTCATTGAAAGATGATATTGTGGAAATTACTTTTAATGCATCATGGACAAGAAACAGAAACAAAAACCTTCAGGGGTGCCTGGGTGGTTCAGTCGGTTAAGCATCCGACTTCAGCTCAGGTCATGATCTCGCAGTTTGTGAGTTCGAGCCCTGAATTGGGCTCTGTGCTGACAGCTCAGAACCTGTGACTGCTTCGGATTCTGTGTCTCCCCCTCTCTCTGCCCCCCCACACTCATGCTCCGTCTCTCTCTGTCTTTCAATAATAAATAAATGTTTTAAAAAATTTTAAAAGAAAAAAGAAACAAAAACCTTCAAAAAGTCATAGAGGATAGAATGAGAGTCTTAAACATATATCTAACTTCAGAAAAATATGTTAGAAACACAATACTTAAAGGGATACGGTCAAGAATTTTCCAAAATTGAAGGAATACCTGGGTCCCAACATAAATAAAATAACTCCATGCCTCATCACATGAGAGAAAGCTGAAGAATATCAAGGATAAGGATAAAATCGTAAAAGTTACCAGAGGAAAAAACAAACCTACCAACCAAAGAACAACAATTAGACAATATATTTCCCCCTCAGCAAAAACATATGCCAGAATACAATGGCTTTCTTAAATTTTAAGGAGGAAATCAGTAAGCCTGCAGTTTTATACCCACCTAAACTGTCATAACCAGATCTCTTCAGACATCAGAGACTAAAAGAGTTTAACACTCACAGATTCTCACAAAAAGATAATTATTGAAGTATATACACATCTTCTATGAAAATCAGTCTCCTTTGGACCTTTATTCCCCATTTCCTTTTCCATTATTCCTGAAACACTTTGTTTATCAAGCAAATAATTCTGTCTCCAAAACCCTTGATATATTTACCTTGTTTTTCTTTTCCTGAATTCCTCTGGATAATAATCGGTCTTGTATGGATACATATTGCTTGTGTCTCTGCTCCTGTGTCCAGAGTACTGGATACTGTCAAAAAAAATAGTAATAATAATGAAAAAAATGAAATATGCTAATTAATCCATGTACGTTACACACAACTGGGGTTTTCAGTCTCCTTAACATTTCATACATGTACACCAAGCATCTCCACTGTACATTCCTTATATTACTTATTCCAAACTTCTTGTTCTCTCCTCAAGTCCTTCATTTTTATTCTCTTTGCTGTGAGCAAAATTGCTTCTCAGGGTAGAACAAAAAACAAATAAAGAAAAAAGACATTAAACACCTCAACTTATCTATTTCTATGAGGCCTAAATCAAAAGGAATACAATTGAAGGTGCATCTTTCTGTTATTGAAGCTACTAACACTGTTTAATTCCCTAGTAGAGAAGTGTTTATGATTTCATGTGTGCTCTATGCCACTATCATCACATATATAAATAACTCTAGTGATAATACTGTACTTTTATCTAGAAACAAAGAACTCCCACAAATATTCTCACTCTTGGTAGTTTAGGTTTATAATCTCTAATCATCATACAAGGAGTGATTTGCCTAAAATCACATAGTTATTTACATGCAGAACTGAGAGTGGAATCTGTGACTTCCATTTCCAAATCCAGTCCTTTGTTCGGTGCTGCCGCTATATGCCAAAATATGCTAGTATCTTACCCAAATCTTTAAGGACAAAATAACCCTGCAGGTAGTGTATGTAGTTTCCTATTAAAAAAAAAAAAAAAAGGTCGTATTAGGGAAAATGTTACATTACTATACTAACCATTTCCCTTAGTAAAAACACCGGTTTGATGCGACGATACCAGTGAAGAGGTATTTATCAGCTGAACTGCATGTTTGTCTATGTACCCCTTTCACCCCAGTAAAACCCTTCCTCCTATTCGATATTTCTTGTCATCTTTGATGCCTACAGCTATGCTTGCTCATTTACAAGACAGCATCAATAGGTCTACTAGTGAAATGAAGAAACTCCTTGCTCCCAAGTTGTTGGTCTGTGTCTATTGTGATAAACAACTGGAAAATTAGAGTAACAAAATACTGAGTTATGAGAATCAGGACTGCACCAAAAGAAAAGAATGTGGCTTTGCCACCATGAAGACCTGGTTACAGATCCTAGATAGGAAATTACTAGCTACGTGTCCTTATGCCATAATCATAAGTATATAACCATTTCACAATTATATTCAACATGACAGGCATGGGCTAAACACTTCACCAAAATCTATCAGGAAGTCAAAATACAGCTGGAATCAACATGCTGATTGTTGCAGTATGTCTGACACTGGCATTTAAGTGTCCCGGACTTCTTAGGTATAAATCAGTACTATTGTTAGCATCATTTGGTGGAAACTGAGGCTTAGGGAGGTTATGTTGCCAATCAGAATGTCCAGAATCCAGATTCACAGGTGAGAAGTTTGCCCCAACCCCCGTGGTCTTCACCAAGAGTCTGAAGACATGTGGTGCAGGTGCCAGACCTGATCCACAGCACGTTTCATTATGCCCGAACAATGCTTTTAAAATGAAAACATCTCACTGAAAATCTGGATTTCTGGTTTCTGAACAACTGGAAACGCGTGCAACAGTGAGGTGATATTTGAGCCCCCAGTTAGCTGGGGCTGAGTGTCAGCTGCCACTTTGGCCAAACACGTGCTCACGGGTCCCCACCACTCCACAGTGTACACCCACCCACTTCATATACCGACGTCACCTGCCAGACTCCTGCAGGCATCAGTGGTCAGAGCCCCGTACATTCCCTCCAAGCAAGGAGTGGTGTCTGAGTCTTATTTCACAATCTGATCAAGTGGGAACGTCGAGGACTACTGCACACTGCTAGGAGAGATAAGTTCAACAATGTACATTGATGCATCAGATAATGCTAGCCATTTAATAAGTAGTAACAATTACTGTCTTTTTTATTAATAAAAGCATGAAAATAAGTCAATTTTTCAACCAAAGAATCAACAGTAGCATCTTGCAGAGACTATTATTTATACCAACAGCAGCCAATTAATTTAAGTTGAAAATATGCTGATCTTTGAAACGTTTTCTAAGCTAGCTTGTTTTGAAATAAACAAAACAAACCAAAAATGAGCCAACAAAAAATCCACACATTTATTGGGTATGTTCTATGTGCAAAGCACCCTGTGACATGGCCAGTATCCTCAAAGTTTTTGATCTAGGAAGTAGAAATAGATCAGTAGCTCATCCTAGACAACAGACTATGGACGTGCAAAAAGTACCTCGTATTTATGTACATACTTACATATTTATTTAGACCTCATCTTTTGCCACCAAGTATGTCCATAAAGACTATCAGGTGAAAATTAACAGGTAATCAGAGCCAAGAGGATTTAAGAGAGGTCAAGCTGAAAGTGAGTAGAGATCGATACGACCTACAGAGAAGGTGGGCAATTTTGGTTCAGGAAGTGCTCATAGCCAAAACTGAAGGAAAGACACTGTCCATGCCAGGACTCAGAGAGCCCAGAAGATTACAAACTCACCAGTGGCTCAAGAGCAAGCCCAACTTTCTTGATACTAAGATCTGAGAGAAAAATATTCTTGCAATCAGGCTTTTGGTAAGGACTTGCTGTTGGAGAGTTTGCCTTGATGGTTTCTGGAAGAACTCTGCATTGCCGTGTCAGGGATCGGCACACTTTTTCTGCAAAGGACGAAGCAGTGAGTAGTTTAGTCTCTGTGGGTTATCCAACCTCTCTGCAACCACTCAACTCTGTGTTTATAATGTGAAAGCAGTCACGGGCAATATGTAAGCACATGGCCTGGCTGTGTTCCAATAAACCTTTACGTGTGAAAAGAAACAACAGAACGGGCTCACTCATAGGCTATAGTTTACCAGCCTGTGCTCTGTGTTTTCAACTAAAAGCAGAGTTATCAACAGCAAAAAAATGTTTTTTCACAGTCATCTCAGTGAAAAATAAAAGCTATTTTTCCGACTGTTGATTATTTCACGGAGCTGATCACCTAAGCCTCACGGCTTGGAGCAGGATGTAATTAGCATGTCAAAAATCCTATACACATTAAACAGTGGTACTTGTTGCATTCTGCAGATATGCTGGCTGTTACTTACAACCTTACAAGAAGGAGTGAATGAGATTGGGTTGCTCATGGCTCAGGTGGCCATGCAGAGTGGGACAGGGCAGGGCCTATGCCTGCTGCCACTCAGGGAGTCTGGAGGCCCCCAGAGCTCACGGCAAGTGTGATAACATAATGCACCTTCCAAAGAGACCTACAGAGATCATTAATATGTGTCCTCGTGTGGCAGAGGGTCACTGGAAGCGGGGTTCACGATTTTCCCCAAAACTTCTGGGGAAGTCAGAGACCTCGAACAATGAAGATTTTGTTGTGTTGTTTTTTCATCAAACTAAAAGTGACTAAAAATGCCCCTCATATGTATACCCATTCCTCCTTCTGAAGAGTCAAGAGTAATTTCAGAAAGCCATACTAGTGCGTTTCAATCCAAAAGGCTCATGTTCTCTGGTCTCTTCACCAAAAAGAAATTCAAAAAGTGCTGTATGTGAAAGTGATCATTCCAGTGCCAGGCACTTAGTAGTCACTCAGAAAATCTACTGAATGTGAATCTGTATCTTCACAGAGAGGCAAAATTAATTTCTGCTAAACAAAATTACTGACACACACAGAGAATGAAGTAATTAATTGAGTTTGGAGATGTCACAGAAGGCTTCGCGGAGGTTTCACTTGAACGCCGTCTTCCTGGAATTAAACACGCACCAAATGGGCAGACAGCAAGGGAGTTAGCAAGGGGCACAGGACGCTACTGGTGGAAGAAACAGCGTGGGCAAAGGCATATGGCATAGGGAAAATGGAAGCTTCTAGAACGGAAAGCACTTTTGTTTTGGTGTGAAGAAGCCACGAGAGACGAACTGGAGAGGCAAGCAGGACACCATTCAGTTAAAAGGAATGTTGAGGCAGAAGACCAACAGTGGGGGCCTCCATCCAAGAGCTAAGATTCTGCGGTAGACTCATCTGAGGAAATGACTCAGTGATCGAGGTGCCTGCTCTTGCTTGGGGCCCCGACCAGAGAAATAGAATGGATGGGCAGCAGGAGTACCCACAAGACCGGTGGCATAGCTCTGAGAAGAATACATTTTCTAAATCACATGAAAGGAGGCCCTGCAAAGCAAAGAGGGAGACGAGTCGGTGTTCTTCTGGCACCAAAGATCTGAACACAGCATCTTTCAAGAAGCCATTCAGGTGAAGGTCCTCAGGCTCCCTGTCCTCTTGAACCTTCACCAGGTGTGGGAATGAATCGCAGTAAACTGTACTTTTCTTTCCTGGAATAAAAAAGTGGTGGGTGGGGGTGGGGGAAATGAAGGGAAAAAAAAAGTCTCCCTTTGTTTTCTTCACTTCCCCACTGGGCCCTCCATTCATTAGGCATCGGTTCCACTTGCTGGTGCTTCCCTGAAGCTGCTACCGTGGCTTTTGCCGCTGGCCTCTGCTACAACACAAGCAGCCTGCAGCCCCACTCTGTACTGGCTTTTATAGAAAGGCCTTCTCGCCTTCAGAAAACACACCGTTGCCTGATCCAAATGAGAAGAAGCTGCCTTTTAAATAACGCTAAGACTTCCAGACAATAATCACTCTAGCACTTGGAAGCAATGCTTGTGTTTCGTTGTGATCTCTTCCTAGGTTCCTAGACCTCAAACTCCACAGGGAATGTCACAAATTCACATGTTATCTCTGAAAAATAGATTCAGCACTTGCAGCTCTGAATTACCTAAAAAGGGGTGTAGGGAGAAAAAAAAAAAAAAAAAGAAAAACAACATATTCATGTAGCCAGACAGCTCCCTGTCAGTGACACGTACAGGGAAGCTTAAATTGTAAGTTCCTCTAGAAAAAGGGTGAACGTTTTATATTAACAACTTGCCTTCCAGATCTTTTTTTTTTGTTTGTTTTTTTGTTTTCCCTTTTGGCAGAGAGCTGTAGGCTAATCTTTACCTATTCCTTTTTCTACCATAGAACTTGTCAACCGGCAAAGTAACACATAAAGAAGAAACATACATGTACAGTAAGGTGTCCTAGACAGTGTGGCACAATGAGACGAGTCAAGAGACCGAGATGGGTTGGAAGACTGCCACTCACTGGCAGGGTGACCTGAATGTGTACTTCAAAATCCCCGAGGCTCAATTTCTTATAGTCATCAATAGCTCCTAAGTTTGGGGAGACTGAATTAGACAACGTGTCGATATAGGTCCTCCGAGAAGCAGGCGTCAGGGAAGTTCATCAGGGGACACATCTGTGAGGTAAAGTGAGGCAAGAACAGGTGGAGGCTGAGAGAAGCGTCAGACCCAACGGCAGTTGGGCCCCTGTCAAGGAGAGGGTGGAAAGGACAGGTGAGTGGAAGAGTTTCGATGGTAGTTCTAAGAAAGTGCAGCAAAGCCGATGGGGAGAACTCTCTATCTCCCAGCAACAGAGCTGCCTTGGCCACCCTTCCGTGCCTAGTTGTTGGCTAGGGGCAGCCCTTGAGAAGTGTGGCCTTGTGATGCTGTAATTTATAAAAAGAAATATATATTTGCTCTTTGTCCCTGTTTCTGGCACAAAACTCCTAAAACCCTTGGAATTTCCTAAGCGATTCCGTAAAGGTGTCTTTTGTTACGTTAATGGAGAGGCTTTTGGAATGTCCCTGGGTCACCTAAGGTTGGGGGCAGGGTCCCAACCAACCCCTTGATTAGAAGTTTGGAACTTTCAGTCCCACACCCCCCAGGGAAGAGAAGGTGACTGGAGATTGAGATCAATCATCAATGGCCAATGATCTCATCAATTATGCCTATGAAATGAAACTCCATTAAAACTCCAAAAGGACAGGGTTCAGACAGCTCCTGGGTTGATAAACACTTGGAGACTTGGGGAGAGTGTCCTTCACCGGAGTGTCCTTCAACCATACGTGGCCCTTGCATTTCTTCCATCTGTCTGCTCCTGAGTTATTTCCGTTTATAATAAACCAATGACCTAGTAAGTAAAATGTTTCTCTGAGTTCTGTGAGCCCCTCTAACAAATTAATCAAACCCAAAGAGGCAGTCATTGGAACCTCTGATTATAGCCCGTTGGTCAGAAGCGCAGGTAACAACCTGGGCTTATGACTAGTGTCTATAGTGGGAGCTGTGGGGACACTCTTGCCAGACAGAGTCCTTAACCTGTGGGATCTGACACCATCTCCACGTCAGAATTTAGTTGAATTGTAGGATGCCCAGCTGGTGTCTAAGAATTGCTTGGTGATGTGGAGAAACCCTCCCCCACACATACATTGGAATTAGTGACCAGACCCTCTCGGCCTCTATACAAAACTAGTGACAGATTTCAGACCACAGCAGCTGGGGCCAGACAGTTACACTCCCTGGGAAAGGCGATCAGAGAGATGCACCCTCAACGGCCACCACCAACTGCATACAAAAGCATTTTGCACAGTAACTGGCATACAGAAGACAATCAACAAATACATTTTTCCCCTTAGATGTCAGACATTGTGTTCATAAGCTGAATGAAGGGTATAGTTTTCCCCAGTTCCAATCAAATTTGAGACGTAAGTTGACCTTCACTCGCCAGAATGCAATACACAAACTGGTAACCTCTCGTTCAAATTTGGAAAAGGGATGCTTCCATCAGAGACACGGAGGAGAGAGGAGCGTGATGGCTCGCTTAGCACTCTTCCAGTTCTCATCCCCACTTGCTATTAAGAGCAGAGTTCTTTGGATAACAATGCCAGGCCCAGGTTCATAGGTCAGGGGACAAAATGCTTACAGCCAGTTTACACAAGCTTGCAACACGACCAGCAAGCTCTTAAGCGATAAATTCCTGCTCTTGTAGTTTCCACATGTTGCTAAAACATTTCATGCCCTGACACCAGTAAAATCATCTGCTGCTTCGGGTCCTCAACCTCTCAGCTACTATAGCTTCCAACACAGGAGACCTCAAACTTCGGCCTCTCCTTCTTACTGATGAAAGTTTTCCTGTGAAAATAGGAGGCTACACTTTGTGCCCATATAGCGTTCTACTAATAAAACGCCTTCGTATAGGAAGGTACAGGTAATGTGTATCTGCACACAGACTTGGTTTCAGGTATCCAGGAGTCCCATGCTAGGCTCTGTCTAGCTTTTGACCTTGGGGACATAATTAACCTCTGTGAGTCTCAATTTCTTCATATACAAACTTGAAATAATACTTTCTTATCTTGAAAATCTGTCACAAAGTTCAGAGACAATACACGCAAACCACATAGTCCAGTGTCAAAAACATAATAGGTGCTCAATAAATTATAAGTAATAATATCTTTCCTAGCCTCTAAATCATAGGAAAATATACAGGAAAAGTGTTCGTATATGCACTATACAATGCCGTGTAAGTTATTTAAAAATGCAACAGTAAACTTCTTTAATAATTAACACCATTCTAGTTGCTTAGTAAGTATATGATTATGGGTTGATAGCTTGAAAGAGTGAACATAAAATTTTAAATAATGATAAATAAACCTCATAACACTGGAAGTAGGGTTTTTCTCTCTTTTGACTCACCCCCATGGCACACACTTACTGAATTCCACATGTAAAATTAGAAGGTAAATGCTACCAAGTATTTGCTACCATTTGCTTCATAGCATCTTCCAGATCAAAGTACTGCTAATCCTTACACACCAGGAGCAGAGCATCAGCGTTAGATATTTTTCCTACATCTTCTTCAGTATTTTCTTAGTTTATTTCATACTTTGATTTCGCATGCCTCAGTCCAAGTATACACTCCTTTTCAACCAAATTGACTTATTCCTTCCCCTAGGAAACAGGGCCTTCTCTGAAATGTATGGATCCTCTCCTGCCAAGAAGTGAAAAGTCTTCCTATCTTAATCAGGTCAAGGCCCCTCCTTGCTAGGCCCAGAGGTTACTCAGCAGTAGCTGGTACAGAGAATGATTCCTGCTCTGCAACTGTCTGTTACCATGGAGACATGCTAATTAGTGAATGATGAGAAAGCAGAGGAGTTCAGGGTCTATAAAACCATGAGAAAGAAAGGGAAATGAATGGAAAAATATGGATGAAGAGAAATTAGGGTATTTTATGGGGCAAACTGTAAGTAAAGGAGTCCTGGAATGATAGGATCAGAATAAAGAAGAAGAGGGTTATGAGGAGAGAATATCAATGACAGAGATTCATAGGTTGTAAGTTTGAAGAAATGAGGGGTAGAGACTGTAGCTTAAGAAAAGAAATAGAAAACTGCCACCGTGCCAGGTACAAGTCATAAGATCATAGCATGTTAAAAGACCTGAATTTTACAGGTGTTGAATGACAGGATCATTTTTTTCTGAAGGGAAGGAAATGTGACATTCAGGGCCATCAAAATAGATTGCAAATCTCTGCAGACATTTCTCTGCTATAACTCGAATTCACATTTGCCGATTCAACATACTTTCAACAGGGTGGTGCGTCAATGTGTCAGTGCATGGGATTTCTGTCCAATTCTCTGAGCCAAATGTGCCCTTGGACTTCTATATCCAGACCTCCAAGGAACAACAGCATAGAAAAAGAATTTAGCTGAGGGTTTCAGAAACTGTTTTTTAAAAAGATAATACAGAGATAAAACGACAATACTGAAGGGCATATGAGTACTCATACATCTTGGGCATTTTGAAAACTTGACTATGTGATAATATCTATCTTCTACGGAGATAATTTCAGATTATATTAACATAAATATTTTCTATTTTGTTCATTTTACTATACATTATTTAATACACATTATTGCCATACTACATTTGATCTGTTAATACATTTTAAAAGAGATATATTATGCAAATGCAAAGATATTGTTGAAATTCCAATAAACAGAATAAACAATCTACCCATGAAGGCCAAGGTGTTATGACCAGAATTAGCCCAAATATGAAGGAAGAGAATGAACACATTGTGTTAACTAGAGAAAAGTCATGTAGTTCGTTAGGTGTGTCTCATGTGCAAAGTTAATCTCATATGCCCTTGTACATGAACAAATTCACAACATTTCAGACCTTGGAAATTTCCCCCTTGATATTGGAATTTATAGTAAGAAATATATATTTGGTCTTCGTTGCCCTTTCTGGCACAGAGCTCCTAACACCCAGAATTTCCAAGTGAAGAAAACAACAAAAGTGTCCTTTGTTATGTTAAAGATGTAACTTTTGGACCTCACCTAAAACTGGGGGGTGCCAAAAGAACCAAGCATTTGATAAGAGGGTTGGAGCTTTCCATCGCCCTCCCCTGGCCCCCGGGGAGGAGAATGGGACTAGAGATTGAGATCGATCACCAATGGCCAATGCAGGTGCTGGGAGAGTTGTGAAATGGAAGAGGGCTTGGAAGCTCCACGTTCTTTCTCCACACCTTGCCCTTGCCTTCCTTCCTTCCTTCCTTCCTTCCTTCCTTCCTTCCTTCCTTCCTTCCTTCTGTTATGGAAACCATAACAGAAATTATGGTTTCATAATAAACCAGGAATCTGGTGAGTAAATGGGCTTCCTGAGTTCTGTGAACCACTGCAGCAAATGTATCATAGCCCAGGAGGGGGTTGTGGGAACCTCCAATCTGTAGCTGGTTGGTAGGTCAAAAGCACAAGTGACAACCTGAACTTGATACCTGCATCTGAAGTGGTGGTGGGGAGGAGGGGGCAGTCCTGTAGGACTGAACTCTTCACCTGTGGGATCTGATGCTGTCTCTAGATAGGTAGGGTTAGGAGTGAATTGAATTGTAGGATACCTAGCTGGTGTCCAAGAACTGCTTATTGGTGTGGGGAAACCTCCCATCACCACCCACACACAAGCACACACATACTCATCAGAATTAGTAACAAGAACCTATTACCCTCTACCTTGGATTTCTTCACCCTAAGTTTTCTACAAGTACGGTCTATCCACATTGTCTTCCATTTTACAGATTTCTCTCATCCTTCAAATCCAAATCAAATACCATCTTCTCAGGGGAGGCCTGCCGAGACCTTCACAGGTAGTTAGCACTAAGTACCATTCTTATGGACCTGAAGTGCTTTGTACCTGCCTCTCTTATGGAGTTTCATTCTTGACATTATGTAATTCCTGACATTTTGGCTATTTGTTTCAATAACTCTATCTCAAGCTATAAATTCCTCAAGGATAGAGACTATATTTTATGCACCTTATATTCTCCAGTATTCCCAGCACCAAGCACGGGGCTTAGAATATAGCAGATACTTGCTCAATATTTATTGAATAAGTATTTATAGTAAATTACAACCAATAACTAATTTTTATAGTGATTTAAATTCTACAAAAGGCTTTTGTGACACTAGTGTGTGAGCTCCTTAAATGTCCATGTGTCTTTGGCTCAGCTCTATCTTTAGGACATTAACTAAACAGGTCCTCAATTAAAATGTGTTAAATAGGGGTGCTTGGGTGGCTCAGTTGGTTAAGCGTCTGACTTTGGCTCAGGTCATGATCTCACCGCTGGTGGATTTGAGCCCCACATTGGGCTCTGTGCTGACAGCTCAGAGCCTGGAGCCTGCTTCAGATTCTGTATCTCTCTCTCTCTCTCTCTCTCTCTCTCTCTCTCTGCCCCTTTCCCACTCACACTCTGTCTCTCCATCTCTTAAAAATAAACATTAATTTTAAAAAAACATGTTAAATAAGTCTCCAGATCCAGAATTATCCAAAGACCCTGACTTCCTTTCAAAATAAATAATTCCTCAGCAACATGATGCCTAAAAATGTCTCTCTTCTGTCAATAGAGATCAAATTCGGCCAATACATGTGTATTAAAAGTTAGCTTTTCCTAGGCAATAAATTTTCCCCTAGAGCTGACAAATGCCAGAAGTGAATGTTCTAGAAGCTACAAGAGGCTTCCCCCAGACAACTCAGACTCAGACTCGTAATCCGTTGGATGGACACAGTCCGGAGTCAATCTCAGGTCCTAACGCCAGGTGGAGCCAGCATCAAGGTGAGGCCAGGTGGGGTGAAACTCACAAAGTAAGAACATTTGCCCTCTGAAGCCTGGTTACTTCCTTCTTTATTACTTTGCTTTCTCTAAAGTCTTTTAACTACACTGTTAAAAATCACCATGTCAGTGATACTGCATTTAAAATGTTTTTGAAAAGCACCACTTGAGGAGGGAGCATCATGAGCTCCAGGAAATCTACTGTCCTTCCTGCTTTACTCCTAGCCATTCTTCTGAGTTAGCCAGATTAAGGAAGTATTTGGGTTTATAGGCATGACACACAAATCCAAATCACTCTCTAGTCCCCAAATATCTCCCCCCCCAATCCTGCAAGATAATCTAAACTCCTGTAATAGTAATCACTGTAAGTAAAGAATTTGATGGCTCACATTTTTTTTTGAATCACATTCATTCTCCCCATCAGTACTGAAATCATTCTCCCCAACAATACTGAAAATGAAACACATAGGGCAATGCATTGGGATGGGGCAAAGGAAAAGAGTGACACACAGGGTTCTGGGAAGAAGGAAGGCCAAGTGGTAATGCCTCAGTAGAAGATTCTAAGCAACCAATAAACAGCTTGAGAATACTAAGCACTGAGGACCACAAGTTTCAGCCGATGAAGGGAAGGGAGTCAGAAAAGAAAGATGGAAAAAGCTCAGTACAAATTCATTCATCACACAGTTTTGACAACCATGGTGAAAATCAAAACTAGGTCATCTTGCTCTGGGCCATCACACACAAAAGCATGGCATGGCCTTTTCAACATTTGCTACTATGCCATACATCAGACCACCTGCTGTTACCAAAATATATGACATTTATAGATTTGTAAATGTGGTGTGTATGTGTGTGTGTGTGTGTGTGTGTGTGTGTATACTTTTTTTTAATGTGCCCAATCAGGTGATAAACCCAGGGATCCTCATAAATGAGATGTAAAAAGTCTTCTAATAGAATTTTAAGTGCAAAAGACCCTATATACTTCTAAATTTCATTCCCATGCGTTAGGTTTTTTGGGTATAAATACACTCTCCCAAATAAGAGAACATAAGTAGATCAGGATAAATCCATTACCTGAAAGCCTAAACTCTATATTATCTTTATCCCCACAGTATCATCTCCACATATATCAGGCAGCACACTCAGTCTTTGGTTATGAAGGGACCAGTTTATGAAAATACCTCAGTGTTACATAACTATTACTTACAACCTCACACAAAATATTTTTTGCAAATTTTCAAAAAATCCTACTTCTCAGATTAACAGAGCATTTATATTTAAGAGGTAGCATGTAGTTTTTCCAGATAAATTAAAGAAATATCATAAATATCATTTAGTCTCAATATTGCAAGTGGACTTTCTTGGTGAATATATTCTACACAGTCCTACATCTGGGCCTTCAGTTAGAACTGAATTCGTAATCACAGAAATTATAAATTTAGAAAGTTTCTCACAATATAAGGGGCAAGGGAACCAGTGAACCCCCCAGTTAGTTAATCTGCCTTAAGTCTGTCTACCATAAGCATTCAGAAACCCAACTTCTTCCATCACCAAGAGAACCTCCACTTTTGCTCACGCTTGCAGACTCCCCGCGGACAGGCTGGCCTTCATTGCTGCTGCAATGGTACGGCTTCCTCCTCACCACCTTCAACGTCTTCAGTGGTTTCTGGCACTCTTCCAGCCCTTTTAATTCCTATATTGCGTTTGTGAATAACAGAAAGATTACACAGCAAAATTATGAAAATTCTGCCAACCCATCAATTCCTTCTGTCTTAGTCCATTGGATTGGTATAACAAAATACCGCAGATTGGGTTGCTTAGAAACAACAAAAATTTACTTCTTACAGCTCTGGAGGCTGGAGATCCAAAGTCAAAGTGTCAGTATCGTCGAGTGAGAGCTTTCTTCTGAGTTGCACACTTTTTGCTGCGTCCTCATCTGACAGAAGGGGCTAGAAAGCCCTGTGAGGGCGTCTCTTTTATAAGGTCACTTATCCTCTTCGTGAGGGCCCTCCACAACCTAATTACCCCCAAAACGGCCCACCTCCTAACACCATCACATTGGGCATTAGGAGTCCAACATGTGAACTTGGGGGAGACACAAACATTCAGATCATAGCACTTTCCAACACACCAAAGGCTATGATCCCCCCTCCGAGTGACCCTGTTGAGTGAAGAAGCGGAGAGAAACTAATACAGAGTTTCAGAATGCAAAAAAATACAAGCTGGAAAGTAAATGACTAAATATGAGCAGGGATCAAATGATCAGAAGCTCACAGTGAGTAATAAACTAGCAGTGAGTTAGTAACGGGAGGCCCTAATGTTTACAAAACAATTCAAATATTAGAATGTACAAAGGCAATCACTTTCTCCATATGAATCAGTGCTAGTCAAGACCTTATCAAGATGCACTGCCCTCCATCAGGGCCCGAAATGGAGAATTTTGAGAAGATTCCGCCAAATATCACCACCGAGAGGATGCAAGTGCTGAAGAAAGCTCTGGGGAGGTTTAATTATTGTCTTTGGGTGTGTGAGGCTCCCACACAGAGTACAGAGTCACGGAAGAATGGAATCGAAGCCATGTGTAAGGCCAAAGCACTGGATTCATAAGGCAACAGCAGAAGGCATTGGATTCAGACATTTTCTGGCTTTGAGTGTTATTGAATAATTGATTCAAACAACAAGCTGGATTGAGGACTCGTTCTCAAAGATCTTCCAGAGCCAGTTTTTCATCTCTCTGCACCTAAGAAAGGAACGGGTAAGATGGAATCTCTGGTTCTCTAGTTCAGTCAATTCTTGATTATCTGTGATTCTGTACTCATTTATCAATTATTCAAACAATTTAGAGAAAAGCTATTTTTCTCCTGTAAAGCTGATATTTAAGTATCAGATACTCAATACCCTATCCTAGCTTTGGGAGCTCTCAGTTGAAAGACACCACAATATTGAATTTTTATTATCAACAATTCTAAAATGAATTTTTAATTTGTGACGCTCAGTAACAAGTCAAAGTTTGTCCTGAACTAGGGAAATATACAAATGTTTAAAGAAAGTCAGACTTTCTATGTTCTGATTCTAATGACTTGTTTTTCTCTCCCAGCTCTGCCAAGTCAATTTAAACCAGTGAAATGGAGTAATTTCATAATGGCACAAACAGGGCACAGCTAAAAAAAAAAAAAAAAAAAAATCTTTTTCTACTGTCAAAGACAAAGACCTCTAGGAGATAAACTCTTGTTACCTTGTTATTCCCTCCCCAACATCTGACAGGCATTTCTACTATGGGATTTTTTTTTTTTTTTTGCCTCAAAAGAAGCAAAAACACAATGCATATAGTTCATCAGGATATCTGTAAAAGAGACTATTTTTTTTTCTTTTCAATATGACAAGAAATTAATATTTGAGCTTTCCGAATTTCTTAAAACTTATACTTGTTAACAAAATTATGATGTGAAAATAGTTTTAAAAGAAAAAAAAAGACAAAGAAAATCTAATTCTATAAAAATAAACTCTTGTTCCTGGAGGATGGAAATCAGATTACCTTTAGGATCTCTGAGAAAAACATCCAAGGAAAGACCAAACAAATGCGAGAGAACTTAGAAATATACAAAAAGAAAAAAAAAAAAAGAGAGACTTTTCAACGTTGTTGCAAATAGTGGGCTTGATCATTTTTCCCATTTGATCCCCATTTGATCAGTAATGAGGAAGTACATGAAATATTTTACAAGAAAATCTCAGGCTATTGAGCGTAAACCTTGAAAGTTTTGTAGTAATTCCTAATAAATAGCACTCTTAAAAGTGTTTTATTTTTAATCTGGCTGTTAAGCATTCTCTGGAGTTAACTGTCTTATATTCTTCTAATGTTTTAGACGTTTTCCACCAATGTCAAATAGAAGTTTACTTTTCTCAGTGCTAATATACTAAACATACCAAGTAACTCATAACGTTTCTCTCTTTACAAACCTCAAGTGTATAAAGGTTACAAGTGGTAGAATTCAAATAAATGTATAATATTTTATCAAAGGGAAACTTCACTTTCATGGTGATACACATTCCCTGGGACATTTTTCCCAGGTAAAAACATCTATCTACAGCTGTGTGTATAAAGACAAAATAACATAGTGTGGAATGGCATTTAACTAAATTATATAAGCTACTGAATTACTCTTGCAATTGTTATTTTTTTTTCTTGAGTATTTACATGTTTTTATGGGTTTAGCCTAGACACTTCTACGTGGTTAGTGTTCAGTAAGTATCAGTGATTTATTTGGGAAGAGGCAGGTGTCTTAATCTGCACAATCTCTCCAGTCTGCTTGCTTATTAAATTCAGACAGGATCAAAAAGTTAGAAACTTTTGCTCTTCGAAAGACACTATCTACAAAATGATGATACAAACCCCAAACTGGGAAAAAGTATTTGCAAAATATATATTGGATGAAGAACGTGCATTCAAAACAAGTTTAAAAACGCCCATGGCTTGACAAGAAAAAGACATACAGCTAAATTATTTTCAATGAAAAAACATTTGAACAAACTTCCCAAAACTTCACAGATGGTAACTAAAGACATGAAACAATATCATGTTGTTCATCATGTTCATGTTGAAACTCAATATCATTAAGTCATTAGAGAAATACAAATTAAACTGAGTTAGATATCACTACAAACCAAGCAGAGTGGCAAAAGTGTTTAAACCAACAGTGCCAAGTGTTGGTGAGGATACGGAACAACTGGAATTCTCATCTGTTGTTCCTGGAATGTAAAATGTTCCAACCGCTTTGGAAAATAGTTTGGCAGTCTTATGATGCATTTTCCATTTGGTCTACCAATCCTATTTCTAGGTATTTGCCCACGAGAAATGGAAAGGCATGTCCACACCAAGACCTGTGAGGTTAATTTTTATAGTAGCCTTATTCATCATTGTTAATAACTGGAAACAACCCAAATGTCCACAAATTAATGAGTGCACATATGAATTGTAACGCAAGCATACGATGGAATATTACTCAGAAAATGAAAAAGAACAGACTAATGCTACCTGCAACAGCGTGGATGAATCTTAAAAACAATATGCTAAGTGAAAGGAGTCAGGCACGAGAAAACTCCATGACTCGATTTGTATGATATTCTAAAAAAGGCAAAATTATAAGGACAGACCAGATCTGGTGGGTGCTGCGGGCTGGGAGTGAGAAAGGAGAATGATTACCCAGGCACATGGAAGAGGCTTTGGGAGTGATGGAAAGATTCTGTTTCTAAATTGTGATGGAGGTTACCTATTTACTTTTTCCAAAACTTAGGAGGTAAGATATTTTAAAAGGGTAATTTTTACTTTATGAAAATTATACCTTCAACAGACCTTTCCCTAAAAGGAGACGTGTGTGAGTGGGTTTACACACCCATAGGTAAAGTGATGGCCAAGCAGCCTGCCTGCCGATGATGAGGACTGATCAGAGGGATTAGGTCATGCACTACGATTCGACTTAATTTCACTAGTTGACTCTATGCTCATAGGGCATTTTATAAAGAACCGCCATCACCCCCAAACGCCATGAACCAGCACTGCCCCAACTCCCCCCAGTCAAATAAACCAAGCTTTTCACATTGTATTTGGTTTGGGTTTTGCGCTCTTTCCCTTTAAGTGTTAAATTGTCAAGTTGGTGGCCCGACCACCCCCATCTATCCTAAGATGTTTCGTTTGCCCCTTTTATAGGATCTTAAACTTAACCCGAGTCATTTTCTAAAGAGCGATAATGGAAGTGTTACGGGCAGATTGCGATGCACAAGTGCAGAGTAAAGCTTTTACTTAAATGGAACCTACCCACAAAAGGAAGAACCCCAACGTCACCGCAGCAGGGCCATGGCGGTGACGGTGGTGAAAACACTATTATCAGGAGGATTCATTTCCACCTTACTTTAGACCTTTTGCTGTAATTCCTCATATAAAAATCTCTTTCTTTCCTTGACCATTAATACTGATAATTATATCTGTATTTCTTAAGAATATTATGAGTTGCCATTTCTGCATAGTAGCAGATTGAATTTATTCACCTTACGGATATATTATTATCACAGATAATAACTGCAGCATGATAATTATCATTAATTATTCATTTGGATTAAAAGGCAAATAGGCTTGTATTCAAGGGTCTTCCAGAGCACCGTTCATTGTTCCCGAGCCCTGTGTGCCAGTGTGACTAATTCATACTCTTTTCTGAGCCACTGTTGACATCTGACGGGTCCCATATGTATTTATTTGAAAATATAATAAAAGGAATAAGTACACCGTTTCGGGATGGAGTCACTAAAATAGACATATGGTTTCTTCTTTGCCCTTTAAGTGAGGGTGTGCAATTGTCTGTTAAAACCAGGCCGCCGTGAGCATTGCTTCAGTAGATGTGTATGTATTTCCTTTCTTTGCATCCTTGCCTCGGACTATTTAAGCTCATATAAGCCTGTATATTTACATAATAGCTTTTTGCAAAAATAATAATGTGGTGAGTCATATAGTTTATCCTTCATTGAACAAAATGTTTTTAGCAGGGTTGTTTGTGCTTGTGTTTGAAGCTGACTTCAGTTTAATATGCAAAAAGAGCCTCTGCAAAGTTTGGAAAATCCGTAGAGAAATCAGAAAGAGAGAGGAGACAGAGAAAGAGGGGATGATACGTCTTACAAATGTGACTGCTTTTTGGTGGTTTGTTAGTAACATACCCCAAAATTGAGACATGTATATATTCGCAGAGTCTCTTTTATTTCTTCTCTTGGTCTTAGTCCTGATTTTTTTTTTGTAACCTGCCATTCATATTTATACGTTTAAAGTAGATATCAAATGATGGTTTGAAGACTATGCCAGGAGAGCTAATATTAACATAGTCTTGAGTGTCCTTGACGTAGTTGGAACTACCTTTTGAAATGACAGTGGAGTTTTTTTCTTTGTCTCCATTGGTGATGCAAGAAAGGAGCTGATATACTGCACTGGATGTTGCTTTTGAAAGAGACTTGTGCTTGTATTTGTCAAGATACTTTCACGCCGCCCTTCATTTTCTCCTCGTGACATTCCTCTGGGATACTGTAGGGCACTAGCATTATTCCCATCTATAGATCGGGAAATTGGGGGACCAGAAGAGTAAGTGGTGTTCAATTAGGGGTACACGGTGGTGGGACTAAATCAGGAACCCACGTCTCCAGACTCATCACCCCTCTTTCTGTGCCCCTCTGAGCACTGCTGTGAATCCTCTTACCCGGAAGATGAAGAAACAGGGAAGAACTTTGAAAACTCTGCCAGATGGAACTGCTGCAGATTTCAGAGCAGGAAGGGACCCCAGGAGCGGCGGCTGTGAGGCTTTGCAGTTCCTATCAGTGCTGACAGTGGGGCCCCTCCTATTTTTCAGCCGGTCCATTTAGGTGCAGTCACTCACGTCTGACAAAGGGGCGACGGTCAGAGACAGCTCTGTGAGCAGTAGACGCACGCTGTTGTAACGCAGGCTGTATTCCTGAATAGAAATCTCATTTTTAATCTATCATACTTAGAATAATAATAATAAGTACTCAAAACACCATATGCCAATAAATGCATTAAGCGAATTTCAGGCACTTTGCAAAGAAAATGGGTGCCCAGACAGCTTTCCATCACTAAAGAGTTGTTTAGGAAGAAGTCCCAATCTATGAGACATTTCTCTCTTTGACAATTAACAAAGTAGAAGAGGGGCACCTGGGTGGCTCAGGCGGTTAAGCCTCTGACTCAAGTTCAGCTCAGGTCATGATCTGACTACTCGTGAGTTCGAGACCCACGTCAGGGTCTGTGCTGACAGAGCAGAGACTGCTTGGGATTCGTTCTCTCCTCTCTATCTCTCTGCCCCTCTCCTGCTCACGTTCTCTCTCTCTCTCTCTCTCTCTCTCTCTCTCTGTCTCTCTCTCTCTCTCTCTCAAGTAAATAAACTTAAAAAACAAGAAAGAAATAGAGCTTGTAAACATTTCTTCTTGGGGATTTGGACTTTAACTTTACCATCCATCTACTCATCTTACAAGGATTTATTGACTACCTATGATATCAAGCTCTATTCTAGGTACCGGGGATATAACTCTGAATAACACAAAGCCCCTGTGTCTTAGTTCATCCAGGCCCCTGTAACAGTGTATCACAGACCAGTGGCTTATAAATAATGGAAATTTATTGTTCACGGTTCTGGAAGCTGGGCAAGTCCAAGATCAAGGTGCTGGCAGATTTGGTGTCTGGTGAGAACCCACCTCCTGGTTCATCAACAGCCATCTTCTTACCGTGTCCTCACATGATAGAGGAGACGAGGGGGCCTTCTGGGGTCCCCTTTTATAAAGGCACTAATCCCATTCTTGGCAGTGTCACTGTTGTGACCAAATCACCTCCCAAAGCCCCGCCCCAAATGCCATCTTACTGGGGGTTTGATTTCAACATATGAATTTGGAAGGAACATAAGCATTCAGTCTATAATACCCTGCCCTTGGACAGGATGCATTTGAGTGGGGCAGAAAGACGATGCACAAATATTGCATATTTCATAGTAGTGACAAGTGATATGCAGAAGAAGAATGTAGAGAAAGGCAGTAAAATGGACAGGTGTTGATTGGGGGCAACACAAGATGGGGCAGAGAGAAGGCAAAACCAAGGGAGGTGAAATGAGAGATGAGCAAAGATGTTGTTGCGTGTAGACTCTGGGGTCATCCCAGGGGGAAGGCCCCAAATGCAAAGGGATTCACGTGAGTGCGGGTGTTCCAAAGAAGAATCAGAACCCACAAAGCATCATGCGCCAGATAAAAATGTTCTTGCCGGTGATATTTAATTTGTTGTCAGCCTCTTTAATTTCCCTCTGAACATTTTTCTCTCTTCCTCTGAATAGGATTCTCTTCTGGCTGAGTCTCTTTGATCTGATTGTTTATGTATTTCTTTTTGGCCATGTTATGTTGACATTTCTGTCAACTCCCTGAAATCCGGTTCTAAAAATGGAATATTCTTCTAATAGTCATGATCACTTGAATATAAAATAACCTGGCACATGAGAAAACAGAGCCATGAATTACAACTGCTTTACAATTGAATTATGTTAAGTTTGGATGGATTGGAGGAAGAGGCCAAATTACATGAATTGTCGCTCCTGATGCTTTCCCTTTTTCTGAAAGGAATGCTGACTTTAAATCCATCAGGCTTATTTAAAAAAGACTAGCTAAGAGCTAGCGTTTCCTGAAAGCTCACATTACATAAGAGGCTCCACTGAGCACTCGGCATGTTATTTCTAACCTGCACATAATCCGATGCAGTGCACATCATTACCCCCATTTTCAGGTGAGAAAGCTGAGGTTCAAGTAGAATCACTAAGGCAAAGTTGTCTAGCCAAGTTTCCATTGTTCCAAAGTTGTGCACTTAACCATCATCTCTTCATTACAGTGGGGAAATAACAAGCCTTCTTCAGCACGGGGATGACATAGATTTCTGTTTCAAACAGAGAATTCCGGCAACAATGGAAAGGATGGATTGGGGAGGGATGACTGTGGGGTTAAGACAAGTGGGAGATAATTTCAGTTCAAGAGACAGACCTTAAACGAGCAGCATTGTCAATAGTGGTTCCGGTAACAATCAGCCAGCCTCTAGAGGACACGTATGATCTCTGCTATCCAAAATCAGGTGAATCTGGGTAAAAATGCCTATTCAAATGAGCTACGGAGTAATAACTTGACCATGTTTTATATAATCTTCCTGTAGCAGAAGAACACTGCCCTCTATTGCTTTTTGTCTCTTGGCTCTCAGTGGTCCAACCTGTACCAGGAAAAGAGGTGCCATCAGTCAGTGGGCAAATTGGTTGAAGAGTTTGAAATGTGCCCCTGGATGATCAGTAAAAGGTCCCCATCTAAACGGTCAGCTCACCACAGGTGCTCAGGAGTCTCACCCAGTTCTAGAACTCATACAGGCTTTAGCTCTCTGCCCCGACAAAAGTGATAAAGAGGCTCTGATATGTTTGTACAATTGCACAATTTTCAAACTTTACTGAAAATGTTAGTAACTGTAATTCAGTTCCCTAATCTAAATCGCCATAGAGAATGTGTTGAATATACTTATTTTGCCTTGCTCTGGAAAAGATGGAATAATTATGAATATAAATGGTTGCTGCTTCTTTCATGTAAAAAAAAAGACATTATATACATATAAGTCAAATAGAGTATAAGAGAGAAATAGATGCAGTGTAATAATGATGAGAAACCATAATATCTGCTTGGAGGTAGATGCGAAATTGCCACTCATTACTCGAATGGCGAGAAAGTTAGTAGGCAATTAGCAACAGCAAATGCCAAGTGGAAGGATAATTTGTAAGACAACAATAAACACAGTCTATACCAATGAGTCAGAAAGAGGGAGGAAGCAGAAGAGCCAATAAAACAAGCAGAGCAGGCACAGGAAAGACTGCATTTGCACCGTGAGAAAATAAAACAAATCTTCTCCACTCCTCATCATGACTTCCAGCATTTTCAGTTTGCGGCTTGTTCGGGACTAGCAGTGGCAAGAGACAAGCTTAGAAAATTATAGTAATAATAAGCCACACTGTGTGAAAAAGCGTGCTTTCCACCAACTAAACATCACCAGGACCTATTCACAGGGCAAGGCAAGCCCTTTTAGAGAAAGGGAAACTATGAAAATAGAAAGCAATGATTCAGCCCTTGAAAATCAAGGAACAAATAATTATATAATCAGTGAAGAAGGACCTGAGGGGTGTAAATCAGTTGGCTCGGCTACATCCACACACACAGGAAGTAATTACAGTGAAGAATTTTTAAAATTAAGAAACGCAGCGATTGGAAGGATGATCTCTGCACATCTAACATGTCCACTGATTCCCGGCGCTCACCTGACCTGACACGTTCTGGACCTATCAAAACGTGTCTTAGTCTCAATGATCTTCATAATCTTCCCCCATAATCTATGCCTTATGCAGAGAAGCTTTTCATACATGTGTAGATAGGACTATGTGTGTGGATCATATGTACAGTGAATGAAGTCTGCAGGTAGTAATACATATAAACATTTCTTAAGCAATGTAAGTTGTCGAAGAAATGCTTAAGTGCGTACTTTGCTACTCACTTTGTATGTGCTATCTCATTTAATCCTTACAGTCCTATAAGCTGGGTGCTATTATTTCATACCTTATATATGAGGACACACCCTAAAATTTTAATTTCTTGCTCAAGGTGAAGCTGGATCTTAAAGTCAGATCTGTCAGATGACTAAATGTGAATGCATAACAATAGAGAAGGACAATATACATTATAGTTGAGAAGAGCATTCTAGAACCCGGTGTCAGACAGACTGAACTAGAATCCTGGCTCTGTTCATGCCCTGCTTCTATTTAAAATCATTCAGCAGCTTAATTCACTTAATCCTCACAGCTGCCCTGTAAGGGAAGAATGATGATGGTGATGACACAGATGAGGACGGTGATGATTAAGGTGACAATGACAAGGATGTGACAGAGACAGGGGGTGGTGGTGATGATGACGGTGATGATAATGATGATGGTAGGGAGGATGGTGATGATAATGATAATGTCCATTTTCCAGAATAGGCAAACTGAGAGGTTAACTAACCTGTTCAGAGGCAGCTGGCTAAATAAGAAGCTAAGTTAATGTTGACCAGAAAGCCTGTGATTTTACACATACTACTAAAATCCTGGAGCATTCCCCATCTAAGGGCCATCAGTCACGTCTCAGCTGTACTGGCTTCCTAATGCCGCATAACAAATTTAGCTGCCTCAACACACGTGCATCATCTCACACTTTCCATGAGTCAGGAGTTTGAGTGCAGCCCAGCGCTTAGGGTCCACAGCTCAGGATGTCACCTGGCTGTGGTCTGGGTGTCAGCTGAGCCACTTTCCTTTCCGGAGCACAAGGTCCTCTTCCAAGCTCATGTGGTTGTTGGCAGAATTTAATTCCTTGTGGTTGTAGGACTGAGGTTCCTGCTTTCTTGCTGGCTATCAGCCAGGCACCTCTCTCAGCTTCCCGAGACCCCCACAATTCTTCACCGTTTGGCCCACTCCCAGACCCTCTAGAAACATGGCAGCTACTGATTCAAAGCCAAGAGGCAAATCTTCCTGACTTCTGCTCTTTTTTAAAGAGCTTGGCTGATAAGGTCAGCCCACCCAAAATAATCTCCCTCTGGGTTAACATGAAGTCAGTTGATTAGGAGCCTGATTTACCTATGCAAATTCCTTCCACCTTTGTCATACAATGTAGCAAAATCATGGGAGTAACATCCTATCAACTTTGCTATATTCTATGGATGGAAGTAATTGACAGGTCTCGCCCTCAAGGAGGGGCATTACACAGAGGGCCATTACCCTCAAGGGAGGGGCATTACTTAAAGACACGGTTCACTGGGGATCTTCTTGAAGTTATGCTGACCACAGCAACTTTGACATTACTTTCTTTAGGATTATCTGCTGTTCTCTGCAGTGGAGTTACTCTCTAATTCCCATGTGCCTTCCCGTACTTTCCAGTCATAGAATTTATCCGAGAGTAATGTCATGGCTTACTCCCCACTATGTGTCAAGCCCTTTCCGCCAGAGATTTTCTCTTGCTCACCGTGGTAGTCTCAGCATGGTTCTCAATGCATGTGATGAATAGGAACAATGATTATCCAAACAGCATTTCTTCAGACATATTAGTCCCTGCCAATGAATAAGGTTCAAAGGTCATGTTATCTTCTTGGATTTTTATCCAGTTCTCCTATTCAGCCAGTATTTTCACAGACATATCTAATAACTTAAAGGTCTACATTGCACTAACAAATAACAAGCGTAACAAACACATGATAGTTTTCACATCATCACTAACAGCGGATTTCTGAGTCATTTATTTTCTCGCTGTTTTCTAGGTGAAATATGCCCACGTTTGCAATATGAACAATACTTTCCAGTTTCACAATGCCTTATTAAAAAAGAAATCTTCAAAGTAAATCCTTCCGTGTTATATAAATGGATTAAAAACATAGATTTGCCTCATTAAAGGCCGGAAAAGTAGTCCTTGAATTCAGGGTTAAAATGAAAAAAGTGCAAGCCATGGAAAGATGATATTACCACAATGCTATAAAATACCTACAGGCAAGGAAGTCTGTGAGGAAAACACAATAGAATTTTTGGTGACAAAGTAGAGGGCAGAGTTGAGGTGATAGAAAACAGATCCGTAAGGGAAGAATGTTTTCAAGTCCCAAGCCATGATTCTACCATGTCTTGAGATAAGCAATTCAACAGTACAGGGAACCTGTGAACTGACATTTATCATTCACTTAAAAACCCACAGTGCTATGTGTTTGCATTCAGGGGTAACTTGAACCACATACTGTTGCCCTTAAAAATATATTGGAAATTGATCTTAGCTTTTTCACAAGTGGAGGCACAGAATCATTTGAATATTTTTTCAGGTTATAGCTAAAACTCCCTCAAGTTTGACTATTTTATTTTAGTCTTCATGTGTGGAAGGAACCACCATGTGGACACTATTAATAAGAGTCCTTTGCTCTATTTCTAGGTGAGTCTATCACTGGGATAATCACAAAAGCGCGCCAGCTCTATAATTATTTAAGACTAAAAAAGATACGTTCAGGATTTGGACGACATTCAAACTATTGCCTACAGCAACCTTTTTAAAAAGTTCTAAGGAGACTCCATAACCAGTTTATTGCTCCATTAAATAAAAGTATATCTTTTCCCTGACATGACTTCGGGATTCTCTCTTAGTGACCTAGCATCAAGATTCCCAAAGAGAAGGCTTGTAAATCATGCATGAAAATAAATGTAAGTCCAAATGCTCTGGGCTGCTCAGAGGGGGGACAGGAGCAAAGGATGGAGAAGAAGTCTGTTGGGTCCTTTAAAACGTCTGACAATAAATAAATGAAAATAAGAAATGGGCCCTATAATACCAGAGTTTATGTCTTACTTTGTGTCCTATCTTTGTTCGCAGGCAGAGCCAGAATATGCTCTGTACCCAGCCATTTGTGTTTAGTTGAGCGAGAGGGAAAGGAAGAAACTCAAGGGCCAACAAAGCTTTTGCGGGCAGAAGAGAAATTGGCCGTATAATGATATCTCAGATCTATATTTGTCAGCCTATTACAGTAAACTCTGCTCTCTACTGTCTATTAATAGTTGGCACTTCTGCAAAACTGTAGTTCAAAGATAGCCAATGTCCATAATGATGACCCGAGGGCTGCAGGAGCCCAGAGGGCTTCCTGCCCCATCCAAAGAGGTCACAGGCCTCTTGTGTCCTGAGCTCCAGCCATTCCAGACAGGTTTGCCCTCTCCGGCAACACATCCTGGGACGGAGTTTTATGCCTTCCTTGCCATCCATTCTAGCAGCTGAGAATTCCTTCCCCTGTTAGCACAGCACTATGCCCAGAGTCAGGGGCTCCATCAAAACGTGCTGAATTAATGAATGAAAGTCAATGCTCTAGGAATTTTTATCCACTGACACTTATTTTAACTCCTCGGACTACAGTGGAAGGCACTTGCCTACCACCCGTATCATTGGTGATTTTCTTCCGAATGCTTGAGAATTTCAGCCTTTCCTGCCTACAATGTACTAGCATGTTGCTGTACTCTGTCCAAAGGCCCGTCATAAGTTACCTCGTACATCCCGTCCTTTATACTCTCAGTGTCTACAGTTGTACCTGGCACGTGACAGGTGCTCAGTAAACAGATACTGGACAAATGGATCAAGAAGTGAATGAATGAATTGCCTCTACCACAATGTCTTTCCTGGATTGCTGCGAGAGATCCTTCAACAGACCCACTACTTACATACTTTACTCTAAATTGCATTAGTCATTATTTCCCAGACATACCTAGATTTTTCCCTATTTTTCCTCCTTCTTCAGGGTCCTCAAGTTTGACTCTATTCTTTTCATTCTCCAAGGCCTAGTTCAAACCTCCCTTCCTCCAGGAAGCCTTCACTGATAACCTTGGCTATAGTCTCCCCTACTCCAAACTCTGCTACTGCTGAGGCTGATCCTTTACTCCATTAATTCTCCTTACAAAGAAACCTGAAAATTAAATGTAATGAGTAAAATTTTATTTTAGGTATTCTAGTGTTTTATGTTTCAGATGAAAACAAATTTACATTTAATTACAGAAATTTGGGATGTTTGGGATAATGCTGCTTATTTTCTAATAAAAGCAGAAGAATGAGAAAATGAGTATATTAACTTTACCCCAAAGTCTGACATTCACTCTCAGCGTTACATAATCAATTTAATTTTATTTCTTCAAAGTATGAAAACAATTACTGATGTAAAAATTTTGGGGCGCCTGGGTGGCTCAGTCGGTTAAGCGTCCAACTTCGGCTCAGGTCATGATCTCACGGTCTGTGAGCTGGAGCCCCGCATCAGGCTCTGGGCTGACGGCTCAGAGCCTGGTGCCTGTTTCAGATTCTGTGTCTCCCTCTCTCTCTGACCCTCCCCCATTCATGTTCTGTCTCTCTCAGCCTCAAAAATAAATAAACATTAAAAAAAAATTAAAAAAAAATTTTAAGGCACTTTGTTAATCTGCTGAATTTTAATTTTTAAAATAGACAGCTTTCCCAAAAGCCTAATAGGCAAAAGTCTCACCTTTGGATTTTTGAACAAATATCACGGCATTTCATGTATTTAAACATGTACAATTGATTCGATCAGTGAATGTTTCTTACAAGGTTTGTAAATGGCATGTGCAACAAAAGTTGTTTTTTTTTTTCCCCCAAGATAACCCAGTTAGGCTTGACAGCTTGTTTACAATAGTACCCTGAAGACACATTCTACGGTGCTCAACTATATAAATATACATTTGAGATATACACTCTGGCTCGTAACATTTGTTAAACATCTGAAACATGAAGTCAATCCGGTTAGTGTGTTCTTTGTACCTCTTTAAATAGTATGAAGGAAATGGATCTCTAGACCTCACAAGTGCATCTATATACTCCTACTTCAATTGACATATACCACTGTGAAAATCAGAAAATAATTCAAAGACCTCAATAAAGAGAAAAAAATGGGGGATCCAAAGACACATTCTGGAAATACATGGCAAGCAGAGATAGAACACAAGTTATGAGAAATATGAGGGAGGGGCAGGGGTGCCTGGGTGGCTCAGTCGGTTGGGTGCCTGACTTTGGCTCAGGTCATGATCTCACGTCGTGGGCTTGAGCCCTGCATCGAGTTCTGTGCTGACAGCTTGGAGCCCAGAGCCTGCTTCAGATTCTATGTCTCCCTCTCTCTCTGCACCCCTCCCCACTCGTGCTCTGCCTTTCTCTGTCTCCCAAAAGTGAATAAACATTAAAAATTTTCAAAAAAATATAAGAGGGAGGGGCATAGGGCAAAGGTCCTCTGTTAAATCATACTCCTAGACCATTAAAGCCAAATTTTCCACCATTAAGAATTCATTCCTTTGGATCAAAACATCCCATAGGAATGCTCTGTTAAAATGTGAACATTACACAGACTATTAATACATATTGGCTATTAGTATCATAGGCTCACCACACCAGTCAAGAATATCTCTGTAAGACCAAGAATGGGTTTCACTGAAGACTTGTAACAAGAGTGAAAAAAAATAGAACGTTCATGGCTCTGCTCCCATCGCTTTCTTAAGAACCCCAGCTCTCCCAAGATTCCTTCAGAGCAGACCTGGGAATTCTGAAAAGGGGCTTTCAACCACATTCCAGGAATCCCTCTTCCTGGTTATCATTTTGGTCATCTTGTAGCTGTAGACAACCAAAGAAACAAGTGTGCTGTGAAGGCACCAAGGCTCTGTGATGAAGGTCTCAGCCATCCAAAGATGATGGCTTTGCTGCCCGTCCTTTGAGGCTGTGGCTGCTGATGCCTGATGCTGAAGGAATTCACATCTTTCCTAGAAAGTCATCTTTCCTCTCAGCCAAAGCTCTAGCCAACCATTTCTTCTTCTATCTTGAATCTTAATATATCAGCATTTTACAATTTTGTTCACTATTTTATTATAACTCCTGTGTCCCCGTGCTCTCGGTTGAACTATTTGATTTTCATGGATGACTCAATGGTCAAAATACAGAAACTTCAATAAGCTTGCATATAATTCTATTGGGTGTGGGGAATTAAACTTATTTAAATTCCCCAAGCATTAACTCACTATCTCGTCTCATGTTTTGGTCTTCAACCACCTTTCAGCAATTTTTATGTTCTTTTTTTCCATTTGAAAACCATTCTCCTTGATGAAGAAAATAGAAACAAACTGGATTAAAGAGTAGGTTGGCTCTTTCTTTGATATGTGTTAACATCATAACATCTTTGAACAGCAGACACATCCACATTTTTCTTAGCCATTTTTAGCGATCTTGAACATTAATAAACTTTTATCTTGTACTGATCTACAACCATTGTGACTCAGATCTTAAAGGTTTGTGCCTATCTTCTATATTTTTTTCTTAGTCATGAGTTCCTTCTGTCTTATTTGGTATATTACAAAATCTGAACTCATGAAGGAGCTAATTTTATAACTATTTTAGGTGCTTTAACCTTCAATCTCCTTTCCTTCTCACTTAAGTTAGTCCCACTTGCAGAGTCAGAATTACATATTTATTTAAACTTCCCATTCCCTTTAAAATCATATTCTCTTAAAGAGTCCATGAGGTTTCTCTAGTTTGGGGAAGCTGTTTTCATGGGAGACAAAATGGTACGAGGAAAAGGACACAAACTCTGGAGTCTGAAAATCTATGGCCATCTTCTAGCCTGGCTAGTGCAGAAGAGATGATGCATAAATATCAAATAAGTGAATGAATGAATGAATGAATGGTGATCTCAAACAAGTTAATCCCATTGAGCCTCAGTTTTCATATCTGTAAAATGGTAACACAAGTATCTATTTTAGAGGCCCATTGTCATAAGTAAATGAGCCATATTATCTCTAGGAGCATTTCTAATGACAGCATTTTTCTTTTTAGCTTTGCAGAAGTTCCAAGCTCACCCTGGGATTCAGGTATGCTCATAGGGCTGGCTGTCTTGACATCCTGGTAGAGTTGGTTGGCTCTCTTAACATTTTTAATCTTTCATTTTTATTAAATTAATATATGCACATACTTTAAAGATTCACCCAGGTCTATAAATTTTGTTAATAAGCAGCTGTTGTTAGCATCTTCCCCCTAGCACCCTCAACTTCCCCTTCTTCAGAGGTAACCACTTTTAACATTTGTAGCTGATTGTGTTGGTATTTACCTGTATATTCTAAATGACACGCTTACGTTGCTTGTACTCGATATTTCCAGCTCTGGACATTATCTATTGACTCCCCACATGGAAGGTTAGCACGTTACACTCTTCCCTTCCTAGTCTCCACCATACATAGATGCCCACCTCTCACACCCCAGCCTCTCAATATAGTTATTTTAAATATTTGATTACATTAACATTCAGCATGGACATTATTTTGAGTCTGCACCATTCAAGGCTAAGCCGTGGGATCAATGGTAATTACCTTTACTTTCCTGCATATTTTAAATTGTTTCTGGCAATTAAAATTGTCTTATCTATTTTCCTAGCTTTCTGTGTTCTTGTCACAGATTCATTTCAAACTTAACACGTCCCAGATGAACACTCTGGACATCCACTCCCCTCCCTAAATGATTCTTCTCCCAGTCTCCCCATCTCTGTGAATGGCCCTCGCTCTAATCGCTGAAATCACCCTTACTCTTCCTTTCCCTTCACCCCTTACATTTGACCTGTATGCAGGATGCATTCAGAATAGATCTTGAATCTATCTTCCCATCTCACTGCCACCCACCAGTGCAAGCCCTTTCTTGCTTCCCTTAGCCTTTGTCATAGAGTTCTATCATTGGTATTCCCCCTTCACTTTCCTCCATCCCCGGTGCGATCATCATACAGCAAAAGGCCCTTCAAAAACTGCAAACAACACCATTCTGCATCCACTAGATGAACTTCTCAGTGGCTTCCCGTTGTATTCCAAGTGAAACCCATACAAGGCCCACTCTGCTCCAGTCACACTGGCCCTCTGTGAGCTCCGCGGAGCACGCATATCCCATTCTAGCAGCTGGGCTGTAGCTGTTCCTTGGGCTTAGATGCTCTTGTTCCTTCTCACCCTGCAGTCACTCCCCAAGGCCCTGCCTGCTCTGTACTAAAGCAGGTTCTGCCCAGAACTATCTTATCAGTCTGCTTACTTCCTTCGTAACGCCAATCACAATTAACCTATTTAAATTAAGTCCATAACTGCAATCATTTTATTTGTTTATTTAGTTGCTCACCATGTAAACTCCATGAAAACAGGGGCCTTGTCCCTTTTGATCCTCATTGTACTCATGGCGCCATATAATGCATATTTGAATTCTTAATGACTAGATGTTAGAATATAAGGAATGGCTACGTTTTGAGTGTTTTTATTTTAGAAGGACAAATAGCAAATTTGAAGTTTGGTGCTTGTGGTTTCCACGTAGATGTGACGGCTGTGGTGGTAGAATTCACCAGAGTCAGAGCTAGGGGGAAGAGGAGGCCAGTGCGTTGATGAGTGTAAGGATGTATCCTGTTCAATACTTTCGACACTAACCTGTAGGAAGAGTAGACCACACGCTCTTCAGGTCTGCGTGCGGCATAGGACCGGGTGGTGTGGCTGGAGTTCTGGAAGACAAGGAGAACTTGCGGTGATCTCAGGTGGCCAGGGTGGCGTCAGCAGCGGAGCTGGAAAGATGCTGTTTGACCTGAAAAGGGGAGACAGAGACCTGCTGGAGTCCAGGGAGCCATGCGACTGCAAAGGGGAAGGGGAAATGCTTCCTTAGCAGTGCTTTGTGAAGTGTGGCTGCTGTTGTTAAAAAGCACTCGGACAACCTTATTCATTTACTCTTTTGCCTGCTGTGACCGAGGCCAGTTCCTGTCCATAAGAAATTCACAGCCTTACTTTTAGCTGTTGCAGCTGGGATATAGGCTCCAGACATAGGCAGGTGACAGTAACACGCTACCCTGTGATCCCGTGGACCCCATGCGGCTTAGGGTGTCCTAAGCCTTCTTCTGGTGTCATATCTTGGGAAATGTGTTGTTAGGCTATAGGATTTTCAGAGGGGAGACAACTCGGATGTCAAGAATTCTAAAAGTTAGAACTTCTGATAAAGAACGGCAAAGGGAAACGGAGCTGTTTAACCCAGGAAGAGATATGAGTTGAAAAGAACCAAGAGGCCCTTCACACGGCATGAAAGTGCTCTGTAACAAGGACGGTGGTCCCTTTGGGACCGTTCTGAGCACTGGGACCAGTGTGCACAAGGGGCAGTGCGGAAGCAAGATGCCGCCCCAAGGAGAGGTATGTTGTGACAAAGACGTGCCACTTCTCCACGGTCGAACAATGGCTCGAGCACCCTGGCAAAGGCGTGAGCCACTGTTACCGGGGTTTGCAAGCATCCCCAGCATGCCCTTCCGCCGTTCACAGGTGTGCCATGGGTGGCTGGTCTTCCTAGGGTGGCTGCTGGCTCTGAAGGCAGTGATGCTAAGCCAGGGGAAAGCCCACAGAGGCCCAGGCAGGATAAGCCTCTATTCAAAGACAGTTAGAGAGAGCATAAGTTAAACCGCTTTTCTGTTTGTTCGAAGATTTACTTCTGTACATTTATTCTCTATGGAAACAGGGGAGCTGGCACGTGCAACGTTCCTCATAAAGCTCTCCTATTATCATTGATCAAGCTACCTGGCTGGTGGTCATAAATGAATAAACAGATATAAATCACCAAATAAGCAGACACTCCGTTCTGTTTTTATATACCACTAAATGCTTTTTTTTTTTTTTTTTTTTTTTTGGCCACATCCTGTAATAGCGGAGGAAGTCTTAGATGATTTGATAATACAAACAATTAAGTCGGGAACCTTTTCCTAATGAAAGGAAATTATAGATATGTGCTTTTCTGGCAGCCTTTAGTACTTCACACTACCAGCCGCCTCTCTCCTCCACCAAACACACACACACACACACACACACACACACACACACACACACACCCCACATGGTTTCCCTTGTAGGAGTCAGTTGAATTTGGCTCAAGTGCATTCACTGATGTCTTTATCCCAGCACTCACACTCAACTTGCCCTGATAAAAATGTTTTTATTAATAACCTAAAAATTTAATGAGAGCCCTGTCTTTAAAAAAATATCCAGTGCTCCTTTTGCACTAAATTTATAATGAGCCTTTGGGAAATTTCTGAAGTTCTTACACACGTATTAATTCCCATTAATTAACTTAAAGGCTGCAATGCAAATAAAAACAGTTCCCATCTTTCGAAAGGGCAGGGCTCTGAGTGGGAGAAGGATCCCTGACTCAGGATGTTTCCCGTGCTCCCGTGAGCTGCTGACTGCTCCTTGATTCTGGCCTCCCGCTAAGACCAACACTGAGCTCCAGTAAGACTGAGTGGAAGTTTCCCAAGAAGCTGGCACTCTCTCTCCTCAGTAGCAGGCCAGGAGCTGCATGAGGTGACGGAAAGACCAGACACAGGCTAAGTTCAGATCCCAACTCTGTCTTATGTGGCCTTACACAAGTTATTTACTACAGTGAGAAAGTAAAGTCGTATGCCACAACAACAGTTCACGATGGTTGTGCAGGCATTTCCCGATTCTCCTGTTAACATTAGAAATATCTAAGGGATTCCCTCAGCTCCACTTAGGAACTGGCAAAAGTGACATTATCCCCATTTGCACCAGAAGAAAAACGCAGGTGAAAAGTTAAAGGATTTCTCCCCAAACGTGAAGCTCTGAGATGCATGGAACTATATTTCACAGGAAAGAAACAAAACAACCCAGCTCTTACTTCTATGAGGCAAAGATAGTATCAATGGTTCCCTAGCCCTAGGGTAATCTGAAACAGAGCTGCACCAGGGCTCTTGCTTAGCAACACGCCCCTCCCCAAACGCACAGCCACGCCAGCTTTACTCAAACACCGCATGGGGACAAATGGCGAAGTCAGAATTTGAACCTGGCATTTGAGAGCTGATGCTTGGGCCGCTAAACCCTTCCTCCAGCACAATAGCCTCCTAGAAGGAGACCGCAGGCAGACATTCTTCATCAGCGGGCTGCTGAACACTGCGGCTCTCTGATTGTCCTCCAGGAAGCTCTGCCTCACGAGGGGAAGTAATTATGCACCCAAGGAAGGCAGAGGACGTACTCTGTACGCTTTCGGCATGGGGAGGGATTACAAGCACTAGCACTGTGTTAGAACAAGTCTCTGGCAATCCACTCTTCCACGATGGGAGGGCCCCGACACAGCCCGGCAGGTTGCAGCCATGAGGCAGAGGGCTTTCGCTGCTTTGCGTCAGGGCCCAGGGAAAAGCAGACAGGAGAGAGGGAAGAGGAAGATGAGGAGACTGAATATTGGTTTTCTTAAATGGAAAGTAGCTACAAGTTAAAAAGTTGCTTCAGAAACACCAGGGAAAAGAGAAACATATACAAGCTTAATTAATAGAATTCAGATGAAAGAAGGGTAAAGCAATGAAATATTCATTATAGATCTCATATAACTATGATGGAAAACAAACTCAATCGAAAGATGCATTAGAGAAACAAAACCCTTAAAAATTAAAAAAAATTTGGAGGAGGGGTGCCTGGGTGGCTTCGTCGGTTAAGCGTCCAACTCTTGATCTAGGCTCGGGTCATGATCTCATGGTGGTGAGATAGAGCCTCGCTTCAGGCTCCGCACTGAGTGTGGAGCCTGCTTGGTATTCCCTCTCTCCCTCTCTCTCTCTCTCTCTCTGTCCGTCTGCTCACGCACACATGCTCTCTCACTTTCTTTCAAAATAAACAAACATTAAAAAATAATAACAATAAATTTAAAATGTGGACAAAACAAGAAAAAGCCAGCAAATGGTTCAAGCGTAGGTTCAAGGTTTCCTGGGGCTTCCTGGGCATTTGAATGATTTGCAAGTGGCAGAGCACACATTTGTGAAGCAGACAGTATGGGTCATGGCAGATGTTGTAGATGAAAACTGGACAACAGGATGTCTCTGTGTCCAATTCAATTCACATGCTCCTTGATGAACTGAAGACAGAAAATTCTGGAATACAGAAGAAAATAAAACGGAGCTGGGGAATAAAAATAATGATGACAATAGCAATTATAAAAATAGCTAACGTTTTTGTAAAATGTTCTCAGGTGCCCGAGAGCATGCCAGGCATTTTAAATGCATTATCTTGCTTATTCCCCGTAACAACACAACGTAAGAAACAGGTTCCACCATCATCCCAGTTTACAGGTGAGGATAAGAAGATTCAGACAGATAAACTTGTTCAAGGTCACAAAATAATTAAGTGGCAGACGCAATGTTTGAATCCCATTATCTGCCTGACTTTAGTGTTCGAGCTAATAAAATTTATATAAAATTTCAATCATTGTGTACCCTGTGCTTCTCAAAAGCTCCTGAGTACATGTATATTTAAAATCGCAGTTTCCTTTTTTTTTCTTTCCAAAAGCCATCTTCTAAAAATAATAGGTAAATTGCAAACTGTAAACTTTATCATCATGCTTATGAGGGATGTGGAGGTGGGGGCACCTAAAAGATGGGCCGGGAAACTGAGTTATGAATTTATATATTAAAAGATTGAGAAAGTTTTCCTTTGATTTGCATTTTTATCTGAGCTAATTGATGCTTTGGAAAACTTGGAGTATTTCAAAGAGCCAGCCTTTTTTAAGTCCAGGCAAATCCTCTCGTGTTTCTTTCCAGATTGCTCAGCCCTATCTCTCCAGCTCTCTCAAGACATTAATATGTAATCTCTCCACCAAGCAAAGGATCAGGTCATATAGTGAGTCACAGCACCTAGTAACACAAGTACTTATCGGATGAAAAAGATTGATCATCCTCCTCCCACCTTCCCCATAGCTGCACTTTGGGATTTGCTATTTCAACAAATCAAAGAAAAGTATTTGCAAATCATGTGGTGTTCTCTGTGTGTATTCGATTCAGAGAAGAAACACTCTCCCCTCCCATGATAATCATCAATAATCTCAAACCACAAAGAAACAGAATCCAAAGCAGATGGACGCCCACAAGGAAAGGAAAAATGCTTCAGCCCTAGCAGTTTAGACCATTCTGGCAGAGAGACTTAGTGGGAACCTAGAGTGACCACTTCAGTGTGGCCCCAGATACGTTCTAGAAATCTCTCTTCCTTTGCAGTGGAGGGGATGGCAGGAGGGTGGGGAGAGGGCAGAGGTACCCCATCCTGTCCAGGAAAGACCTGAAAGCCTTAATACTGTCATCCAACCAGGGGGTGTTCACGAGATTGAAAATAAGTCAAGAGGGGAGCCTGGGTGGCTCAGTAGGTTGAGTGTCTGACTCTTGATTTTGGCTCAGGTCATGATCTCACAGGTTCATGGGTTCGATCCCTGCATTGGGCTCTGTGCTGAGAATGCAAGGCCTGCTTGGGATTCTCTGTCTCCCTCTCTCTCTTCCCCTGCCCCACTCATGCGCTCTCTCTCTCTCTTTCTCTTTCTCTCTCCCTCAAAAATAAATACATTTTTTAAAAATGTTAAAAATGGTTTAAGAGTGTGAAATCCGGTTTGTATATTCAAAAATTCAAACCGCATTTTAATCATCTCATGTTATAACCTTTGTGCTAATTATTACACACACTCCTCTCCTACCCTCTCAAAGAGGTCCTAAACTGCCATCAGCCCTTCCTGAATCCCATACCTTCATCCCAGCATTGGCCACTTCTGCAGAGAATCCTGCTTATTGAGCAAAATTCTCCCAGTGCAAGCATATTAACTACGCCCAGGAATTAGCCCTTCCACAGACTATAAGAACTAAGCTCATGATTGGATAGTGACAGCTCGTTCATCAACTTCAGTAGATCAAGGAAGGCCAGTCTTCTAGTCTGTGCATTTGGCCCTGGGAGCACAGGAGATGCTTTTTCCAGGAATCCATTCCATCCTACACCCCTCAGGAGCCCCCTGCCCACTGGAAATCCCCACCTCCCATCCCAGGCAGGGCCTTCAAGCGGTAGTTTTCCATACAGAGCCACAGAGAAAAGAACTGTACAATTTAACCATCGGTCACTCCCCAGAAGACTCCACTTTTACCTGTCTACACTTTCTCCAGGAGCCAAAAAGAAATGAGCACATTAACCTGGTTTATTAAATTAAACAATGAAATACATCCAAGCCTTCTTCCTTCTCATTCAGTGTATGTTTTTCCTCAAGCGTATGAACTGGCTTATCATTTACTTCAATATCATCAGAAGCACCCATAAACAACAACAAAAACAAAAATCCTACAAAATAAAGTCGTAGCTATAACAGGGGAAATTTTTTTTCCCTGAAATTTCTGAGATTCTAAGTCTAACCTCTTTGATGTTCTACCCACCGTGTTAAGTAGTTCATCACAACCCCTTTTTTTCTTATTATATATAGTTTTAATACCCCAAGAAATAAAAGTGCTGAACTCTATCTGATATTTTACTGAACTCCTGAACTATTCTGAGCTAAGTATGACAGATGCCCTAATGCTTGAGCTAGGGAAGTTGTTCTTTTAGTTCACGCATGGAACATTTCCATTAAAAACCAGAGACCTCGCTTCTAACCTTGGCAATGCCTTCTCCATATGATTAATTATTTTTATGTGCACTGTCGTCCATTAGGGAAGTGTCAGTGTGCCTTGGGACCCAGATGCCTTTACATGGATTATTTTGCCCACTTTGTTTTCCCCTCTGCTTCATTCAGCAAAATAAAGAATTACATTTCTTATATACTTTTATTTTAGATATTCTGTGAAGTTATTATGAATTTTACACTTTAAACTGGGATACTATTCGGTAGTAGTCTCTTGAAGGATTCTGTGTTAGTGCCACTGAACTTCAAAAATAGAAAATTAAAATAGAAAAATTCAATCAGGAAAATCTGGTACAACCATTTAGAAACAATTTAGAAAGAAAACAAGTCACATATAGTCTTTTGTCATTTGAGGATCACTATGACTTTTCTATTTATATAAATAGCATTATCTGCCTTATATATACCCACAGGCCATTAAACTATACTCTTTAGAATTTTTGCCTATTCTGTTCCAAAGCTTTTATTCTCACTTCAGAAATACATTGTTCAGTTGAATCCCAGGAGAAGACAATCGGTGATCTCTTACTGTGAAAGTAAAATTTTTCTGTATGTTTAGTAGAATATTTACAAAGAGCTGAGTATTTTAAGTAGGGTAATATTAATAGTTTTATAATTGAGTTAATAAACAAACTCACTACAATTTCTAATCTAGTTCTTATTCTGAAAGACAAAAAACTGCATCTCTACCCAGCAAGCAAATATACAAAAATGCCTCTTTTTTTTTTTTAACTTTATCTTGTTCCTTGAAATTCCATTATGGTGATGACTCTCGCTCAATAATTTGATTTTCCAGCCACAACTGTATACAAGGTTTAAAATGTATGGACATTTGTATCATCTTCTCTCTATTTCGGTCAAGATCTCTGGTTTATTTTAAAGGTACTTAAAATGCTTGGTGTGTTTTTTTTTTTCTTGTATTAAAGATTTTGAAGTTGTTAGATTAATTGTGGCTTCTTACTTTCTCATGTTGTATTGAAGAAAGAGGAAAAGAAGAAAGAAAAAAGAGGGAGGTGAGCAACACATTATCATGATTATTGTTATTATTATTTATTAAGAAGTGATTACGTGTTAGGCATATGCTAGGCACTTACATAAATCATTGCTAATGCCCTCATCCACACTGTCGCTTCTCTCATTTTGCATTTAAGGACATAGTGACTCAGGAAAGGCCATCGGCATATCAGAAGCCACGCAGCTACTAAGTGGCAGAACTGAAAAGGTCTCTCTCCACTTTCTGGTTCAAGCCCACAGGGCCCCCCTGAGGACCTCCGCGGCTCCCACACCAGCTGTCAGACGGTCACTCGGAGCGTCACAGGAGCCTCTCAATCCCACACTCAGAAAAGGCCTCAGCCACCCAACTCTCCAAGAAGTTAATATTGGAGCTTAATTAGTCTGGCTTAAGGCTTTGATAGGGATCAAATTTCAAATGTCCTGTGGACAGAACTAATAAGTGGGGGGGGGGGGGACAGGGGGGACTAACTTTTCCTGCAGGCCTATCATGCAGCAGGTGCAGGAAGAACAGGTGCCCCTTGAATTTCTGTCCCCTCTCACCTGCGAGCCTGTGGGCCTCCCACCACCGCAACACTCGTGGCGGGAAAGAACATCGGGACCCGTTTGGTGAAAGGAGGGTGGACAAGTTTAAGAATAATAACGAAAAGTAACAGTTGCACTACTCTTGTTAATAATTAGCATGGCTTGGGGCGCCTGGGTGGCTTGGTCAGTTAAGCGTCCGACTTCGGCTCAGGTCATGATCTCACGGTCCGTGGGTTCGAGCCCCGCGTCGGGCTCTGTGCTGACAGCTCGGAGCCTGGAGCCTGTTTCAGATTCTGTGTCTCCCTCTCTCTCTGCTCCTCCCCTGTTCATGCTCTGTCTCTCTCTGTCTCAAAAATAAATGTTAAAAAAAAATTAAAAAATAAATAATTAGCATGGCTCATTGGGAGGAAAAAGCAAAAGGCTTAAAACTAGACTGTCACGGGGCACCTGGGTGGCTCAGCTGGTTGTGTCCCACTCCCGATTTCAGCTCCAGGCATGATCTCTGGATTGGTGAGATGGAGTCCCGTCAGGCTCTAGGCTAATTTCAGATTCTCTGTCTCCTCTGTCTGCCCTGCCCCTCCTAGGTGTGGTTTCTCTCTCTCTCTCTTTCTCTCTCGAAACAAACAAACAAACAAACTGCCACAGGCCAAAGCCCCCCACCTTAGGGGGCCCTTTAAACTCTTCACTTTCTGTATTTCCTCTCCAATTCTGTGTCTGTGAGCATATGTATAAACATGTATTTATTGAATATGGAAAGAAATATAATTAAAATGTAAATGCCTCATGCCTTATCCCTAATCCAGTAACTCCTCCCCTCAACCCCAAATGAATATTTTTATTATGCTTCCATTCAGATTCAAACAATTTCTGTGTGTCCAAAGGCTAACTCTGCGTCACATTTCATGGAAAAAAACCAAGCACATAAGACACACAGGAAACGTAGTAAGGATGCAAGTAATAACCAGCTTATGTTGACCAAAAAGGTAACGAAGGATAAATAAAACAGAAAACCTTAGGCCAAGATTAAAACACACCCAACGTAAGGAAGGTCTAGCTTCCAGTTGTTTGACAGCAGTGCCTACAAACTCTTCTTCAACATAAGTCAGAAATCTCACGATTTCACCCATTTGATCCCCACCACATCCATCAAAAATTATACTGCCGCTTCCAAAAAATAAGATCAATCATTGTCTGGAGCTTAGAACAAATGAGAAAAATGAAAGGAGATATTTTAAGCAACTAATATGCTTGAATTCATTTATTCGGCACTTTCTACTTCAGGCTGACCCTGAAAACACACACCCATGTCAGTGATTGTTATCCACATACCCACACGAGAACACTAAGATTAAGGAAACAGCAACTTGCCCAAAGTCGTAAGCAAGGGACAGAGGAAGGAAGACTTCCAATTCAGACCATCCGACTCAAAATCTCATATACATAACGCCCAGCCTTCATAAAGTGTTGTTTTTCTGTTTTAAGGGAATCAAAGGTAAAGGGAATTAATTTATGCCATTTTATATCTGAAAGTCCTCTAACCCTATCGCCTTACAATACTACTTATGCCATAGCCTGAAAATCCCAATCAAGTGTAAGCAATCAGAAACTATAAACTATAAACTTTTATTTCATGAGACCCAGAACTTCAACTATCTCTCACTGATGAATATAATCTTTCAAAATAAAATGTCTCTAGGTCCATTTGATTCTAACAGTTTGGGGAAGTTACTAGAGGATTTTAAGCAGGAATGTTTCGTAATTCCTGAAAGTGAAAGATCACATTAAGGACAAAAGGAGCAGTTCACAAAAGGACTGGGGTTCAGGGTGTGCACCCAGGACGATTCTGGAAAGATAAATTGATGGGGACACTGTGAAAAGCTTAATTTGCAGTCGTAAGGGGCTCCAACTTTGTCCTGGAGGCCATGGATGGAAAAAAGAAAAAAAGAAAGAAAAAGAAAACGCAAGGACTTTAAATTTTATTTTAAATGAGGGAGTGTGGCATGCTCAAGGTTTAACTTTTGAAAGGAAAACTCTGGTGGTATAGAGGAAGGATTAGTGAGGACGGTCATGGGCAGCAGAGAAAGCACTCAGCAAGCTAAGGATTAGTCCTTGTAAAACGATTCAAATGAGGGCCACTGGCTGCAGGGTGGAAAGGAGAGAACAGTTTGGGGAAATATCTAGGGGAAGAATTTTTTAAAATGGGTTATGGTTGGGAGCTGAGAGGGTAGAGGCCATAGAGAATAGTTCTTGTGTGACAGAGACGGGGGAGGGCCAGGTCTGAGGGGGAAGGCAACGCGTTCAGTCCGCGGCGCTTGAGTTGCTTTAGCAAAATGTACAGACATACAGGTGGGTGTCCCCGAGGCCTCTGAAAGTAAGAATCCAGAGCTCACAGTGAATGTAGGTTCAATAACTGGCCGTGTACACTATGCTCTGAAGAAAACCCCGGATGTCCGCAGGCCTTTGAAAACAGGAGCTGATTCTTTCCCTTCCATCACTGTGTTCACATCACACACTGTCTTCCAGTTTCTCCCTCCATACGTTAGAGGAGCCCCGGTGCAACTACAACCTCTCCGTCCCTGCACACTCTGCAGGATGCAGTAGCGAGAACACTATGAATACCTTTGTGATTTAAAGACCTGGTCTGTGAGAGGAATACTTCAATCCTTTGAGTGTAAATAATCCCATTTATCTCAAAGATATGTTTCCGAGTGTTTATTATGGGCCAGGCACCGTGTTTGGTGCTAGGAACAGCAAGCAAAAACAAATACAAATCGGGCCCAGAGAACTTTCCAGTTAGTGGGGAGAAACAGACTCCAAGCAAATAACCCCACAGAGGACGTCAGGGACCCTAAGAAGAGACGACACTTGGCAGTTCTGTGAGTGTGTGGAAGAGAACTGTCCTGGAGAAACTTCTCCCAAGAAAGTGATGTTTGCATCCGACTTTGAAGGCTGAGCAGGAGATGGCTGGAGAACAGCACAGAAGAAACCCCAGTGGTGAGGAGCTGAGTGAGGCCCGCGGCCATACACAGGGAGGCGGGGGCGGGGGGCATGCTGAGAAGGTGCTGGAAGTGTGAGTGGGGCTTCAAGGCCTTATAACAAGTTTAGTCTTCAAAGCAAGAACAATGGGAAGCCCCTGGGTGTTGAGCAGACGACATGACCTGATTTTTGTTTTGGGAAACCCATTTGGTGCACAACGTAAAGGACAGATTGGCTCCCTTCTTGCCATGGTTAAAATGCGACCCGACGCCTCTCTTTGCCCAAACTGATTTTCTCGTCTGTTCATCTTAGCAGAATGCTTGTAACCAGGCTCGGGCCAGGCTAGGGCAGACTTGGAAACAATTCACATTCGTCCATATAAGATACAAGCCGCCATCCCCCTGGTCCTGGGGACACCATAGCGAGAGTTGTTCAACGGCGATGATGGAAGAGCTTACTGCTCACAAATCCATGCCGAGGGGACAGGGTGCAACGAGAAAAATCAGTTCACTTGGGTTCTAGTTCTCTGACTGCCATTTTCTCAGTATAAAACCATGGGACAGTCCTGTGAAATGTTCCCACTACAGACACCTCATCTTTCAAATGCAGAACAAATGGACAGGCTCCCTTCTGCCCTCCTGGCTCTACTTAACAAATAATGAAGAAAGGGCAATTCTTAAGTCAAACCACTACCTTGTTCCACAAGCAAAGAAAAATGTGTTGATAACAACGAAATTGTCATGTCTCTGGATTCTGCACTTGAACATGTGGATAGAGATTCTAAAATGTAATACACTGGCCCTTTTCGGGATCTGTCATTTAAAACTGCACTCTTTACATGTGGAAATAAGTGCACGCCCACAGTCGCTTCTTCTGTTTATTATCTACCAAAAATACCCTGAAATCTGTTTGGGCTCCTAAAAATCCTGAAATAGGTGCACTGTTTCCTTTCCAGGTAAACCAGGTTTGCAAATGATTAACAGCCGGAAATGGGATTGGTACTTTCTTCCACAATCTCAAGTCCATAAGGAATATGTAGCTAATTTAAGCTTCATTGTATTAAATTGTAGAACACACCATAAAATACTGATACTACAACTTGCATCAAACAAGTAAACATTTGTTATGGGGACAGTAAAATTTACTTTTCACAAAAGGAGCCTACAGTAATAATGCATTCAATTCTATTTCCCAGAATGCTTCTTAAGTATGTTAATAAAGTCTTTATTGTGTCTGCTTATAAAAGTCGCCACCATTTCCCATTAGAAAGTCTCTGTTTATTCATCAAACATTTACTGACAGTGACTGCTGGGAGCAGCCTCAGATTTCCACTCCATTACACGTTTGTGGCATAAAGCACATTAATTATAGATATATTACAATATTCAACTCATTGAGGAAAAATTAGATGATCAAGGCTCATTTTCCTTGACAATAAGCAAGTTAATGAAAATACTAATTACCTGATGATGGAGTGGAGCCTCCAGGATTGAATGCTTAGCATCTGTAAGAGAGTTCTGTGAGTCTAGCACAGAATATTAAAGCCAGAAGCATTTGAAGTCTATGAGGTGGTCCTTGCAATTGTCCGGTGCTCTTTAATCAGAGGATAAAGGACAGTCAGAGAAGAGGCAGAGTTTTTTAAGACATTTGGCAGAAGTCGTTGAAAAGCCACGCTCTTTACGGAAAAATGTTTAAACGGTATCAGCTGGAACACAAAGCGGCTTCATTTTAAATAATTTGCAGGGAGTTGGCTCATTGACAGCGAGGATATTGGCATCTCCCAGTTATCCATTTTGTTAAAATGTCAGAACTGGTTTCAGCCATTTTGAAATTTTAAAGAAGGAAACCTGCATTTGAAAACCCTCTTCTCTCAACTTCTAGACATTTAGACTGAACCATAATAAATTCCCAACACAAGAAAGCCAGTCCACATCCAGTCAGAAGCTTAGAGATCCTTAAGAAGAGGACTTTTCTTAATAAGCATGTGGAAAGGCACTCAACATGTGTTGTCACCAAGGAAATGCAACTTCAAATGACACGGAGATACCACCGCACACGTTTTGGGATGACTCACATCCAACCAACTGACATCAATTGCTGGCAAGAATACTGTACAACAGGAATTCTCATTCACTGCTGGTGGAAATACAGACACTTTGGAAGATACTGTGGCAGTTCCTTACAATGCTAAGCTTGGTCTTAACCTATGATCTAGCATACAAATACCCTTGGGTATTTACTGAATTGATTTAAAAAATTTTGTCCACATAAAAACCTGCACACAATGTTTATATTAGCTAGTGCCATATTCATCGAAAACTGGAAGCAACCAATATGACTTACAATAGATAAATAGGTAAATTAGACATCCACACAATGGAATACTCTTCATCAGTAAGAAAGGTAATGAGCTGTCAAGCCCCACAAAGACATCAGTGAATGTTAACTACATATTATGAAGTGAACTAAGCAGTCTTTCAGGCTACATATTGTATGATTCTAGTTATAGGACGTCCTGGAAAAAGGCAAAACATAGAAATACTGTAAAAAGATGAATGGTTACCAGGGATTTGGGGGTGGGAGAGTGTGAGGATTGAAGTGGTGAAGTTATCCAGCTATTAGGACAGTGAAACTATTCTGTATGATACTATAATGATGAATGCACGACACCATGCATTTTTAGAATTTAGAACACTAAGTTATATTATATATAATATAGAGAGAGAGAGATAAAGAGAGAGCACTTAATTATACAACTTAAAAAGTCACTTAGGAGGTCGGAAGATGTCAGGATGAGATGCAAATGTGAAAAAGGAATCTAAGTGTACACACCAATGCATGAAATAACTTCACTGAAGGTGGTTGGGGGAAAACTGCTAAACCCAGTAACTTTCAAAATGAGTAGAGTCCATAAGACTAAATGCAAAGCCCTATATATAAGCATTGTACTGTAATTGATAAAGTTGTCTCCCACAAAGGTGTAAGTTAACAACTCTGGACTCACTGTGCATGTATACAGAAGCTGAATAGTTAGGTAAATGATGGATAGTGACAGCCAAATTCTCACTGTTGTAATAGAAAATTACAGATAAGCAAAGACTAGAATGATCCATGTGGGAACAAATTAGAGTTAGATAACCAGTATAAATGTACATTTAGCTTAAATACAGACACAGGCAGCATGTATTTTATATATATATATATATATATGAACATACACATACACACACATACATACACACAGGTTAGCATGCACATATGTATTTCCTCACTCTCTCAACTGAGAACTACTAGAATCAACTACACCCCACTAGCAATGAGCATACCTAGAACCCAGATCTCAGTTTCTAATATTATTTTCTAGTGAAAGAAAACAGAAATAACACAGGAAATACAGAAGATGAGACTGGTGCCTCCTGCAGTGCCAGGGAGTGAGGAAATGGTAAATATTTATTATATATATGTATTTAAAAACAAGTATATATATATATATATATAAATGTTATATATTTTAAGCCAAAATGTCTTATTTTATTTATAAAATAAGTAGCTATCAGTCCATACTGAATAAGTAAATAAATAAGGGAGAAAAGACAAATCTCCCATGCAGAAGAATTCCAAATAATTTATGTAGATACTCCACCTTCAAGGAGGCAGAGTATAATTTCCCATTCTTTAAATGGAGGCTACACTAAAAACCTCGTTCCTAAGAGTACAGTATGGAAAGGGGAAAAAAGAAGCACCTTACAGCAGAGAAATGTGATAAACATTCCCTCAGCTAGGTGATGAACAGGAGTAACTCATATTGATAGTATGCACGTGTGGTATGCTATGAGAATGGCACTTTGCCTCTGTGGTCTTCCTCCCCCAATCATATGTCTCCAGTCTAATCCCAGTTGAGGTACATTCTATAAAACACCTGACCAGTAGTCCTCAAAACTGTCAAGGTCATCGACAAGGAAAATCTGAGAATCTGTCTGTCACAGCCAAGAGGAGGCTAATGAGACATGATAACTAAATGTAATGTTGTATCCTGGATGGAACCCTGGGGGAAAAAAAGGGGTATTATCTTAAAACTAAGGAAACCAAATAAAAAACATGGACTACAGTAAATAATAATGTGTCAACATCGGTCCAGTGATTGTAACAAATGTACCCTACTAAGGTAGGATGCTACAAAGAGGGGAGATAGGTGAGGGGTATAAGAGAACTCTCTGTAGTATCTTTGAAATTTTTCTGTTGATCTAACAGTATTCCAAAATCTAAGATTTATTAAAAAAAAAAAAAGCTCTTTGTATATAAGCCTGAATTATTTCTTCCATTTCTCAAACTGGCAGTCTAAATCAGAACAAGCAAACTGCTGAGTCTATCTTCTGATTTCGTTCCAGCACCAGAATAATTTCCATGCTCTTTTGAATTCAGCTAATAGCTCTGCATAGCCTCTCCCTTTTCCTGTGCATTATCCATTGAACAAGTTCCAAATCACTCTGCTGTGGAGTGGCCAAGGATCCCATTTGATGGATGGTCATTTCACACACCTGTTTTGGGGTCTTTGATGGATGTGCTGGCATCTAATGTAACTTCTCCGAATAGGGGAGTGAGGAAAACATACATTTGTGCACGCTACAGTCCGGCGTGCTGCTCATCCAAAAGGCTTAATTTAGAAATAGTTACTCAATTATTCAACATGGACAATTCCTTGATTCCCATTGACTTTCAATTCAATCAGCAAAGCTGCCTCTTGGATTTTCCATTATTATGAAGACTGATGTATTTTATAAGAGCAAACAGCTGCTCTGGCAGATTAATGTTCCTTCTTGTCACCCTGCAGTGAAGCTTACTTGGAATTCTTCTCTTGTAAAAAGAAGTTTGGATCCAATGTATTTAACCAGCTGACCACCAACAGCTTTAGTGCACTCCTCTGCCCTTGGTTCTGTTCTTATAACCCTTCCTGCCAAAGTTCACCAAGATCTCAAATAGACGGCCTCTCCTGAAATCTAGTGATGAAATGCCCAAGCACTTGGAGGCCAGACATGGGCTCTCATTTCAGACTTCTCATTTGCTCTGGACAAGTTATTTAACCTCTTAATGCTTTATTCTGCCCACCACCCCACATTAAATGGAAACAATAATACTTGGCTGGCCTGTCTCATAGAGATATGGGAGAATCATGCATTCATTCAACAAATATTTCTTGAGGACCTACTACATTGCAGGCAACGTATAAGAACTAGGAATGGAAAAGTCAAGGGGGAAAAAACACAAAAATTGCTGCTCTTGTGAAACTCAGATTCTAGTAGAAAAAGAGAATAATAAAATAAAATATATAGTATTGTGATGGTTATAAGTGTAATTTTTTAAAAAAATAAACAGGAAAGAGGACAAGGACTCCTGGAAGGGGAAGCAATTTTAAATACGCTGACCAAAACAGGCCTCACTGAGAAAGGACATTTGATCAGCGACATCTGATTGAAGGTGAGCCATTCATGAGGGATATCAGAAGAAAGAGAATTTCAGGACAGGGAAACAGCACACGTAAAGGCCCTGAGGCAGGAACAGGCTGCAATGTTCAAAGTACAGCAAAAAGGCCAGTGCGTTGGAACAGAGGGGAGTAGTGGGAGGTAGTTAGAGATGAGGTCAGACAGGTAACCGAGAGGACGATCAGGTCTCATAGACCCTCATCTGCCATTGTCAAGACTTTTGTTTTCCTCTGAGATGGAGAGACATGGAAGATGGAGAGCCATTTTGAATAAGAAAGTTATGTGATCTGTTTTATGCTTTAATTAGATTACTACAGGTAAAGAATAGATGCGGGTCAAAGGCATAAGGAAGACGAGTGAGTTAGCTATTGAAATAACCAACGGAAGAGATTGTGGTGGGTTGGGCCAGGATCCTGGCAGAGGAGGTATTAACAAGTGGCTGGATTCTCGATATATGTTGAAGGTATAGCCAATAGAATTGTGATATTGGATGTGAGATATGAGAGAAAGAGAAGCATCTCTTTCCAAAAGGTTCGTCTTGAACAACTGGAAGGACTAAGTTGTCAGTTACTGGCGCTGGGAATACAGTGTGAGAAACGACCTGGGTGGTGGAGGGCAAGGACAGAAGCTCAGCTCTGGAAATGCTACATTTGATGTGCCCGTTAAACACCTAAATGAATGTTAAAAGTAGACAACTGGGCCTACAGGTCCACAGTGTAACGGGAAAGTTAAAATTGAAGACAGAAAATGCGTCAGTCCCCCGGGTGTGTTGCTACTTAAAGCAATGAGAGTGGCTGGGTCACCAAGTGAGTTGGAACAGTAAGGAAAGAGAAGAGGTCCTCCAAGGATTCAGCTCCTTAAGGGGTAAAAAGAAGGAAAGGGAACTGGCCAAGAGCTCCCCTGGAAGAGGCAAGCATTGAAAATGAAGCAAAAGATGAAGAGTATGGTGTGAGTGACTTAACATCTGAGGGAAGAAAGCGTATGGAGGAGGAGAGAATTATCTGCAGTATGGAAGCTGTTGATAGGTCAAATAAGGTAAGGTCTGAGAATTGACTCTGGATCTAGTCGTGGAGGGCACTGTGACTTTATCTGGAGGCAGGCCGCAATTACTGTGGATTCAAGAGTAAATGGAAATTCCTGGTTTTGATATTATGCTATGATTATGTAAGAGCTTAACATCAAGGGAGGCTACGTGGAGAGTGTAATGGGAATTCTCTGTACTATTTTTGTAGCTTCCCTGTATGTTCAAAATTGTTTCAGAATAGTAAGTTGGGAAAAGTACATAGGAAGAGAGTAATTGGAGGCAGTAGTGGACGCAACTCTTTCATGGAATTTTCCTGAAAAGGTGAGAAAAAAACAAATAGTAGCTTAAGGAGGAAACGGGGTCAAAAAAGCTTTCTGGTCTGTTGAGTTTGGATTCTGTTTCTTTTAAGCAAAGAGAAACAACACCATGCCTGTAGCCCCGTGGGAATCATCTGATAGAAAGATAAAAACTGACCACGCTGGCAAGAGTTATTTCTGCAGCACTGTCTGTCCTTGAGGAGGAAAAATGGGCTGCAACCTTGCTTCCTGTCCCACCTGCATTGAGGTAGATGAGCAATGCTGTCTGATTGCTTCAGACATCTCACTGAGGAAAGAAGCGGGGTCACAGATGAGGGAGAGGATGGCGGCAGAAGCGTTGGGGTTTTGGAGAGAGGGGAAAAGAGTGAGCCGGTCACCTAGAGAGAGTGGGGCGGGGGGGGGGGGAGGATGGGTGACAGCATCTGAGACTCTGGAAAGTGAGTACATGCATATAAGGAAGAAAGCCTGGGACCTGGGGGTGCTGGGGTGAACCGGCTGATAGTCTACTCATCTCTCTTCTGACCAGTAGCGATAGCAGTAACTCCAATTGACAGACAGGCCATGCCAAGGAAAGTTCCTGGGGCCTGGACACAGCCCGAGTCTGTAGTTTTAGTACCGCTGCTAACGCTTACCAAAATCTTCACACACCTCATGTTGAACAACCTCCCTTCAGAATTCTCTTCGCTGCCGTGAAGCAGAAGTCACATTATGTTGCTCCAACATTCCCCTGTTGGAGCCGACCATGCTACATATCACAGAGGTATGCATTGAATTATATACTTTTCAAATATATAGCTTGTTTAAGTAGTGACTTTAAGGATAGAAAAACCAAGAGAAGAGCTGGAAAAAAAAAAATGGAAGAAGTTCTATCTTCAGTTGACCAAGTGGCTGCCCTGTGATATTAAGTGTCCCTGTTAATTTCACAGGAAGGGCGTGCTTCCCCATCTAGCAGGCTTCGCCTCAGAAGTAGGGTTAGAAAAGAGAAGCATCCCAGGAGAATCGTCTGTCTCCACACAGCAGTCCAAGGGAAGACTCCTAATTGAGTGACATTTCAACCAACGGTCAAGAAGGATTGTTACTGCCTACCTAATAAAGTTCCTTGATCTTCAAGCTGGTTCCTGACCCTTGGGGATATGAGGGTCCGCAAGTTTCCTGGGCTACTGACTGAATGTCTCCCGCAGAGATTACATAACCAAGACACAAGCCTCACAGATGGGATGAAATGAAAAAGCTAAATAATTGTTTATAATTTGGACTAAACACACCTGTTCATGAAGGGGAAAGCGGGTCAGAAGTTCTATGGAGCGAACCAAGGGAATCGGATTTCCAGGGAACTGCAAGTTGTCCACTTCAACGACATCGAAATAGCTCTGAATCGAGTCCTCTCTCCTCAGAAATCCAGGTTAAGCGAAGTTTCTACCCCAGAGATCCCAACCCCCATCCCCACCTGCTCAGAACAGCCTCCTGGAGCCTGGTTCTTTCTGTCAAAGATTCAGAGTAAGTGTGTTTCTCACAACTGTAAGAGACAGCGGAAGGGTACTTTTTTTTTTCCTCACTGTTTAATTTCCACCAAATTCTGTCTGTACTTTGCGTCAGGCCTTCGCTCTTTGTTAGTATCCTGGTTTTGTTTTTTTGTTTTTTGTTTTGTTTTTAATGTTTATTTTATTTATTTTTTAATGCAAAATTTATTGTCAAATTGGTTTCCATACTACACCCAGTGCTCATCCCAACAGGTGCCCTCCTCAATGTCATACAGAGAGAGACAGATACCATACGTTTTCACTCTTATGTGGATCCTGAGAAACTTAACAGAAGACCATGGGGGAGGGGAAGGAAAAAAAAAAAAAGTATCCTGGTTTCGAGCTGAACTTTTGTTCAGTTTGGTTCAGTAGTAATTTGGTCCCTCCAGGGCGGTGCAGCATGCTATAATTAAAAAGTCCGTGGGGATATTAGGAAGAAGTTTTGGAGCTGTCATCCCAGGTACAATTCCAGCAGCCATAAGGAACTCTCTGGCCAGGAAGTCCTAATGCCTCCATTAATAAAGCTATTAATTTAGAAAAGCTTTGACAGCTTTAACATCTTTTCTTAAGAAATCAAATCACTCTTCCTTCATCTCCAAAATGCCTTCTCCTTTGTATGTAGTGGCTGCCTCGAGCCTCGTGCTACTGCCTGTTTTAATTTGTCTTTAATATCAGAGGTGCCTTATCGATTTCTTCTGTGTATATTTTCATTCTGAATAATTCAGAGGCATGATTTTTTCCCCATTATGGTCAATAGCAGGAGCAAATTTTGAAGATAATCAATGGAGCCCTGACGGACGACTCCTGCTGTTGATATCCCCAGAAGTGAGGGAGGGGGAACAGCAGGGGATAATATGACCCAACAGTCAATCACAGCGATCAGCAAACGAGCCAACATGGGTTTATGTGAAGAATGGAGATCCATACTGCTGGCCCAAAAGGTCTGCTAATAGTCTCTCTTTTTACTTTTCATCACACGGCCCTCCAGCTGTGCCAGGGAGACCCATGGCCCATTCTCATATACATTTTCTTTTCTACTAATGTCTAAAAATCATGTTCTAAAGGTGTCATCTTTTAGAGGAATACGTGCATCATTGATGCATCAATTCTTAATGATCTGTTCATATTTTAGCCAAGCCTATTCCAAAATAGGGTAGGGAAACTGGAAAGGTTCCAGGAAATCAGTCTAGGGAATAAATGTCACTTTTTAATTCAGATAATATGGTTGAAATTAATTATCATGGAGCTGACAGAAACAATGCAAGTTTGTCTCGCTGCCTCTCACCTGCAGGAAGAAAACACTTCCCGAGCCTGTTTTGATGTTGGCCCCCATCCAAGTCTTTGACACACTCAATTTACTACAAAATTGGCAACCTTCTATCTCATAAAGGAATCCAAGTGTAACAATAAATATTGGTCCCTCTGCACAATATGACTAATGTGAGTCAGAGGAGATCTAATAAGTATCAGATCATTGGAGTTAATAATTATAGTATTCGGTTTTCAATCTCTTAAGACATTTTCATAAAATCCTGATTTGACAGGATATGCTAGAGGCAGGCAGGCTCTTAGGGATGTTCAGATCAGAACAAGTGAGGAAAAGAGGGGGGCCCAGGTTAATGCGAGCAGTTCAATTTCAATTATGTGAAGTAAATGGTCTTTTTCGGGTCTGATGGTTTTTGAAAACTGTTTGAAGGTCTGGTGTGATTTACATGCAGTTTGCCTTGATTTTTTAAAAAATAAGGGCTTTCACACTACTCAGTTCAAATATTTGAGAGTAAATTATGATATGCCTGCTTGTTGTAAACAGATACTCCTAAAGTAATTTTTAACAAACAACCAAGCAATCCCTAAAGGATTTTTGCTTATAAAATAAAGGCTATGGGGTTAATATTTCCAGAGGAGATCCATAAAATTACAAAAACATCTGTAGTTAATTGCTAAATGGCTTATAGTTAAATACTACCTCAATGTATGCAAAGTAAAAGAAGAAATTAGAAGTCCTGGTCTAGTTTACCATAGATAACTTATTTATAAATCTCTGTAATTTATTATTAATATCCTTATACAATAATCGCTCATGCATACAAACACGGTTAACCTTAAAATGTTATTCTGATTCCCGTTTCTTTACAAAAGAGGTATTTTGGCTTTAGCAGTCATTAGTCTTAAAGGTTTTTTGAAGACATTAAAGAAGTATGTTGCCACTACATTTTATGGGAAAAAATAACAATTCTTTGTTCACGACCTTACTTTATTCATCAATAAACTTCACAGAGAAAAAAATTATTCTCATTAAAAACTACAATTTCCTTGGATTAATTTTAGGGCTAAGGCTGATAATCTCAAAAAGAAAAGTAAACAATATTCAGGGATAAATTATTTGTAAAATTAGGATTTATTTTGCATATGTCAGCAATGCTTTCCTCCTGCAAATGACAACATCAGTACTCATCTGCTCACATGGCTTTCCCCAGAACAGGTCATTATCTGCTCATGTTCTCAAAGGGAGAAGTTACAATGTGGCGGTGACAAAGTCTGAAAGAATTATGCGGTGGATCAAGCTGACCTGTTGCATAAAAATGGAGAATAGAAGGAAAAAACTGTTTTGTGTGTGTGTGTGTGTGTGGTAAATGGTTGGTGTCACCTAAGAGCAGCAGATACTTCCCAGAGTTGATTGCTGAGATAATCAATAGTAAACTAGCAAATACAGCCTATTATAAATTTTTTTTAATGTTTATTTATTCTTGAGACAGAGACAGCGTGTGAACAGGGGAGGGGCAGAGAGAGAGGGAGACACAGAATCCGAAGCAGGCTCCAGGCTCCGAGCTGTCGGCACAGAGCCCAACACGGGGCTCGAACCCATGAACTGTGAGATCGTGACCTGAGCCGAAGTCGGACGCTTAACCGACTGAGCCACCCAGGCGCCCCAAACACAGCCTATTCTAAAGTAACAGAATTATTCAAGAAAGCCAAAGTTAGTAGTATAATGCTGTTAGCCTCTCTTTCTTGGTCAGCCATAAATGTTTTATAGGTTGATATTGAAAGTTGGTATCAAGGTTGATATCAAAAGTCTAGATCTGTCTCAGGTTGAAACAGCGAAGAAAAAGAATTGGCCTGAGGAAGGAGGCGTGGGTTCTAGCATGAGCGCCACAAGTGTTCCAACCTAGCTACGTGATCTAAGTTGAATGTGGTAATAACAATAATAAAGGCAGCTACCATTTATTGGGAGTTTGTTTTGAACCACAGATCATCTCATTCAACTTCCAGCAGAACCTTATGAGGCGGGTGCGATTATTATTCCCGCCTTGCAGAGGAGGAACTGGGGACGGAGAGGTAAACAATTTGCCTGAAGTCACACCTCTAGTAAGTGGCAGAGTCCCCTTCGCCACGATAAATGTGTGTCCTCTGGACGAACATGGAGGGTGGAGCAAATTGTCACCTTCCACTTCTAAAATCCCTCATTCCTCTTTTTTTTTTAAAGCTCTCTTACATCTCTACTAGTTACTTAATGTTTTTTAACTGAAGTATAGTCGGTGTACAATGTTACATTACTGTCAGGTGCACAACACAGTGATTCAACAAGTGTATACATTGTGTGAGGTCATCACAAGTGCAGCTACCATCTGTCACCACACGACACCGTTTACTATCCCATTGACTATATTCCCTGTCCTCATTCCACATTTTTATATGTACTCCCAAGCAGAGGATTCCCCGACTTTTTTTTTGTTTTGTTTTTTTGTTTGTTTGTTTGTTTGTTTGCTTGTTTTTTAATGGAGGAGCTACTTTTTTGTTGGCCAAATGCTCCTGGCCATTATGAAGGAAGGCACGTAGGAAAGTCACTGAGAGAAATGAGGGAGGGTCACAACAGCCGGCTCACTGCCCTCCCCTCAGGAATCTCGGCAAGTAGAGCGAGGGGACCATGGCAACAGCTGATGATAATGACACCTGCCACAGCTGGGACATATAACCCATTTTAAGAGGCCTCACGAAAGAGATGCAGGGCTACGACAAGGGATAAGAGTATGTGGTATATCAATAGCTGGGGGACGTGCTTCACTGTAACTTCTTTGCTGGCAATGTCCGTGGCCGAAACTTTCTAACTCACAGCCCAGGCTGTCTCCTGGCAACATGAGACCGATTTAACGTAATATCTCATATAAAGAACATCTCTGTTCAGAGTAGTTCCACATCTTCAGAAAGTTAATAGGGAGGGCTCCAGAGCCCTGGTACCTACAAGCTTAGGCAACGTGTTAGTGAGGTCAGGGTATATGTGGTGGGACAAGCATGGGTTTGGGGCAAACCCTTTCTGCCATGGTTTATGTAGTCTTGGGAAATTTATGTCACCTCTTTGAGCTCTGGTTTTCTCATCTAGAAAAAAGCATAACACCTCACAAGTACATCATCAATATGTACATCACCATAAGATGGTTGTGAGGAGATAATTGGCATACAGTGCCTGTCACAAAACAGAAGCTCAATAGCGATCGGTTCTTGTGTTTCGCCTTTTCGCGTTCCCATCACAGAGATGCCTCTCTCACTAGGTCATCAGGGAAGATACTACCTTATTTGCTCTGAAGTTGAAGTACTTAAGTATTATTTGGATTCCACCTTTAATTTGGAAAACCTCGGGGTACTATTTTCAGTACATCAGTCCTAAGACTTGGAACCCAATTAATACTCGTCCGCTAGAATACTAACTGTGTTGTTACTACTTAAAGCACACTTCAAAACCACAGGTGAGTTGTCATAAACTTTTTTTTCCCTAATAATCTGCTTTCATCAGATTTATTTAAGGGGAAGTTACCACCATCCCACACTGACAGTACCCGGTATAGTGACGGGGAATATAAAACCCACAGTTAATTGTCTCTTGGTTTGCCCTTTCCATCAGAAGCTGGAGTAAGTCATTTACTCCAAAGTTGGACATCCTTACAGAGTGGGAAGCTAGTACCCAAAATCCTGGGTTGAGAGTTGCCAGGGTAAGGGAAAACAAGATCAAGATTCCCATTAGGGGCTTTAGATTTCTAGTCATTTGTCCAAGCCAGTCCCGGAAGCCTGAACACATTCTAAACTGCACCATTCAAGGAGTAGACACACACATGCATCCTGGGTCCAGATGAGACCCCATGGATCTCTACATACTCACACGATACATCCGGGTCTATATATTTAGGCTTATAGTCATTTAATAGCATAAAGATGCAATGAAGCATTATGGATAAAATTTCAACAAAGTAAACGACAGCTTTTTATATGTGCATTCAAGAAAGAAAAATGTATCTCTTATGCAGCCCGTAATTGTGGAACTTATGCTAATGGAAATCATTGTAACACTTTATTCATAAGGGTCATTTATAAATGATGTATGAATGTCCATAAAAGTCTCTCTTATTTGCTATTAATAGTTAGGAATGCTATTATTTTTACATAAACCAAGCGAGATGTCTTTCAAATGGAAGCAACAATAGGTATAATCTGTTGGAACGAGTCTACAGACAGAATGAGCATATTTTTGCTTGGTTATTAACTACAATAAAGTATTTCCACATGGGTTATTTAAGGTTTTATTTAGATTTCATCTTTAATTTGGAAAAACCTCAGGGTGCTATTTTCAATGAAATGTATCAATCCTAACACTTGGAACCCAATTATTACACTTCAGCTAAATTACTTACTGTGATCTTACCATTTAAAGCACACTTCAAAACCACAAGTGAGTTATCATAAAAAAGATGTCTTTTCTCAGACTTTTTTTTTTTACTCATAATCTGCTTTAATCAAATTTGTTTAAGGGGAAGTCACCATCACACATTGACAGTATCCGGCACAGTGACAGGAACATAAAACCTACAGCCATTGCTCTTGGGGTGTGTCCTTTCATCAGAAGCAGAGAGTCAAATGCAGTCTTGCCCTTCTTCCTAACATGCAGGAGGGATGGTCTGTGAGTAGAAGTGCAAGTTCTTGGATGATCTCATTGGAATTTAGTATATCTTGTTCAACGTTCTTCTGATAGAATTTCATGAGATGATTTGTTTCAGACGAGGACGAAAGAGTCAGCCTTCCCCAGGGTGACTTATTTAAAGGCAATGCAGTTAGTATTTTGCACAGAGGAGCCTTCAGAGCTAGCACAGGCAGCGGTCCCTCTGGTCTGCTGCTTCCGTGCTTCCAAAACAGTCCAGGTCCAGGCTCTATAGGGCCAGGGGGGCGCAGCTCTTTGCAAACTGGTGAACGCGTCCCAAAGGAAGGGAACAGCCACGTAAATTCTAGCTCAGAATAAAAATTGTGCCATGCCAGGGACCCCTGGGGGGCTCAGTGGGTTGAGCATCACAACTTCGGCTCAGGTTGTGATCTCCAGGTCTGTGGGTTCAAGCCCTGTGTGGGGCTCCGTGCTGACAGCTCAGAGCCCGGAGCCTGCTTGGGATTCTGTGTCTCCCTCTCTCTCTCTGCCCTTCCTCCACTCCTGCTCTTTCTCTCTGTCTCTCTGTCTCTCTCTCAAAAATAAATAAACATTAAAAAACAAAAAAACTGTGCCATGCCACACAGGCTAGAAGAGGGGAGAGGGGGGAAACAGGAGCCTGCTATCCCGCCAACCCTACTTTCCTTAGCTTTCTCGACGACTTAGCCTTCCTCTCTATATCTGAAGCTTGGAACTCCAGGGAGGTCCAGAGCGGACGCTGCCCGACCCTGGCGACAGTTTCCAAGCTGAAATTTCCCTTAACGGATGGCTTTCACACCTATTTTAAAATGCACAGCACCTCGAGTGGGAAGCGTTTTTAGTTTCTTCTGGGCCCCGCAAAGAATGACAAACAGCACTTCCTGAGAGCTGGCGGGAAGAGTGGACACTGCTGGAAGAGGCAGGATCCCAGGCTCGGCCCGCAGGTGGAAGACAATCTCGGTCAGATTCACATTTTTGCCCGGGGCCAGATTTGCCTAAAAGCTTCACGCTTCTGCACAGCCTGTCCCCCAGGATCCCCAGCGCACCCAGGGTGAGCATGCTTGTCTCCCCAGGGTCAGCCCTCCAGGTCCACATCACAAAACCTGCTGATGTGCCGTCCAGCGACGCTTCTGTCCTTTGGCCTCTTGTGGATGATGGTTTGGGAGGAGGGAGGATTGTTGACAACACAGGAAACTTTCAGTTCCTGTGACTAAAACCTGGAAGACTTGTCAACACCTCCCAGAGCTGTCAGAGGAGTCGGGCAAGGCAGATGGGCAGTGATTCTGGTTAAAATGCTGCTCCTTATTCCAGGGTCAAAAACTTCATTTCTCTGGCTGGAGTTTGGGATTTTAACTACAGAATTGCAAGGGCAGGTGAAAGGAAACTGTCAGAAATATTAACTGAATAAATAGAGGGATGGATGGAGGCTAGGAAGGAGGGAAGAATGGAAAAATGGAGGGAGGGAGGGACTGAAGGGAGGAAGGGAGGAATGGAAAAATGGAGGGAGGTGTGGAGAGGGATGGAGGGGGGAGGGAGGCAGGAGAGAGGGAGAAGGAATGGACTGACTGGACGGTCTAGGCATTGCTCTATTTAATTCTCACAATCCTAGGAGGCAAGTGCTGTTGTAACCATGCTTCATAGATGAGAAAACGGAAACTAATACAAATGAGTTAATAGTCACATCCCAGTCTTTTTTATTCCAAAATCTTTTTTTAGTAGGTGTTATGCTTACTCTACTCCCATTCCTCACCTACACCAGAAAACTGGAATAAGCAAAACCCTAATGGGCCAGAATCTGACCCCAGTTGCATTGAAGAGTAAGAATAGGAGGTAAGTAAAAGGCTTAGCCTCTCTGATCACCAGAAGTCACAAAGCACTCCCAGTTGTCCTCTGCATCTTAGCTCTGCTACGGTGTAATAAGAACAGCCTAAGGAAATAAGGTACTTGTAATGGTGGTTATTTGTTCAACTTCTTTGATTTTTTCCCCCCTTACTCTTGATTTAGTCTATTTTAGACTTAAGCTCATTGAAAGCATTCGGTTTCCGGACAGTACGAGAGAACGTCCCTTATGGTAGAAGTGGCTTAGATATTTAGGATTCCAGTATCTTTAGCTGGAGAGGAAAGTTGAGGGAGGCAGTGGCAGCACAAGTGGGAAATCAAAACTAGGGTTGCTGAAAAATTGGAAAATTTAATGTGGAGGGGAAAAAAATAAGAATGTAAAAAGTCATTTCTGGATCCTTTAGAATGAAGTATAAGGAAGATTATCTATCAAACCTTTTCTCCATTTTTTTATTCAGTCAAAATAAGAGTGTGAGGTCAAGTTACAGTGGGAGGAATGCAAGTAACTGCATACCTATGCCCCCTTGCCACCTGGAAGAGTACTTATGTGTCAAGTTCCTGAGCTACAAGAGCGGTTTAAACCAAGCTGGTCTCTCCAACCAAAGCCCACTTCCTGAAGGGAGTATGGGATGCCCAGCAAGAAGGAGCACCAGCTGGCTTGCAGCCTTTACCGGGGTCCCAGGCAACATTCAACAAAGAGGGACACAAAACCGGGATAAACTAAACCCACCAAACTCTATTGTACATGTCATCGTGCAGTATAATAACAATGGCTGCCGTGTACTGACGGCATCCAGTTAAGACTCTAATGACATCACCTCACCTAATCTTTACAAAAACCCTATAGACAGGTGCCATTTTTACCCCCACTTAACAGGAAGTTAAAAAAAAAGAAAGAAAGAAAAGAGAAAAGAAAAAGATCAGAGAGGTTAAGTAATTTACCCAGGCTTATACCACATGTGGCAAAGTGATTCAAGTCTCTAATTTCAGGTACTAACATCTAAATCCAAATAACTGACTACTCAGTCAACTGAATTTCTTTTCCCTGATATGGACTTAGGAAGAGCAAACCAAATCCAAAGATAACAGGGATTTAACTTCAAAAACAAAATAAAATGCATCTAACCTGTGTTCTCAGGGCAGCACAGGGTCAGTTGTATTACCTCAGCGTCTCGCTCATTCATTCATTCAGTCCATAGGAATTTATGTTTAGACTGAACAAAGATCCTGAATAGACAAGTCTATTACATGTTGTATATGCTCTGCGTGTGTTATATATATATATATATATATATATATATATATATATATACACATATATATATATGTATATATATCTACCATAAATTTATTAACAATAAATAGGAAAGTTATACAAAATATTTTAAACACAATGCTAAACCAGATTTTTTTTTTAACAGGGCAGGGATTTCTGTTTTATCCACAAATCAAATCAATTACCATTCTCTAAACATTATCGCTTATTGAGGTTTCACTATAGGGTTTGATGTGTACTTAGATGATTTGCTAATAACAGCTAAGAAAATGTCTAACTAGATATCAGGGAAGTGCAACCATCTCTAAGCCTCTAATTATTAAAATCCAGTAACATACAAATCAATATCAAGACAGGAAGAGGGAAGAGAGGAAAATCTAAAGTGTGCCTTGAGAAGACGGCCTCTCTTAGGCTGATGGACAAGTGGTGTCTATTTACTATGCAGCTCATTGGAGAAATGCTTTTGAGGAGTGGAGGATGTTTGAGGAAATACAGCTGGCCACTAGCCAGCTACGATACTGCTTCCGGTCCACACATCAGACTAGAATAACCCAGCTCCTTCGGAGGAGCCCAGGGAGGAATTCCTGGAAATGGCAAAGCGTATTAGATTTCACATTATCCAACAACATAAAATGATGAATTAACATTCTCCCTGAATTGAAAATATGTATTGATCGCTTTAAATCTTAGGTAATTTAACTAGGTTATATTTGCATTATGCACTATAAAATAAACATTTCCAGTTATTTCTGCTCCTATCATGCGCTGAGTATTTTGTCTAAAATATTTCTGCATTGCCTGAATTTATGGTATAAACTGAGATGGTACAAGTCAACCAAAGTTAGTCATCAAATATTTAGGTGTGTTAAATACTACAGTTATTCACAGAGCCCAAAATAATTTTTAAAATGGGACTGTGTCTGATAGTAATATAAAATTGAGAGAAATGCATGAATGATTCTGTGCCATCTAATAACTAAGATGAGGCCGGTGTTATGTAAAAGAAACAAGAAAAATGTTCTGCATAAATGTCAAGGTGAAAAATGACAGGAGACGAGAAGAGAGAGGCAGTGTCTGATGGGCTTAGCTGTGATGCTGAAGACTGGGCTTTCTGGCGGTAAGATTTACATTTCGGACAGGCTGCTGTGCTGCAGGGTGGCGGCTGGCTTAGAGGGGAGCGAGACTGGAGAGAGAGTCTAGTCAAGAGAGGAAGGCAATGGTCTGGTGGAAACCTGAGGAGGGACTGAACTAGGTGAAGCCAGGGGATATTCATCTTTGCATCCCCGGTGCCTGGTATAGTTCCTGGTACACAGAATGTGCTCAAATAATATTTATTAATTTAGCTAAATTTATTTTCCTCACCCACATTGCAACAAAACCTCCATCTCTTGGCTTTAAAACCGCATTTCTAGTGACTATTATAATGCATACTGAGGTTCTAGACAATTCCACAAATACGTCATATAAAAAAAAAGCACATTTATGAATGTTGCTAAAAATTAACTGGATAATCTGCTTAACATGATCATAATTCATTCCACAAACATTTATTGATCCTTTCCACACTTTGCTTTTCCTGGACCACAGGGATGTGGAGAAAAATACGGATTTTAAAGGATTGTTTCAATGCTCATTGCAACAACAACAGCAACGAAAACTAAAGCCAGATGGCCAATTAACTAAGCAATCCTTCGTGCCGGAAATAAGCAAACCTACAGCTGTCATTGCCTATAAAAGTTCATATACCTTGTTGGGCACATGGAATGCACACAATAAATAATTGTAGATTGAAAAAACAAGGCTCTGCCAGAAATTTTTTTTTTAACAAAGTGTGATCAACAGCTGAAGTAAATGTACGCTAATCTCATGCTATGGTGCAGCCTCACACCTGGCAGTCCTGCATCCTGGAAGCTCAGTTATCCAGAAGGGAAAGCACCACGATACGAAAAGACTTCTACGCCAACAAATAAACATCAAAAATGCCAAGTCAGACTGGAAGGGCTCCAGTCCAGGCACTGCCACTCAGAAGCTATTTTTCACACGAGCTACTTAGTCTTCTTGAGCATGTCTTCAACTGCACCCTAACTTCAGGGGCTATGATTGGGGCTAGTGTTAATACAAGTACCTAGAAATTGCTGACACATGATAAGCTCTCCATGGAAAGTGATTAGAATAGTGTTATAAGCTGTTGTACCAAAATTCATATGCCCCCACCACACACCTAAAATTCATATGCCAAAGCCCTGACTCCCAATACCACAGAATGTGACTGTGTTTAGAGATAGGGCCTTTTAAAGAAGTAATTAAGGTAATGTGATGTCATATGGGCGGGACCTAATCCAATTTGACTGGAGTCCTTATAAAAGAGGAAACTTGGATGCACAGAGAAACACCAGGGGCATGCCTGCAAAAAGAGCAACCATGCGAAGAAGCCACAGGAAGGCAGCCATCTTTGAGCCAAGGAGAGGCCCCCAAAACAATCCAACATGCCCACACCCTACTATCAGACTTCTAGCTTCTAGAACTGTGAGAAAATACGTTTCTGTTGTTTGAGCCACCCGGCTAGGTGTCATTTTGTTATGGCAGCTCTATGGCAGCTCATGTATTCTTCAAAGTAACTTTGAGGGGGACAAGAAGTCTGACATTTGAGTGACAACGTGTTGACATAAGCATCTAAACTTTAAGTCTTTTTATGGGTTCAGCATTTATTTCCACAGTTAGTCTGGTGGCCTGGCACACACAGATTCTTAATAAGTATTTGTCGAATGTATATATGAATGAATGAATGCACGCCTGCATGATTGAATGAATGAATATTAAGAAGGTGATAAGCCTCTGGTGCCGGGCACACCACAACAGACAGCTGACAGATTCACAGGAACAATGACTAAATGCTTATTATATGCCAGGCACTGTGCAGTAAAAACTATAAAAAGCAAATGCAAGAACATAAAACCTTAGGAGTCTGAGGGCTTTTAGAGTAAGGAAAAATGGTCCATGTTACCACTTCATTATCTTTGCAAAACACCACTGTGTAATCACTGGCCCAGAGAGGCAGGGCTGTTCGTGGGAAGGAGCACTAGGCTTGGAGCCAGAAGACTTCGGTTTGCTTTCTTGTTCTGGCATTCATGAGAGATCCTTGGGAAAGTCGTTCCACCATCCTGAGCCTCAGTTTCCTCTTCTATAAAACAGGGATATTGATACCCACCCCACCTATGCCATAAAGCTGAGGCGAAGATCAGAATAGGAGGTATGTGTGTGAAAATGATCGCGAGCCCATAAAATGTTGTGTACATTAAAGGTATCCTGTTAATAATGATAACCTTGAATCATTAAATAAACATTAGCATGTATTCTGGACATTAAATCTTATATGAAAGGGCATACACAAAAGATTTTTTTAAGACATTCCATTCAAGTTAATAATCTCCTTTAAAAACTCAGGTCACCTAGGGGCGCCTGGGTGGCTCGGTCGGTTGAGCGTCCAACTTCTGCTCAGGTCATGATCTCACGGTCCTGTCTGTGAACACGAGCCCCGGGTCGGGCTCTGTGCTGACAACTCAGAGCCTGGAACCTGCTTCGAATTCTGTGTCTCCCTCTCTCCCTGCACCTTCCCCACTCAAACTTTCTCTCTCTCTCTCTCTCTCTCTCTCTCTCAAAAATAAATAAACATTAAAAAAATTTTTTTTTAATTCAGGTCACCTAAAAGTTTATTTGGAAAAGTCACGTAGGAGGTGGCAACTCACGCCTGATGATACTGATAAATGTGGTCACCCTTCAGTTTTTAAGATGGTATTTCTGATGGTAATTATTTGAAAGCTTTTTGCCATGGGCAATTCTGACCTTTAGATTTCTGGTTTTTTAAAAGTGTAGTAATAACCAATTAGCAATTTCCAGTGAAAAATAGAATTTATTATTTTGGCTGATAGATGCAGAAAAAAACAAGACATTTGTGCAAATAGTGATGTATTTTAGATTTGTTGAATTGTTCATTGTTAATATATTTATATTTCTTTTTCACTTTAACAATTTAATACAGAGGGGCACCTGGGTGGCTCAGTCAGTTACGCGTCTAACTTTGGCTCAGGTTATGCTCTCGCAGTCCATGAGTTCGAACCCCACATTGGGCTCTGTGCTGACGGCTCAGAGCCTGGAGCCTGCTTCAGATTCTATGTCTCCCGCTCTCTCTCTCTGCCCCTCCCCCACTCATTCTCTCCCCCCCCTTTCTCTCTCTCTGTCTCTCTCAAAAATAAACATTAAAAAATTATTTTTAAAAATGTAATATAGAAAACCTGATTTCATAGACATAGCCACAACACATTTTTCCCGCATTACACAAAAGTAATGGAAAAGAAAGCAAGACATGAGAGGAGAGGAACAAAAGAAATGTAGATGAGTAAAATCAATATTTAGCAAAACCCCAAGGTGGAACTATCTAATTCATTTTTTTTGAAATACTGCCAACCCTTGAATATTTTTCAATAAATAGTAGCAAAAAATAATAAATGTCTGGATTTCCACTTAAGTATTTGCAACACAAATCTTTTCAACTTCTCCTTTTCTTTATTTTCACTGGAGAAAATATCTAGCGTTGTGCTAGAAATGTATGCTGTATTGCATTTGTTCTTATAGAGGCAATATGGCAGCTTTAATGGAGTGATGTCGTAAGAACATGGTCTGGTAGGACACCATAGCTAATAACTTTTAAATCCAAGTTGCTTTTTTCACAACTGCAGGCATAAGCAATTTCAAAATATCTGAGTTATAATACAGAAGATTGGATTACTAATCCAGCGTATTTTTGTCAGGTAAATCTGATATGAAATGTTCGCCATTCACCCTAATTAAACAGGGAGTAATTAATAGTCGGTCCTACTTCCACATCTGTAACCCAGGTACCATCAAAGACCAAGTTTCTTCAATGATACATTGAAGCAGAAATTCTTGGCTTATTTACCTCCCAGAATAATGTATGAATATAGTCAGATGATTGGATGCCTTTGGTGTGGATATCTATGCAACTGTGAATGCATTCAGATTAAGAAAATAAGGAATGCTTTACAAATAGACATGATACTGTTAATATAAGTTCCTGAATGCACCCTAAAACATCATTATCTAGATTTGTGTTCAGACCAGGAGGATGACAGACCAATTCGTAAATCTAATAAAACTTACATTCAAAAAGAAACGTTTTTATATATTTCCTACGTGTTTGACAGTCTTTGAACTGTTTTTTTTTTTCTATGTGATTCTTACTTCCTTTTGGAATAAGTTTTTTCCTGTCTTTGTCAACCAATTAGTCGACAACTTTAATTATAGATACATTATACATACTATTGATACATTAAAAGTAGCTTATATTCTTCATAGATTTATAATTAAGTACCTTCCATATATTTCCTGGGTGTTTTTCTTTTTGGTTTTTCTAACTCGTGAAAAATTCCAAACACAATAACTTGAGAAAAATAACATTTAGATACCTTCCTTTTAGACTTAACAATTATTAATATTTTCCATGTTTGCTTTCTCTTTCTCTGTGTATATGTATGCATAAGGACATTCTCAAATATACCACAATAGTATCTTATAACTAAAAATTTTTAATTACTATTGAATTTTTATGGAATAAAAATTGTTGCATAAATATCACCTAGATCCAGTTGCACTCACATTTTCCTAATAGTCCTTGCCAAAAAAAGAAGTCATCCCATTGCTCGTTTGCCATTGACGTTGTTGTTATTTTACATATTTCACGGAGTTGTTATAGTTCCTTATTCTCTTTTAATTCAGAACAGTCCCCCTGCCTGCCTTTTTTTCCCCATGATATTGAACTTTTTTAAGCATTCAGGTCCAATTGTCTTACATAGACTATCCCACTTTCTGGATAAAACTGGTCACTTCTTCAAGATGCACTTTCACTTGTACCCCCTTCCCCTGTATTTCTTTAAACTGGAAGTTAGGTGAGAGACTCAATTGGATTTAGATTAAACATTTTTGGCCAGAATAGTTCATGGGTGGTACTTGATACCTCATGTTTGATTATCTAGTAACATATGAGGCCTTCTTGTCCCTCTGGAAGTCACAAACTTGACTATTTGGTAAAGGCAGTGACCACTTGACCTCTCCATTGTAAACTTACATTTTGTCCTGTTTCAGTCTAAACCATGAATATCCCCTTCCTCAACACCCAATGACTTAGCATCTACTGACTGTACTCACATGAGTTGATTATGATATTAAGGACTATAAAATGGTGACTTTCTAATTTTATCCTTTATTCCACATTTATTATTGACAGTTTTCTCTAAAGAATTATCCTCTTTTTCTTGCTTTGTTTTGTTTCCCCTCACATTGGACGGTTATTTTTAATATTTTATCTTTTAGTCCTCATAACTTCTCTAATGTAAATAATATCACCCCTATTTTACAAGTGGAGAAACTGAAGCATAATTAGTAACTTGCTCAGCTAGCTAGTAAATCGAAGATACAGACATGGAATTCAGCTGTCACCCATATTCTTATACCATGGCTCATTATATCACGGTTACCTCATAATATATAGGCTCACTTGATATAAGGCATCTGTTCAACCCCTTAATTACCAAAGGTCTTTCTCTTCAAATACTTCTGCTGTGGAACCATGACTAAGCTTCCCGTTAGAAAAGATCAAGAACCAACATCTAAATGCTCCCAGCACAGGCTCTAGGGTCTGGGCTCTGATAAATGAAAAATAAAAATAGGTGATGTGCTGGCCAGTAATGGGATGACATTCCTCACTCCACACTCTAGTAACTAAAGATGACATTGAAAAATCTGGGATGCTCTTAGAAAGGGGGCAAATGGGATATTGACCCATCAAGAGTTTGTAGACCAAATCCCTTGAAACCACCAGTTACACAATTTCCAGGTGATTCTCTTATTGGCATTGGCCGTGTCTCATAATTTGGCTGGGGAAAGATGAGTTGTTCAACGTGAAGCTAATTTTGTTCTATTATAATTATTTAGAACTACAAATGTTGGGCATATATGCACCTGGGCAGCCAGTACAGTTTCCATCTACCTATTTCCTCCCCCTCTACTCTTCTTTCCTTCATCTACAAAATAGAATTATTAATAAGAGCACATGAGTTATGGAAGATAGTATATAAAGTTTCCAAATAGCATCTGGCACTACCCCTCTTTATTTCAATTCCAGTTTTCCTTTCTCCTTTTTTCCTCTTTCTCATTCTCTTATTATTCCTTCCTGGAAAGAAGCAAAGTTTAGCCACTGGTACAAAGAAAAGGGGGTTAGGTGACCTAAATTAATTCTTCTAGGAAAAACATTTAATACTAAGTGCCTATGAGGATGGCCTGGGTAGCTTAGTTGGTTAAGTGTCCGAGTCTTGATTTCGGTTCAGGTCATGATCTCACCGTTCATGAGATTGAGCCCCGTGTCGGGCTCTGGGCTGACAGCACAGAGCCTGCTTGGAATTCTCTCTCTCCCTCTCTCTATCCCTCCCCCACTCATCCTTGCTCTCTCTCTCTCAAAATAAATGAATAAACTTAAAAGAAATACTAAGTGCCTATGATTAAATAGGTATGGTAAGAGATCTTAGAGACAAAAAAATGTGAAAAATTTCCTCCAGAAAGTGTAGAGCAAATATCTGTTACAATGTAAATGCAAAAATAAAGGTCTGCACATGGTTTGGGGAGCTCAGAGGAAGAAACATCCTCAGCACTGTGACTCTGTGAGTTCTTGAAGCCCGGCGTGTCTCGTAAGCACTGATTAGGGAGGAACAGTTGCTTCATTTCCTTGTAACAACAAAGAAAGGTTATGGGATTTTGTTAGTTTTAATTAAAGAAGAATCTAAAAGGAAGGTTAATGTGAACCTGAACTGATCTCAAAGAGTAGACTTGCAGGAAAAGGTTTCCTGTGAGATTTGTTGAAAAGTGAGAGCAAAGACCCTAGGACCCCAGAAATTATTTTCATGAACAGAATTTGCACAACCTCAGCTCAGTCAGGAAGGCCAGAATGGTGTGTTCCCAGAATTGTTCTTCCAGCCGTCAGCGCCATTTTGACATCCTTCAGTCACGGGGATGTTTGCGCTCATTTCATTAGAAGATCACGGACCCACATCAACTCACATTTAGACAACAGAGCCTGGGGATGAGCGAACTCCCCTTGGGAAGAAGCCCCACCCCGAATATCCTGAGCCAGCTGTAGACAGCCAGTTTCTAAAGTTCAATTAAGGTTCCTCAGCAGTGAACTTGTTGTATGACCTTGAGTGAGTCACTTAATATCTCTTGACTGTGTTTCCTCATTTGTACAATGGGGACAGAGATGCTGACCTTTCCCTCATGCCCACTTTGAGGAACAGCTCATTAGCAATCACAAAGTACTTTGAAAATGTAAATGCTGAATTATAATTTTAATCAACAAATTAACCTTGGTGCTTCCCACTCAATCACTCCCTCCTGGGTAAACGATCAAAAATGTTGGCTGACTCAGACACTTCTAGTCCGGAATTCACCCCACACACAAAACATGGCTCCTCCAGAGATCCATTAGAAGTCCTTTTCTGCCCCTGTCACCACACCACAGGTGCTTTTCTACCACTGATCAGGACACAGGAACCCCAGTGTATTTGAAGAGTATTCAAACTTGTACTTAACAGACACTTCAACTCCAAGGAAATTATGATAAAGAAAGTAACAAGCCCAACCCCAGGGAGGTGTAAACTATATTTTCTCTGGGTTTGTGAAGGTTTTCAATTATGAAAGTATGTAATTATTAATTTATTTTTAACAAATATTCGCTGAATACTTAAAATGTGCACGTTAGAATGAAATTCTTTTATAGCTCAGCCAGTAGGAATCCTGTAGCAATAAGATCAATGGGCCAGTGGTCGTTGGTAGCAAAGTAAAGAACAGTCTCATAGCCAGGGCTGGGTTGTAGGCAGGGTAGTTTGCGCAAACAGCAAGTCTCCACCGGGTGCCTGACGTGGCCTGGTCCTCATGTCGCTCAAAGCACTTAGTGTCAAGCACATCTTTGTAAAAATGACTCTCCATTTACCAATAAAGCAAGCAATCCAGTCCTGGATTGGATTCTTTTTTGAATTTTTTTTAGAGAGAGAGAGCATGAGGAGGAGAGAGGAGCAGAGGGAAAGAGAGAATCCCAAGCAGGCTCCACTTTTAGCACAGAATCTGACACAGGGCTCAATCCCACGACCCTGGGATCATGACCTGAGCTGAAATCAAGAGTCAGACGCTCAACTGACTGAGCCACCCACGTGACCCTGGATTGAATTTTAAGTGGACACTCCCCAATCTAGGAAAAGAAACATGCCAAATCCTCTGACACTAAATACTCTTTGAACTGAAACCATAAGTGCTTCCCTTCGAGCTGAAACCAGAGGTAACTTGAGTCATAAACCCAACTAGAAATAAACGCCAGGAATATATCCCATTAGGGGAAGTTGCATACATACATTTACTAAGTTCCATTAATAGTTGCAGGTAGAATAAAACATAGAGTCTTCATTGAAGTGGTTATATTTTCTTTCAGACTTAATCTGAGCCATTCAAGAGCTAGTGTGCTTACATGAGTCATTCGCTATTTCAACACCTATTATTAATTACAAAGTTGTTGTGGCTATACCTGTTACGGATTGATAAAATACAACCACCTCTGGTAGTTAGTAGATAGATTTGGAACCCAAGCACAACACATTCTAACACTGTGATTTGGGGAATCACTCACACTCTCTTAGCTTGAAATTCCACCTTGATGAAATAAGAATAATAATAAATGCCCTTCCTAAACCAGGGCCATTGGGAGGCACTAATGGAATGATGTATGTAAAAACATTTTGTAAGCTATAAAGCACTCTGAGTTTAAAGGATGATGATTATGATTACTTCTGTTAAATCTTCACGGAACAGGTGAATTTGGAAACCCCTCATTAAATGAATAAAAAGGGCACACAGATATTAGAACGGTGCCTGTAGATAGTAATAAATAAGTGTGGATCATCATGCATAGAATAATAAGAAAATAATATTTTCTTCAGATTATGCCTTTGATTAAAAAGATATAACTGGCTTCAGTGTACTTTTCACAGCTATCACATTTATGACCTTTACAATTAACTTCTAAAATATTCATATTTAAATGGCATACCATAAAAATAATGGATTCAGAAAAATTACCATATGTGGCAAGAACAAAGAAAAAACCAAATACTTCTCTCTACCCCCAAAGAGTTTCAGAAGTTTCAGATTAATGAAATTCAGCACTCTCTCAGACGGTATAGACCCACAAACAGAATATCATTTTTAAGAGAATCTAACTCCCTGGTGTCACCAAAACCTGTGGATCACTGCTACTTAACTGTGATGAGATACAGGACAAAATATAGTAAATGGGTAAATAGGCAGGTGAAATGCAATATGGATTTCTAAAACAGTCATCGAACAAGTTTACATATGTTAGCAAATATCTACATGTATTAGTATAAATAAATTATTATGAAATAGTAAAATGACATAAAATAAAATGATATACAGCAAACCTTATAACAATGTAAATTTAGTCCTTGGTTCATTTTCTTCTTAAAAATTATTTTTTCACATTTTCCTAAATACTTTTGAAAATATTCATGTGCCATCTGTTATTGATATACAATACTACAATTTTTTGTTTTATAAGCCTCTATTCTCTTCCGCAGAGAAGATACAGACTAATTTTTTATAGTTCTCTATATAACCAGCCTTCATATCTTGGGAGACATGTTTGGAGACAAGCATGCACTCAATTTTGCTTCCCCAATCTCCTCTCTTAAGAGACAGGGGAGATACAACGTTATGTCCTTGATGGCGTGAGTAGAACAGAATCGATCTCTCTCTTCCCTTCTCTCTTTCTCCCACCCCACTCCTTTCCCCCTCTCTCTGTCTTTAGGGCCCTCTGGAACAACAATTAAAGTGTTAGAAAAAAACAAGTCTATTTTTCATTTTACCCAAGGATTTTTTTCTCTATTTATCTAATGGTGCATTCAGTGCATTTTTCTCTATTTACCTAACAGTGATTTGATGCATAACAAATCACTCCAATACTCAGCTTCTTAATATAACAAACATTTATCCTTTCATAGTCTCCATGGGTCAGGCATCTAGGTATGGTTTAGCTGGGTCCCTCAGACTCCAGGTCTCTCATGAGCTTACAGTCAAGCTGTCAGCTGGAATATGATCACCACAATCCCCAACTGGGACTGAAGGTATTAAGTTCTCTCTCAACTATTGTAGCCAGGCTGAAGATCTGCATTCCCCTTTGGCCTCAGCTCCTCCATATGCCCTATGGGCATCTCCATAGGACTGCTCACAACATGGCAAGTGATCCCGGGGAGTGTGCAAGAGAGCACCACAAAGGAGGCCACAGTCTCTTTATAACCTAACCTCAGAAATAACATCCCAGCATTCTTGCCATAGTCTAGTCATTAGAAGGGTCCAGCCCCACTCAAGGGGCTTATATAGCATTGCATATCATTCTTAGATCACTCTAGAAAATGCAAAACAGTGACAGATGAGTTTATTTCCTAAGAAACAAAATTAACATACTCAGTGTGACTAATTCCACTCGTAAAATGCTTTTGACGAATCCAATTTTTTTTCCCAAAAGAACCTAATTTATTCATTTCAAAATTGTTTCTGATCAAACCCCTAAACAATAGAGTACCTAAGATGTGCTAGGCACTGGGCTTGCTGCCAACTGTACAAAGAAACAGACAGCCTCTGCCTTCAAGCACCTTTTAATTTTGAACTTTGTTGTTTATTTCCAGATCTTTGAAAATCTTTTTAAATATTTTAGTTATTTGGATTTTGTTTTGTTTTGTTGAAACAAGAAATGATTACCCTTCTAAATAAATATGGAATTAATTGTGCCCTTCCAAAGAGCTTCAAAGCTCTTGAAGTGTCAATATCTCTCTGGATCTTAGATTCCCTAAATAAATAGAGATTCAGTTTACAGTTACACAAACTAACACATAAAAGAATTAGGTTGCCTGTCCTGTGCCACAAAGATAAGAAAGATAATGGAATAAAAGACTCTGTCTTAACCTTAGTGGCTATCCACTTCCTTATTCACCAGGGATTACTGGCTTTCTCTGAGCTCAACAAGCCAGTTAAAATCATCATTAGTTTCACAAAACTACTCATGTAGTTCATTTTTACTTTTACCTCTTTATCCCTTGACTTACTGTAATGTACCCCTTTCACCTTTTCCCTGCTCTGATCTTTGCATTAAAGCATTTAATTTTTGCATCATACAGTTGTTCCTGATCTCTCTTTCATTCCAGACACACTGTGCTTTACACTAAATCCTTGAGACCACCTTCAAAAATCCATGTCACATGTGCTTTTGCTCTTGAGGATTCTTGTTCTTTAGTGGTATTGTGATCAGGTTGGCTTTTATTAAATCTTAGTTGACAACAGCGTCTTTCCAAAGAAGAGAATTTGAGCTTCACCTCCATGCACAAAACCAAGTCATGCCTATTTCAACCATTCGTATTAGGATTTGCACTACCTCCAGAGTTTTCTCCCGGTCTGAAATCAGATAATGGGAGAATCTTCATACAAAGTAACAGTCTGTGAAGCAAGATACAGGAGTCCTAAGACAGAGTTGGCTCCTTAAAATAATTTAAGGGGAATTATAATAATATGGCATGCTAATAGTCCACCCACATAAAAGTGAATTATTTCAGTTATGTTTCTATCTATTTTAGTGTAACAGGGTAAAGGTTACAGAGCAAATAGTTAAAGAGTCTACTCCATTGATATTCAACATCTTCACGACAATATAAAATGCCATACAAGACACTTTTCTGGTGTTTGACACCACATCTGCCTAAGCTTGTAACATTGCTGGTCTAATTCTTAAGAATAAGCATTATGACTTTCAGGTATCTGGAACTCTGAAAAACTTAAAGAGAAAAACATTTTTGGAAAAAAGGATTACAAAACAAAGATAGTTGTTGTTCATCCAACCGAATTATATAAACACCACTGGATCCATGGGTTAATGACATAAAATCTAAATGTGCTATAGCAGTGAGTGGTCATAAGAGCATAAATTGCTGTCACTGACAATCAGGCAGTCTGGGACCTGTAGGGAAACCAGACGTGTTCATGGCTTCTACCGTGGTTAGCAATATACAATAAACAGCAAAAATGGGCCTCCAGAGGGAATCTGCAAAGGGTTGTAGACAGATGTTCTGAATCTTAGAGTCCAACAGAAGTGTATTTAGGTCAAGGAATAAGGTTGAACAAGGAGAGAAAGAGCAGAAACAGAATTTGTTGTGTGACCTCTAGAAGCTGTTTCAACAGAAAATTGTCTTGATATGTGCTTTCTAAAAGAGAAATGAGATTAGTTCTGGACTACAGTTAAGCTAACATTAAAAATATGGATCTAAATGAAATTACATTGAAAATGTTGTAGTGTTTGAGAGTTCTATGACAGGGTCCACAGAAGAGAAATTTTTTTAAACAGAATTCATTGCCAACAGAACCAAATAGCAGTGTGGTTTTCTTAAATGAGGCTTGATTTTATATCAGTTGTTCAGTTAAATTAAACTTCCTGAGAAAAGTCATTTTAATTCTTCTACATACCCTTCTTCTTTCTAATATCTATGCAAAGATAAAGAAATTGATGTAGCCAATAAAAGCATGAGTCACACTGGTATGACTGGGATTTTTTTTTTCCATTATATATATAATGTTATAGATATAATTATTTATTGATTTATAATATAGGTAAATATTTGTACTTGTACTTAATTCTATTTATTATCTATTATATATATTTTTTTCTATTAAATATATGTCTGTGTATATAAAATCAAAATTATGTTTGATTCTCCAGTGAGAATTAAGAAACATAGGAATAGAATCCTACGTAATCTCATAGGATCCTAGGTGTAATCTTGCTACTTCTGTATATTAGGAAACTGTTGTAATAGGTAATAATATTAATAGCTCAGATAATAGATTATTTAAACAATTATTCTAATAACTACGTTACCAAATTTCCATCTTTTTCCTTTACCCCAACTTATCGCTCCCTTGTCCCCACTACTTGGCTCTCCTAACCTCTGTCTCAGACACACTTATGACTCACTCCAGGCCAGATCAGCTCCCTAGACTGTGCTTGGTTTCTAAAACTTCTTCTAGAACTAAAATATTGGTATTTCTAGAATCTTCATCACCCCTACCCTCTAATCCTATCCACCCTTATCATGAAGAGAATGAGAAAATGACATAAGTTGTCCCCACATAGGAGAAGGTCCACGCAACTTCTCAGTATAGACAAGGCTCATCAAATCATATTCCCACTCATTCTCTCATCCATTTTTGGGTGGTCCGGATGAAGGATAGTTTGCTGATGCTAGGCTACTAACTCCACAAGATTGGACCTCCTATAAAACGGAACCCATGTAGTGGTCTCAGGTTAGATTATTCCTGTTTCTGAAAAGTACACCAAAGAGTAGCATTGAAATATCAAAATATTACCACCATGCCCAAAGTGACCTATTGTGAGAATAATAAAAATATGTTTATACATGTGCACTATATTTCTACTCCTGTGTTTGGAGTCATGGAATTCAGGAAGATGAGGAAACAGTAAAAAGTGAGTTAAAAAATAAGGGCTGTTTATACCTCTTTGTTATAATGGGGAAAAGAACTTAGTTTTCATTTGAAATTTTTGGAAAAGAGTGACAACCAAGAATACATCATACCATATCAAACTAAAGTATGAAATTTTTGTAATTCAGTTATGAAGCTAAGGGCTACAAAATCCTTGAACATTTAAGGAAAAGTGAAAGAAAAAGAAATGGCTCCTATCAAACATCAAAGCTGAGCTTTTGCTACCATTTAGTGCAGTTCCCTCCGTGACCCTCGCTTTTTTTTAAAGTAAGCTCTACACCCAACATGGGGCTTCAAATTATGACCCGAGATCAACAGTCTCATGCTGTATCAACTGAGCCAGCCAGGCACCCTGTGCAATTCCCTTTTGCAGTCCTAGTTTACACATTCTGTTGACCTCGTTTACCAGTTGCTTTCTTTTCTTTGGTAATAAGAAGAAAGGCCAAAGACAAAATCAGAGATAAGTGGGTGGTGGCACTTCATCTGGTGGCAGCATTGTGGGCCATGGACAAGAGCTACAAGTCTCTGAACCAATGAGTTGTGCAGATGCCCAGTCTCCTGTTAACTTCTGCTTAGAGATTAGTGATGTTCATAAGATTCAGTAACATATTACTTCTAACTGACTAACTCTTGGAGTAATCTTCACGGTGAATTTTTCTTGCCATTTAGCACATTAGAAGAGACAGTTTAATTTAATTGACACAATCAATCCACTTGCAAGTGGTTAAATGTCTCTTTATTCTTAGTTCTCTCTTGGCATTTTTTGGGAATAAAGAATGACCTCTGCTTTCTATTGTTTAACATATGACTGAACACAAATACAAAACACAAATTATGACAAACACATAGTACTTATTCTAAATATGCACTGCACTGATTTGATTGTATTAATCCCCTAAATTCTCCTACCACCCAATAAAGTAAAATACAGCTAACTCTTGAACAATGTGGGGGATAGGGGTGCTGTATAATTTTTTGCTACCCCCAAAATTAACTACCCATAACCAGCCTACTTGTTGACCGGAAGTCTTACCAATAAGATAAATAGTCAATTAGCACAGATTTTGTACGTTATATGTATCATACATACACTGTATTCTAACAATAAAATAGAGGAAAGAAAATTTTCTTAAGAAAAAATACAGTACTGTACTGTATTTATTCAAAAAATCTACATGTAAGTAGACCCATGCAGCTCAAACTTGTGTTGTTCAAGGGTCAACTGCATGTTATTACCTCCACTGTACTGATGTGAAAGGTGAAACATGGAGAATTTATATAACTTGCCCAAAGTTATATAGCTAATCAGTTGTGGATCCAGGATATAAACCCAGGCATTCTGATTCCCCAATCTATGCTCTCATTTAGCATGTTCTATTTTGAAACAGTCACGTGTTACATGAATTTACAGGAAAAGAAGATAAATGACCTGGAGAGGTTCATGGATAAAATGGAATGGACTTAGAACTTGGCAAATGAACAGACCATGGCCAGGCAAGGAGCAAAGAATTCTGGCAAGAGGATGAATGATAGGCATGGAGTGTCCCCGGGGGAGTAGAGAAGCCGATCTGACCAGAGCGGGTGGGAATGAGGAAAACTCAGATGAGATCATTAGGATGGAGAATATTATGGAAATTTCCAGTGAACATTTCAAGTGAAAACTAAATTCCTAAGAGGGTAAAGTTATAATTGGGTTAAAAGACATTACCTCAAAAATGTATTTTGTTTTAATTCAATGCAAACAAAGCTTCTGTTCAGGTATAGAGATCTCTAAATGATCATTTCACAATTGACAGAGTTGAACAGGGGAAAATACTGTTGGCATACTGAATGCATGTTTATTTTTAGGTAGCATGGGAGAATGGCATCCAAGGAGCTGGATTTTTCAGTACTGACCCACAGTGCATTTTGATCTGGATTCCATCTTTGTGCTCTCTGACCACTAGAGATATACCAGACTTGTATTTAAACTGAATTGGGTTAAAGCCATGAGGCCTGCCTGAAGGAAGGCTTACAGAAGGAAATTTTCTCAATGCCGCCTTTCTTTTGAAAGCTCACTCCTAAAGGGAAAGCAGCCGAGAGGCAAAGAGAAATTGTGGCCTCCCTGCCAAAAGCAGAAAGGGAGGTGAGGGAGGAGAAATAGAAACACATCCAAACCAACTCTGGGGGAAAATGGATACTATGAACAAGTTTGCCAAAAATAAGAGTGAAGCTTAAGAAAGCAGGGGGTCTCAGTGGGTCACCAGAAAAGTTAAGCCAAGAGGGTGGAGTAGGCTGGCTCAGGAACACGGCCAGACTACTGGAAGGAGAAGCGGGAACAGTTTCATAACCTCTCAATCTTTCCAACTTCTCACAGTGTTCTAGAAAAGAGAAAGTGTGCTTGATAAGAATGATTTATCGAGCAATTATCTCTTTCCGCCCTCAGCTCTCTAGAACTGGACAGCAGACAAGTCTGGTGACTTATATTTGTGGAGTTCTCCGGAAGAGCTTCCTCTCAAGGATGCACAACTTTCCAGTTAGTCACAAGGCAGCTCTCCTTTCTGCACGTTTCTGTCATTTTAACTTCCCCTTCTCTGTCCCTTTCTTGGTCCTTGCTCATTCCCCACTGATTTAGGATTGTTTACTGCACCCGCCATTATAATCATTGCTCCCCCCCCGCCGCTGCATGCTTATCCAAAGCACTTGCTCCCTTTTTGCTTCTCCCACCGTTGCTATATGCTGTTCCCACTCTGTCTGGACTGCCTGCTCCACAAGCAAATGGGGACGCCTGGTGCCACCCCCTCTGCCCTCCCTCCTCCAGCCATGCTCTCTGGGTTTTGCCTTCCGTCTCTGGGCAAATACCCTACAAAAGGAGTATTCCTGGGTTTCTCTCCACTAGTAGAGCTCTTCACACCCCAGGATTTCAAGTCTCCACTTACTCCTGTCCATCCTGGCTTCATAGAACTGCTGTGGTTACTGCTGACAAGCACACGGGGTGGGGGAGGTGCGGTAGGGTGGAGCAGGATATCAGGGGAAATTGTGCTTTAGGTTCAATAATTACTCAGGTTTGATTTGGGTAGCCTTAAAGTGCTGAAAAGTCTGTTTCAACTAAACATCCTACAGTCCCAAATGTGGTGAGCCGGTCTCGTTTTTCATCTGCTGTCATGGTTAACTGGCAACTTCCAGGCATGGGGTGACTGTCTGGCACCTCAAGCACACAATTACACGCAGACAATTACATAGAGAATGCCAACAGATTACAGACCATCAGGTCGTGTTTTAGCGGACGTCTTCTAGCGGGGAATGTGTGCCAGCATCTTAGATCAATTGTGGCATGTTGTTTATTTCAGAAGCTTTGTCCCAGAACTGTTGGGCACCTGATCATTCCAGTGTTTTCTGCATTACAAAGTTGAAGGAGAAAGAAGTTTGGGCTGAGTATTCTCAATCACCAGTGACTCAGTGACAGGTACCAAACTCATTCCACTTAAGACTGCAGGGTGAACTCAAATTGGGGTCCCTGAAGACAAAGATGGGATCCTTTATCCAGTGCATTAAAGGAAGCATTTCTTGTTTCTATTAAACAATCAGGAAAGGAAAGATCATGCAACAGCGGGAAGAGCACTGCAAATATCAGGGTTACCAGGAGTCACCCAGAAACCTTTAAAATAATTTAAAGTGGTGATAGAACAAGTAACACAGTGTGTTTCTATTGATGCAGTAATCCTTAACCCTTGAACTTAACTTGTACTTGCACCAAGAAGTCAGTAGAATGGTTTCTAGTTGCTGTACCAAGGCAATTCCCCATAGTTTAATTGATTGGGAATGGTGCTGATTTTCTCATTTAAATTGTCCACAAAGCACTTAAAAAAATGCGACTCTTTGCTGGAATTATTATTCCATGATAATAAAAAACAGAGAAACTAGTAACTGGATCAAGATTAATACTGCGCTGTGAGATCTAAATACATCAAAGATAGATGGATATATCAGAGCTATGATTTCCTCAATTCTTTGCAAGGTAACCAAAGCAATTCCAAGAAGTCTTACTTTATTAGAAATTGGATTTCTTAAATATTATCTAAGTTCACAGTGAGCAGACAGCTACCTTGAAAGTGGGGCTAAGAGAAGATAAAATTCAAAGGTTTGAAAATAAGTAAAGGAGAAGCAAGATGCTTTGAGTCATTAACAGCACAACGCAGGCACATAGAGATACAAAAACAGCTAAAAAGGCAAGGACAAAATTAAACAGTAATGATGATTTATAGTAAGATACTCTGAGACATGACAGAAGTCTCAGTACACCAAAAGGAAAATCTTGTTTGCTCAAATTATTTGTTTCTTCTGTCTAATGAATGTAATTCTAATATACAAGTGATAACACTGGCATTTCTTTGAAATGTTGATTCAGTTTAATTATGAAAATCACCAAGGTATTTTCTAGCTGCTGCATCACTCCCTGTACTAAGATTAATCACATCAACATCATTCATTTAATCTTCAAAGAGGAAGCAGTTGTCCACAAAAGCCTTCAAATAGCTTCATTAGTGCAATTTTTCAGTCTCAAACACTTAGCTGGCAGCCTATGATTGAGAGTAAGGTCATTATATTCATCTATTTCCTAATCTAATTTTTTTAATGTTTCTACATTTAATGTAGAAATGTGCAAGTGTGGAGTTTTTGCCTTCTCTTTGTTTGGCAAACAGCCCAAAACGTGAGGAAAATATGGATTGTGATTGACAAAATATTTGGTTGCTGGGGCTTCAATTCAAGAAATGTAATGTGGCAGGCCCCAAACTGGCACATTTTCCCTTTTGGGGTTTGTTTAGTGTGAAAAGGGCCGGACCTAGAAGTGTCATGTTTTCTTGTCTCTTACAAAGAAAAACTTGAACATGAGAGACATTCCTTCCATTCAGGAACTCCAGTTAAAAGAGACATCGCAAATAAAATTTATTTAGTGTTTTAAAATGCAAGATGGATTTTATATTCAAAAACAGAAATGGTCAACCTCACTTATGTTTCATTACTAAAACCACTTTTAGCATCCTTCCCTTTGTTAAGAGCATTAATAATTTCTTCCCCTATTGGAAACCAATAAGCATCAGAGTCCCATAAAATAACACCGTAATAATTGATGCGTTGATCAAATCACAGTATCAATCATTTAAAAATTACCAATGCAATCAAAAGCATTCTCAGAGACTGAGAGCAGAGCCTGGCACCAACAGGGGTGTGGCGGTTGAGTTATTTGTAATTACTGTACCTACTTTGAAGTGTTATAAGATGTGTCAGAAAGTAAAATTTGCTGAGCCCTATTACCAAGAATCAAAACTTACTAACTGCTGCTTTAAACTCTGCATCAAGAAATGATTTATTTGACTCCTGACTGGTCCACTTGCAGAAATCATTGCATTGCAATATTCAGTGACTGTGCAAAGGAGAAAGAAAGCATAAATCATGCAAAGACATTCTCAAGTTAATATCTGGGGACCATATGATGCCAAATTTTTAAGGCAAGATCTGCAGATGATGGGACAAATAATAGATGGGATAAAAATGCTGTGGGTAAAGGCAAAGGATTAGGGCTTTTGGTCATGAAAACAGTTCAGAAGCACGCAATGATCTGCGGCAATTATACAAATTTTGTTTCCACAAATGACATATAGACGATTACTGTATTTAAAGTACTAACTTCTTTTAAACTGCTTTAAAATAAAAACTATAATGAGTTTTTGTGGAACTAAATTCTAACTGACAGGACATAATTTTAAGATAAATTATAAAGATCAGAATAACCCCAGCTTGAAAAAGCCAGTGTTGCCATTTGTCCAGCCACAGGTGAAGTCACCAGGATAAAATGCAACTACATTTGGCCTTTGAACAACACGAGTTTGAACTGCATGGATCCACTTACATGCAGATTTTTTTTTCAATAAATAGAGTACTGTTCTGTAAATGTGTTTTCTCTTCCTTATGATTTTCTTCATAACAATTTCTTTTGTCTAGCTGACTTTATTGTAAGGATACAGTGTATGTTACATATAACATACAAAATATGTTACTCATCTGTTTGTGTTAACAGTAAGGCTTCTGGTCAATAGCCCTCTATTAGTAGTTCTGTTTTGGCTGAGTCAAAAGTTATATGCAGATTTTTGACTGAGCAGGGGGCTGGCGCCCCTAATTCCTGTGCTGTTAGCAGATTACCTGTATATGAAAGAGGAGCAAGAAATTGCATTATTTACAAATGTGTACGTTATCTACATATGTACATATATTACAATATGATGATCAGGAGAAAGAGCTTTGTGCATTCTTAACTCATGTTGTGTTAAACATTCAGCCAAATATACAGATAAGAAAGATAAACCCTGTTCTCTTGAGATGCCTTAACTCTGGTAGAAAAACAGGAACACAAACATATCTTTGTAACAGAAGGCAATGTGAGGTAAGTACCTAAGGAGAAGAAAAACATGCCTAGGAATTCATAAGTAGGTTTCCTGGCTGAAAGATCAAGGAAGGCTTCATGGAATGACAACATCTGGGGTTCTAAGGATGGGTAAGATGTTAAAGGGTCAAGACAGGGAAAGAGAAGATTACATCTTAGAGTTTAAAATATTCTATCTACCCTTCCCAACATCTAATGCATATCTGCAGAGAATGATAAAAGTTCTCTTAACTTCACAAGCGTCAAAAGATTTTTTGTAACAATATACAAATAAACTTAGAAAGACTCAATGCTCATTCCAGTTGATATGTCTAAAAATGAGCCTAAAATATCCAGTTTAATGGTTCATGTTAGGCAGTTAATCCAATTAATACAAAGAGATTAAAACAAAAACCAGTAAACCTGAGCAAGTGTACTTAAACATGTTTCGAAAAACAGATGCATCTACTTTTCAAATAACAAAAAGAAAATTATCTTATTCATGTAAAATCTGGCTGGAAATAAAAATTATAATTTAGAGAAAATGTTTAAAACTGTAAATTATGTAATTTCATGGATTCTTTTATTGTTTCTTCCCTCCCAGCCTCCTTCCCTCTTTCTCTCTCAAAATATATATACATATACGTGTGTGTGTGTGTGTGTGTGCATTCCCCTCACTGAAAGCAGAGCATTCCTATGAAAGTTTTCATAAGCCAAACTGGTGTAGAGGAAAGACTCAATTACCATTAATCTATATGGAAAATTTTTTGAGAGTCCCCAGACCCCAAAAATTACCTCTCTTAGATTTTTCTTATACCTTAGGCCACGTCTTGTTAATGGACACACACAATAAACTGAGATAAAGCACAGATGTTCACAGGCACAGCTCAAAGGCTATGGCTGCTTGATGCTGAGATGCTGAGGGTGGTTCCCAGGGAAGGGGATTGGGGGTGCCGTTCTCGTTGCTTGGGATGCATGCTGCCTCTATAAGGGCACATGCAAAACAAACTCTGAATGCCATGTTTGCTTCTCACCTTTTTTCATAAAACAAAAATCTTCAGATTTCTTTTGGTCAGCAAAACAAGTCCTAATGTAGGTCTTTCATAAAAGCAAAGTAGCATAATGTGGACTTTTGAAACTCAGGGGATACCTGCATGCCTGAGGTTGGAGGTGGAAATTTGCTAACAGCTAAAAGTGGATCTCATCAAAACACCTGTAGTAATATAGAATCCAAATATTATTTAATAAAGAGCAGAAAATAAAGCAAATAATGAATAGAGCTTCCTGAATCCATCTAATTCACAAGCACCTCTGACGTGCTTCTGTTCATTTCAATCATCATCTTAAAAGTAAGAAAGCTGTCTTGCAGTATTGGACAATATTGGGAAATCGACAAACCAAAACAGTCTCAGGAATAATAAATGTGTATTCCTGTTTGCCAGCATATAAAGGATAAATACAGGTGGTTTGACAAAATATGAAGAGTTCATGAAACAAAACTAATCATATACAAACTAATACCTAATTTGGGTCCTATTCTGGAATGTGTCTCACTAATATGAGAATATGCAGTGGCTCTTTTAACTGCAAGTAACTGAGAAGCCTCTTTCACAGAACTCTAAGGAGCTTAGAATCACCTTTCTGACCATCTTTCCTGTCTTCTATATATCCTCATAAAATATTTACTGTTCTTCTGAATGACCACTCTGATTATCCTTCGACTCCTTTCAGATTCCCTGATGATGTCATGGAAATGTTAAACCCATTATGCTAAGTTAGGACCTCCATCTGCAGTGACCTCTTGGCACAAGCTTCGAGGACAGCATGATATTTTTACATAAAAGTTAGTCTTCATTCAAATCCTCGAGGTCTGATCCTGAAAAAACACTGACAGCTCAATCAACCCTAATAAATACTTAACTAGGTCCATGGAAAAAATAATAATACAATTCCCCCCAAAAATCCATTACATATTCACAATTGAGTCATAAAAATGTCTATTAAATGTACAATTATTTTACCACATTTTTATTGGAAAACAAGCATTTATCCTAATTTACAGGTTTAACCCAAAGGTGGTACATGACATTCCTTTTCATTAAGCTATTAGGGGAGTGACGAGTGATGGTGCTCAGCTCTAATTATCTTTAATGTAGTGTTTCAAATTGATCATGCATAATGCAATTACAAATCATAATTAAATTAATTTGTATTGATTTAAGATTTTATAAGTTGTTAATAACTACAGTGTAGTACATCTATTTCCATGAGCTGACATTAATATTTTCAAATGCCAAAGCACTTCCTCCTTTTTTCCTCCAATTTTGTTCTCGTTAAAAAGTTCACAAACATACTGGGTGTTGTATGGAAACCAATTTGACAATAAATTTCACATTAAAAAAAAAAGTTCACAAACTTGTCACTACTTTACGGCAGGGAAAGCTAACTTCAAAACCTTACAAGTAGAAGTCTGAGTATTTAAATAAGGTTTCTCCAAGAAATGATTTCTAATGCATTTGTAGCTTGAGGGTCTTCTACATTTAGAAGTATACATGTCTTTGAAACACCCTTGTCCTCCCCCATCCCCTGCCTATCCAGCCCACCACAGCTGCCTTCTTGGCTGGCTAGTAAGTCTTTGCACATCATACCAGCTTCTGATTGACTGACTCCCCAAAACCAATGGAAATGCAGAATTCCTTTCTTCAGTATTACAGGGGGTGGAGAAGAATCTGGACGCCACTAGGAGGCTCAAGCAAACTTTAGCCAGCAACAAAACCCAGGGAGGTGGGCCTTCCTAGAGACTTCCCTGGTCTCCTCATAGTCACCACATTCAGGGAATAAAATTCCCTCAGAAATCTCCACACCTGAAGACAAAGTCCTAGTAGACATCTGTTCTAGTAGATGGCAGTCCAGGGAAAACCAGGAGCACCTCCTCCCCCTGTTTTTCTCAAGAACCGACTGGGAAGATGGGACAAGGAGAAGTGTAAGAAAAGAGTGGGATGGGTTAATGACTCGAAAAGCCCCCAGCAGTATGTTTTTGTAACAGGAACAAATATTGAGCAAATTTGCCAATTCGGTATGACCTGTTTTGTCACATTCTAAAAAAGTATTCCTTCACCTCCTAAAACTGAAACTGTAAATCCAGCTAGACCCATGGCATAAACCACAGAGAGACATAACCTCCTCTATCCACCTTCCACAAGCCTGGCAACTGGGGGAGGGTAGATGGTCGCTTTCATGCGGAAGGGTGGGCCGAGAGTTGAAGGGGATATTTTAGTGTCCTTCTCTAAGTGTATAAAATGCCTTAATATTCTATGAGGGGGAAATGAAGCAATCACATTGGGGGGCGAGGTGGGGGTTGGAAATGGAAGTGAAATGTCTATGAGAAAGGCTCAGAAGTGAATATTATGGGTAGAGTTTCCTCATCCCACTGCTCCTCTCTAAGACGGGTCAGTAACAGGGTCAGTAACTAAGCTTCAGGAGTGCACGGTCATAGCAAGTTGAGGCCGGAAGTCCCCTAAGTCCCCTGGTGGTCTTGGCGTAGTGCGAGGCTTGCTGCTCACTAGCGACCCCTCCAGCTCTCAGGGGGAAACAAGCCGATGCCCGAGCGCACCCCGACACTGGTCCCGGGCGCGGCGCCCAGCGCCTTTCCGAGGGTCATCCCAGCAGGACAGTCCCATCCCGGAGCGCCGCAAGCCGCCCGCCAGCCCTGCCCTGCGTGCGAGCGGCTCCGGAGCCGCGCGCTGGGATCGAGTTCCAGGGCAGCCCCGGCAAGGGAACTCGGACACTTTCGAGAAGAGCACCCCTTTCATCACCGCGAGACAGAGGCTGATGTCTCCGGGATCCTGAGAGTAAACTGAGCAGGAGAGGAAAACATGCGAACACCCAACTCAGGTGGAACCGACGCGGGGGTCCGAGGAAGGGAAGCCCAGCGAAGAGCGAAGGTGGAAGCAGAGGGTCCAAGGGGCTCTTCCCCTGTACTGGCCACCTTAGGCTTGAACTCTAACGTGTGGGGTCGAACTACCGCGATGGTTTCAGATAAAAACAAGCTTGAGCAATACTTTCTCTACACATCCCCTAGTTATTGAAAAGTACACGCACACACACACACACACACACACACACACACACACACACACGCCCCCCTTCCCCCACCCCCCTCCCTCCCTCCCACTCCCTCCCCGCCCCCCCCCCCCCACACCCCTGGGCAAGAAAGCAAAAGCAAAGGGGGTCCAAAACTTGACTGGGTTGTCAGGCCCAGTTCTTCCCTTAGCCGAGGTGCAACCCAGTCTACCCCGAAGCCACCTTGCCAAGTAGGCGGGACTGCATCCATAGGACACGCCACGTGGACAAATGCAAGCGTTAGGTTGTTCCAGGTTTCTGAGGCCTCAGCCCAGTCTCGTCACCAACTGGCAAAATCAGTTCTCCAGACTGATTTCTGAAGACTTCTCTTTTGAGTCAAGCATAACAGAGGGGTTCCCGGTGGTGTCTCATTCTCCCCAACACTACACGGAAAAACTCCAATGGACCGTTGTTCCCTAGTCTAATATTTCAGAAAGAATCTTGAGTTGTGAAGGGATCTTTGCATCAAAACGTGCTGGACGGAGAAGGGGTAGGAGTGGGGCGGAACAAATATTTTCAAGCAATCTCCATACACATTGCTATATCGAAGAGTAAAATTAATTCAGTCAACACATTATTTTCCTTAACTCCGAATACTCAGAAATGGAAATACGGATTTCCTTGAACTTGAGTTACAACTTGGCAGTAGACTCAACACTCAGATTCAACCCTGAGTTTGAAATGCCAGCCATTAATTCTCCTGTGTGCATTGTCCCTGGGATGGTGATGATGAAGCCCTACCCTCCAGGAATTAGAACATTTGGGGGGGGGGGAGGGGGATTCCATCCATAGAAGATTTAAGATTTAAAAAACAAGACTCTGGTTTTAATAAAGTCATACAACTGAGGCTGAATGTTAAGTGTTTGGAAAAAGAAGGTTTCGTATTTTGTGAGGTTTAGGGTGGGTTTCCATTTTTGGGTTTTGGTTTTTTTTGGTATCGGTATGTGTGACTAGCAGTGCGGGTTGTTAAGTTTCCAAGCAGGAATCAGCTTAAAATGCATGGATTCTATTATATGTACAATTTAATCACAAGGTATTTAAAATAGACATTTCCATCTAAAATCCAATCAGAAATCAACACAGTTCCTCCAGGCATTAGATGATCATCTCGATTTTGCATTTGTAAACTGGGAGAAATAAATGTGACTTGTGGATACCAAGAGGTCAAGTACGGCTGCTCAAATATTTTTCTTACAAAATGACGGATTTATTAGACAAATAAGTAGCCCGGCTGATGCAAAACCCCCAGTGATTGAATTTTGACGTTAAGTCAACAACAACTCGAACTACATCAGTGCTTCAAGATTTAGTTATGATGGTAGAGATTACTGAACAAATAAGAGCCAGAAATGAATACAGATTTCTTAGGATCTGCCCCTGGCACCCTCTTCTTGACATTCTCCTCCATATGCTTCCCCTCTCCAGACTGTATTATAATTAAAGGACTTGCCTGTGCCTTGTGATTGGAAAATAACTTTAAAATAATTAGGCATATTTTTCTGTTAAAAGCAACAACAACAACAAAAGAAACAGGCTCAGAGAGAAAGCCAATTGAGTTTCATTATAAATTCCCTCATGGCCTGAAAGTCACCCACAATTAGGAGGGAGGGAGCATGCAGTGGGTGCTGAGTTTTGTTTTGTAAAGATCTTATTTTCATTAAGAATTTTGATAACCTACTCTCCTACCCTTTCCCCCCTTTCTCTTAAACTGCTTTCTAAAAGAATTGAGGGCTTGGGCCATGTTAGTATCCCACTCGCGGATCTGAATCCACTGCTAAATAATTAAGCCGACCGTAGACTTTCAGGAGTATTTAGATTTCACCTTTCCTGGGTCAATGGCTGAGTTTCTCCCCACAGCGGCAGACCCCGACCCCCCTTTCCGGGGACTGGGGAGGGGGACTGGCCATGGTGCTGAAAATCCTGCGTGAATCTTGTGGGAAGGAAGGGCACTATTCATGAAGGCTTTAGCTCGTCATAAAAGGGGGCTTAAATAATTGAGATTACATTTAAGCATAAAACAGTTCATTTCTCATCTTTTCATGGAGAAAGGCGCTAATCTGCTCCTAGTGTGAAAATGTCTTTTATTTATTCTATGTGGGACTTCCTTATTGCAGTGGAATTGGTGACTTAATTTCCATTTAAGTCTCCTTGAGCCAGCCAAGAACTCATTCCTTCTACCCTCTCTTTCTCTTATTCATCAATTTTCGGCCATAGTTTGTTCCCCCTATTCTATGGAACTGCTTATTTTGCAAGGATAAATCTACATTTGATTTTAAGGCTACATTTGATCAAGGGCTTGACACAATTTTTCTCTGTAGCTAGAAATTTGTTTTCTGGCTATCAAGGCACAGACTGCTAAGAGGCAACAAACTGGTACCAGATCTTTATCCCAGATTTTATTTAAGTGCAGTAATAATTGTATTCTGTAAAATAAGTTGCCCATCCAGGCTCCTCTCCCAGTCTGCCATATTCTCCTCCCACGTATGCATATACCCATAATTTCTACAGATGTTTTCATATGCTGGTTTTTAAAATCATCTATTGTATTAGTTTTCCCAAAAAAACCTGAAAATACAAAAATTGCTAACCCTACAATAGTAATAGAATTCATAAGTAGAAAGAAATGTTTCATAATTATTTGCCATTCCTCAGGATTAAGTAATAAGTTGTGCAATTGAAGCCCTTCTACTACTTCTCTATTCTTCTTCCTTTTTTAATATTGAATAGTTATCTTCAGTCCAATAATGCATCTGTTTACAGTTTGCCTGAACTTGTTTCTGGATTTATATTTCAATATGCTCCTTAGGATGCAAAATTCCTGTCAAATTAAAGAGTGCTCATGTCTTGCCCGCTTCCAGCAAATCACTTGCAGCATCTAATAAATCCAGCTGGGGTTCCTTCCATAGCCCGATGCTGTTGAAATCATTATTGTCCTGCCTTGTTTCATGTCAGAGGCCTCTTCGCCTCATCTGTCATGAAACCAATTTCACTTTATTTACATCCATTTGCTAGTTTAATTACTGTGCTGATGAATAGCCTGAAGGAATTAAGTTACGAGTCTTTGGAAACCCAAAGCGACAGATATATGGGCTACCTTTTAACTACAGGGAAAGAAATGAAGGCCAGTGTGCATGCACCAAAATTTAAAGATAATAAGTGTTTCTGTCTACCCAGCTACTCTTGAAATTCAGGATGATCTTGTTTTTATGTATTCATCATCTTCTGGATGAAATATAGTGCTTTAGAACCTCTCATATTTACAGATTCACTGCAGTTCTATACAATACCATTCTCCATTTTTTAATGGTTTTTTTGGTTTTGCTTTTCCAAAAGAGTTACAGATGATTTTCCAGCCAAACCAAATAATACAATGTGCTGTTGTTTTGGCACTTCCAATGTTAACCTTTCCTTGTAACTGAGAACCTTACTTCTACATAAACACAAATAGGTGCCTCTGTAAAAATTAAGAATATTTAACATGTCCAATCTAATATACAGCATAAAGTATTCCATTAATATTCTATAAATAATGTAATAGATGACATTTATATAATTTTTGTTTATCACTGAGCACAATCTCACAAGTATCTTTTTCAATATATTTTTTAATCATAAATAAGAGCATTCTGCTCTCTTTTTTGCAAGTCCAATATAATAGAGTCCTATGAATCTACGTTAATGACAGATGTTTTGTGATATGGATGTATAATCTATGCTTTCAAATATATATATATAAGTAGTCAATCATTTGCATATATATTTTAAAACCTACAATCAATAAACTTTTTGGTCATTCCATTATACTATAAATTAACACTGTAAATAATGCCTACTAATCATGACATTAAAAATCATTTTCAAGGGTATCCTTTCCTAAATTTTATAATTATACACTTTGAAACTTAAAATTGATAATCCAGAATTAAGTCCTCATATGGTTCATCATCATTGACTACCAATGAAAATAATAACAATACCTTAATTGATATTTGATTTTATATTTTCTGTATCCCCAGGTAGCATCACACATGAAAACAATGCAACTTTTAAATCTAAGTGTCTATATGTTTTCCTTTCATTGCTCTGTTTGTGATTTTAACATCAGCACTTTCATGTTAGTTTATGGCACATGAAAAATATATTCACCATTTCAAGAAAGAATGTAATTTTTTTCTTATAGACTCAATGTTTCATTCACCTGTAGCAGACTTACTCATCTATACCGTCTCCACGTTGAGGACATAATTACTTCTAAGGTTGTGCAAACTTTCTAAACTATTTATCTAACTGAAATTTGTTTTTAACATTCAAGGACAAGAGATAGTTCTAAACAAAGCAGAAATGAGAAAGATGGGAGTTTTAAATACTTTGTCATTTCCTCTCCCCTTAAAAGAATTAAATACTTTTTGTACCCTGTAGACTCTGAAGTTTCATTGATCATAAAGCCAGCCTGAAGAAAGGGATAAAAATGTAAACACTTTATATTTACTCTCAGAAGAACTACGGTGGTGAAAACTCTACTGTATACATAGATCTATATTAATAAATTACATATTCATTACAAATGCTCCAGGTGCCTCCCTCCACACCCCCTGCCATCCCCTAAACACATATTTGCCCCATTCCCCCTCCCCCTCTACTTTTAATAAAGCTCATCTACAAAACAACCTATATAACAAAACAACATTTTTTTGTATCAAGTCTTTCTTATAAAAGTTTTGCGATAAAGGAACCCTAAACAAGATCTTTCAGATGAAATTCCTTTCTATTTTAATAGAGGCAGATACTCTTTCATTTCTTCTAGCAGAGATTTATGAACAGTCTTTAACTCGACAGAAAAAAATTTGCATTGGTTGAATCTTTAGCTATTTTTATTCATTTTTTATAAAAGAAATGGGAATGATGGGGGTTTAAAACGCTTTCTCTACCCCTCTTCCCCTCCCCCATTGCTCTCATTCTCCCCCTTTCGAAGACCCTCTCCTCCCTCTCCAGCTCTTTTTGATTAATAGATCCATGTGGCTAACGGCCTGACATATGGTGTGCGAAGCAGCTTGAGATAGTACCTTAGGCATCCCCTACGGCCATTAACATATTAGGGGCTTATGTGCAGTCAGACAGTCAGACCTCATCGAGAGCCGGCGTTTTCAGAAAGGCTGCACCCCAGAGCTGTTTGATAGAGAGTTTCAATAATGCACCATTCTTCAATTTTAAGCATTGCTTCTAGTGCTGAAACACTGGGACAAAACCAGAATAAAGTTTAGAAATGAGACTCAGTTACATTTAACAACAACAGTAAAATTGTGCCTACATCTGTTTGTACATGGATATGCACGTGGAGATACAGCTTCAAGCTCACAAACACACGTCAGCTCCTGAGTATTATCAGTAAACAGGCAGCGTCGTCTGCCTGGATTTATTTTGTTTAAAGATTTATTTTGTTTAAAGTCCTCTTTATGCCAAAAATACTAACAATGCGATTACAGAACAGTTACTGATAGGGATGATAAAGCAAAAATAAAATACAGTAGAATGTTTAAGAAATAAACTTCTCTGAATCATGTAGCTTGATGCTTTTCCCTCGTAGAAGAACTTAAGTGCATTTTTACATCTGTAGCTTTGAAATAAGAAAAAGAGGAGGAAAATAATGAAAATTTTAACTTTAAAAGATGTGATAATATTTTAGATACATTTGCAGATCAAAGCTCTTGGAAAGGTAACTATTCTTGCTCTACAAAACCTGGAAGTTTACAAACAAAAGTCTTGACAATAACTCTGAAGGTGGGGAAAGCCTCTAGTATATATATATATATATATATATATATATATATATATATATGTGTGTGTGTGTGTGTGTGTGTGTGTGTGTGTGTGTGTGTGTACACATACACATATACATCTGGTGAGGGAGATGATATACAAAATCAAAGAAGGCATCCCACTTGAAGCTTATTTCATTCACTTTAACGGTTTAACGGCATAACTGAAGCTAGAAATTCGCTTTACCCAACGTTCTTATTCCAGCCTCCTGCTGATAAACCACTGTACCCCTTTTGAACTGTACTCTGGCTGTTTGCTTGGCAAATAAATGCTGTTCCGCCCTATTAAACCTTTTAGGTAGTTTCATCTTCTGATTTCTCAAATACAGAGCTAATAAGGAGGTGCTTTGATGCTGTTTTACTTTCAAACTATAGCCTCGAGGCGTTGAAACGCGCAAAAGGTAACCGAAAAAGTAAATTGCCACGAGCAAGGCGCACCCTCCCTTTCAAAATCGCTCCGACCCTGTGCAGTGCACTGCGTGGCAGCCGAAAATCGCCTGTTCCTGGGCAGAACTACGTCCCGTCGGCAGCCCCTGGGGTTCTGAACCCATGCCACGTTACCAGGGGGATGAGGAGAGGGGGATACACTTTTAAGTTTAAAAGCCCTAGGATCCCTTGGGGGAAGAGAAAAGCAGAGGAGGTAGAGACTGGAAAGCTTCTCAAAAGTTGATTCTAGGCAAACAAATATCAGATGGGAGTGAAGATGAAAATACAACAACTTGTTTAAGCAGCTAGTAATAAAACTTTTGCATGAGGCGTGGCGGCGATGCGCAATAGTCTGCTCACAGGGGCTAAGCCCGCTCTCAAACACAGGGCTCAGTTTACACTTTGGAGGGAAGACCCCCGCGCGCGCTCATGTCTCGCACACACTTGATTCTCGGAGGCACGCGCACACACACACACACACACACACGGACGCGCGCGCGCGCGCGTACACACACACACACACACACACACACACACACACACTCCTTTAGTTGAACATAAGCAAATGAAACAATCGAAACATATCTGTTTTCTTTAAAACTGGGAAGAAAGAGACTCTCGCTCAAAGGCGTTTCATTTCCTCTCATTTAGGTACATTTTCAGAGGAAATGCACGCCCCCGGGAGATAACTCTCTGCCCAAGTTAAATAGGTCCTACCTGCTTTTTAAAATGCCTGCATTTCCATTGCTAACTCATAAAACGTATTTTAAGCAAGATAGTTGAGGTCCAATCTCAGCCTCAGAGCCCCTTGTTACATTCTGCTTCTCTTTCTTTCTCTTTCGTTCATGACAACGCTTTCGTAAAGTCTCATAAATGATCAAAATTAACATAAATCATTATTAGTTATTAGGATTTGCTCTAAATTACACTGTGAATATCGCACCAGCCCCATCTGCCGCCCCTGCTCTCGCAGCAATAGATTGCAGATAAAATAAATGTCCTTACCCCATTAGAAGGTTCCTGTCTCTGTAGCCAAAAGCCAAACAAAAGCAATAAATACCGGGCTTTTTCTCTCCACTATTCAGCTGTGACTCTTTTCATCAGCTCTTCCTCTAGAAAAGCTCGATAGCTGTCTGAAAATATTGCATTTTATATCACCAAAGGGCGATTAATATTGCATTAACTGTATTTAACATTTTTTAAGCACGAGTAATCTACAATGAGTTGGTTTCTGTTAATCGGTACGGGGGTATCAGAACTACTGCAGACCGCTTAAAATATCCGTATAGGCATATTATTTGTCTCACACTTTGTTTTGTTTTGTTTTAAATATACCGTTAGAGTGTAGCGCGCAATGTTTGAAGTGGAAGAAGCCTTGCTAATGGTCTGCTTAAAGTATTCTGACACTGACTGGAGACAGCCAGGTCCCTGCCTTCATTAAATGTTTATTGTCAACACTTGGCGGGGGCGGAGGGGGTACAGGGTGGGAAGAGACTGGTGAAAGTGTATTTCCTCGGCTGGAAATCGTCAACACTTTGTTTAATTCTGATCCGTGCCTACAAAAGTTTGTGTACATTACGCTGCACTAAAACCAGGAGTCAGAGTTACCAAACTTTTGTTTGTAATTCATTTTACCTAACCAATGCGGGCAGTCTGTCTGTCTTCCTCCTCCCTCCTTCCATTTGCCACTTCTCTGTCCTAGCTCTCTCTTAGCATCCTTAGTTTCCCTTCTGGTCTTCCAATCCTCTTGCCTTTGTAAATCAGAGAGAAGCGACCTCCGGGGCATTCCGGCTTGGGGCTGGGAAGGGGACTGGGCGCTTTTTGCAGGGGCAGGACGCTGGACGCACGAATTTGTGCTTTGCCAGCTTCTCTTGGACCGAGATTTTTCAACCTCCGTTTTGCGATCCAGGATTCTACTGAATTCTCCCGGACGGAAGCAGAGTGGCCGGGCTTCCTCGCACCCTGGGTACAAATCGTTGCCTAATAAACTCAAATCCGTAACAGGGCTTTGATGGTGTGCACCTTAACAACAACAACCAAAATCTAAGGTCTTACTCCTCCCAATTATTATTTAAATGTAAACCAGTTTTGGAAGTTTCTTGGTGTTTTAAGGCGTCCAGTTGACTTAGGCAAACTGTGGGGAGGAAAGTATTTTTAACCTCGGTAAGACACTAGTCCCTTCCCTTTTCTCTCGGGACATCTTCAAAGGCACTTACATGGCGGGAGAGGACCCGAGAGCGCCTAATTACCAGCTGCGGAACTCCAGCTCAGCTCGCGACAGGAACTAGAGTACGCAGCGCGCATGTGCGAGCTCGGCGCGCTCCCAGCGCACACCGTGCGCGCCGCGTCCGCCCCGCGCTCTCCCCGCGGTCCGCGCCCCGCGCGCCACCTGCCACCGCTGCGCAGGCGCGCGGGGCGACGGGGCCTTGGACCGCTGGTGGGTCGGGGCGTTTTGCGGCCAGGCCAAGTCCCTGCCTGGGCCTGCCCGCCAGTGGCTGTCCCGCCGTCCGAGAGAAACTGCGGCCTCGGGTGGCTGGAAGCTTCCAGGCCGCGAGTCTCCCGGCAAGCGGTGGGAAGGTGCAGACCCGGCGCCCTGCGGTCGCTTGTTGGAGGCTCACACGCTTGGGGCGCTGGGATTCCCCGCGCGGACGGCCCCGGGTGGGCGGGTGTTTCCATGGCGGAGGGAGAACCCTACACGGGTCGGGGGAGGGCGGGTCTCTCCTGGCTGCAAATTATGACCCAATCAGCTCTGCCTGTGGTTTGAAACGGCACCCGCCAATCCGCCCGCTCGGAAGTCCGAAGTCTACCCCGGATGACAAGTGAGCTGCGGACCGCGGCAGCTGGAGGGGAGGGAGCAGCCCCACGAGGGGGACGCCGAAATAACTCCCTGAGTCCAAGGAGCGCTTGTCCGCTCCAGTTTCGAGGCCCTTCCCCGCCGGAGCCCAGCCCTACAGATCCTCCAGATTCGGGCCGAGGGAGAGGGAGGGCTGCCCGTCTCCCATCAAACTGACTTGACAACAATTATGAAAGTTTTAATTAGCTTCTTGTTATCATTCATTTTATTAATTTCCAGAACTCTCAAGCCATGAATTATTCAAAGGGCAAGGCAACCGGAGCGGGGCGGTCGCGCGCCCCCGCCGCACGTTCCCGGCCCGGCTCCGGCAGCGCCGCTCGACTGCCGCCCCAGAGGGCGTGAGCCGGCCCGGCGCCGCCAGCCGCGGTGGCGCGAAGGTTTGATCAAATATTAAATAACGTAATTATTGCGACAAGGCTTATCGCGCAGGTGGAAAAGAGGCTCCCCGCGAGAATTAGAATTCGGCTGCTATTTTTTAAAAAATCAATTAAGCTTGCGGTCTCCTTTGAAACCGCCGGCTAGCTCTACGTGGCTCTCTCATCGTGGGGCTAAGACCCAGGCGCGAGTAACACCGATAAGCAGAACCGTACCAGATAATAGATGTGGTCGTCACCCGTATCATCCCGCTGGCCACCAAGGCAGCTCGAATGGGGTGGGGAACACTGCTTTTTAGCCAGAGTCAGAACTCGCAATTCCAACTTCAAGGACTCGGCTATGAAAGCTCATCCCTGTTAAAGATGGAGCAGGGATGCTTCATGCAGGGTTGACGCGAGGGGCCCGGGCGACAGGGCAGAGGGCAGTGGGCGCGAGCTGGCCAGGTGAGTCCTGGGGCTAGGGCGCCCTGGTTTCTCTTGGCGTGGCTACGTGTGGTAACGGGACCGAAGTAGTCTTAATATCACAAGAACGTAAAAATCGATACAGTCATGGCAGTGGGTGCCTACGGTTTATTTATGAGAGTGTAATCGAAGTTGAGAGCAATTTCAGAACACGCATTAAACAATCTATTCAGAAGTTAGTTGATGTGTCTTGAGGACATCATTTCTTAGAACTATAGAAGAGCAGGACCCTGAGCTAGGGCTGGGGAAAAGAAGAAATTTAAAATGAATGGATGACATAAACGTTGGCAGGTGCATTTCATGCTTGCTTTTCTTTTGCCCTTTCTACTCTTCTACCGCCTGGATTTCCTGAGAAGCTGAAATATAAACGGAGCACAAGTCCCCCACTGTCTCCAACTTACTTTAAGATTATTTTTTTAATGTATGGGAACCACACATTTTACTATTTCCACTCACCGTCTGGTTTCAGAATCTGCTTAGAGTGGAGTTTTTCTTCACAACCAGAAAACTTTGAAAGGACAGCTACCGCTGAGTGACCAGCCTTTGCACTTGCTTAAGGAGGACGTTTGCTTGCTTCTTCATAAATTGACAAAGGTGTCATAGAATAGTCTTATTATTCCTTCCCGCAATACACAGATTCACTCACCAGATAGCAAAGCATTTCTTGTTTTGCACAGTTTCCTACTACATAAAATAGGAAACTCTGCAAAGCATGTGTTTTCGTTATGTTTTATTAACATAATATTGTCTTTTTATTTGGTAAGGATTTTACTTAATACAAAACAAATGCTTAAGTTCTTATTACATACATTGGTCATCATTATATAATACAAATGTATTTGCCTGCAACATTCCTGTTTGGAGCAGATTTAAAAAAAAAAAAAACAGCCTTTGTTAAATCTTTTCATTTGTTCATTCCTGGTTCTCCAACAATGAAATCCGGTCATACTTTCCTATAAAATAATGGTTTGTTTGCTTCTTTTTTTACAAATGCATTTTATTAAAAACTTTGATGACACTTCAAGTCAACAACAGAAACAAATCAATTTTGATGGAAGAGATCTATTTTTAAAAATACCTCTAGTGCTTTTTTTAAACATTAACAACTGTTTAAAATCACAGCTTTTTAAAGGTACTATTCTGTTTTGAACATCAAGTGTTTTGTTTCACAGATTTGCCGGTGAAATTAAAAAGATTTGGCTAAACTAGGATGATGTCAGAAGATATAATCCCAGCTATTAAGAAACTTTGTACATTTGGCATCTGATTTAGTCTTGGGTCACCAGGAAATAAAGTATCTCTGGTCTTTCTGGAGCAGTAGGTGGCACACTAAATGTTCCAAACGAACAGAAGCATTTGACATGGTGGCTGGGGAGATCAGTGGATGATTTTTTTTTTTAATATTTATTAACTTCCAAAGGAAAGTAATTTACTTTTTAAGAAATGTTTATAGGCTAGGATAACATACACAAACCTTCAAATGCCTCTTTCCCTGAACCTCAATTTAATTTGGGGGGGGGGTACCTGGTTATTTATTACCTCCCAGCACTCTGAAGTGAGGGCTGTGGTTTAAGAGTTTCTGCAGTTCAAAAAAAAAATTGATAAACACAGGCAACTAATATAGAATTCATTTTATTCAGAGCACCGCTTTTCACATGAGTTATCTGAAAGTGAATTCTGATTCAGCAGAAAAATACATCATTCTCACCCCTTCCTCACTTTTTATCCCCCTTTCAATATCCTCCCCTGTATTTGTGGTTGAATTGAGTCTTGTTTTCTGACCGGCTCTACCAGGATTTGGCCCAGTATAAACAAAAATGCACCCAAATCATAAAACTGCTCTTCTTTCAGTTATGTTTTATTTGTAAGCATACTGGGACACATCCCCCTGTTGTATTTTGGCGCACAGAAATGGTTCTAATAGAAGTGGGGAGGGGGGAAAAGGTAATAGAGCAAAGACATAACCAAGGAGAAAGCTCAGCAGACATAACATGGACAGGTAGATCAATCCGTGAGACATTTCAGGATTAACACTGGCAGTTTGTAACCACTGTGTGAGTGTGTGCATTAAAGAAAATATTTACAGTAATCTTCCTTTTTTCCCCTCTTCCTCTAAATACAAGAATATGACAAGAATGTTGTGTTTTCGGTGAAAACAGGCAGTAGACTGTGAAATCACACTATCCACAAAACGGTCTATCAGAAAGCTAGCCCAGTTTAGTGCTCAGTTTCAAATGCATAGAATGTTTGCGCTGCAAACAATGATATACAACGTAATTAAATAAATAATACCTAACCAGAGTGAGACCTAATTGTGTTTCTTTCTGCACCTTTCAGATCATGCATGATTTCAGTCTTGTTAAATGGCAGAGTTTTCCTTTTCTCATTTGTCCGGTTTTTAATTTTTTAGTTCTTATTAAAGGATGGTAATAAACCATCTCCACATGAGATCGAAAGAGTATCTTGTGCACCAAGCACGCATTTTACCTAACCACCTTCAACTGTCTTTCTCTTTTTTTTTTAATCCAGTTCATAAAGTATCTTGATTATTACTATGAAATACTATACATGATTTTCTATTTGGGAGACTGATAGTGCAAATTAAAGTTCTTGCTACCCAACATTTATCCCCAGCAATAAATTACTTTTGAATAATAATAATAATAGTAATAATAATAATAATAATAATGAAACACAGTTGTTCTGCTTTCCACCCCAACATGCAGACCCCTTTGAAACAAATGGAGGGCTTTAAACCTGTCTTCCTCTCTTCTGGGATTTAGTTGATTTTTCTCCCAGCCAAGTCCTGCTCCAATTGAAAGCAGAAACTTCTCGGATTTCAACGATTTCATGTTCTCTAAAAGAGAAAGAAAGGGTACCTAGAAGAGCAAGACGGGTCTTGTTCTGGGGAGAAAATGGGACAGAGTATCTCTCCTAGTGTCTTCCACCCCATCAGTCTAACTGAATCAATGGGGGGGAGGGGGAATCAGCAGGTAGTTTAAAATAAACCACACTAAAAAATAAATGAAGGGGGACGCACGGTCCATGGGGAGGGGGGGGCCAGGGAAGGGAGGAAGCTTATTTTGAAATAATGTTTTCCAGATCTTAGATACAAAAGCAAACATGAAAAGAGAAAAACCTTGCTAAAATGGTTTTACTTCACTAGAATAAAATACTTCGGGGCCCCTAAATTCTGCCTTTTAGTCAGCTCAGACTGTATGTGTCTCTCTCTCCCTGACCGTCCCCACATGACAGTGACCAGGCCACAGTAGAGGCCAGGTCAGCAGAAAACTTGGGACCCCTGAACAGCCACCCTCCCCCTTTCACCTGTGCTCCCACTCACTTTCCAGCAAATGGAGAGCAGCTATTGGATTCTCATTGGAAGCCAGAAAAATAAATCAAAAGAGGACAGGGATGGGGTGGAAGTGACACTTGGAGGGAAAAAGTAAACACTGAGACAGAACAACTAGCTTCGCTACCCAGAATTTCACCCTCTGGTTCGTTTGGTTTTCGGTTTTTAACTCAGTTCATGTATGTAGGGTTGGGGTTGGTGGTAATAATGGTGGTGCTCTTTTTTCTCTTCCTTAGGGGGTAATGAAGCTGCAGAATACGGCTCCCCAGACTTAAGTTACTAAAGCATTTTTTCTTTGCTTTTGTTCTGTTTTGTTTTAGTTTGTCTTTATTTGTCTAGGTTTTTTTGTTTTGTTTTTTGGTGGTTGGTAGGTTTGTTTTTGTACGTAGTTCCTTGGTCCCCAGGAAATTTTGACAAGTGTCTCTGGTCAAAAACAGTCCATTTCCCTACTCTTCCCCACTCTCCCCCCACCCCAACCCCCAGAACCAACCTGCTCCTCAAAACCCCTCCTCCAGTCTCCGCTTTCCTTCCCCTCAACTCCCCGCTCACCCAAAAGGTCCCTCTTTTTCCCCCACCTGGCTCTTGGGTGTCCACACCCAGCACCCAGTCCTCTTTGCTGTGGAGGATCAGGGGCAGAGGGAGCACAGAGAGGGTGGAAGAGAGTGCTCGAGGAGGGACTCCCCAAATGCAAGCAGGATAACGGACACTCCAAGTCTAGGGGGAAGCAGGCCCAAAGAAAGCTCCCGAAAAGCCCCTTCAGCTCCCCGCTCTGCCCCGCCCCGCACCTCCCACCCCCTCAGTAAGTGGCGGAGAATTTCATCCGCTTCTGCTTCTGTCTCTGGTTGCAAAACCACACCCGCACCACGTTCTTTTTGAGGTCCAGTTTCTCGGCGATGGCGGCGATCTTCTCGGAGGAGGGCCGGGGTTGTACGGCGAAGTAGGCCTCGAGGGAGCGCTTCTCCGGCGCTGCGATGGAAGTCCGCTTGCGCTTCTTCTCGCCGCCGTTGAAGAGCTCGGGCTTGTTCATTTTCTCGCGCTGCGCGCCCTCGGCCTCCTCGAGCCACGCCTGCAGGATGGGCTTGAGCGCGATCATGTTGTTGTGCGAGAGCGTGAGCGACTCGAACCTGCAGATGGTGCTCTGGCTGAGCGAGCCCACGCCCGGGATCTTGAGGTTGGCCAGCGCCGAGCCCACGTCGGCCTGCGTCACGCCCAGCTTGATGCGCCTCTGCTTGAAGCGCTCGGCGAACGCCTCGAGCTCGCGCGGGTCCGTGTCCGAGTCGCAGATGGACGCCAGGCCCGCCGCGCCCACCACGGCCGCTGCCGCCGACGCCGCCGCCACCTGCCCGGCCGCCGCCGCCGCCGCCGCCGCCGCCGCGCCGTGGTGCGCCGCCGCCGCCACCAGCCCGGGGTGCGGCAGACCCGACGGCATGTTCATGGCGGCCGCCGCCGCCGGGTGCGACAGGTGGCCTAGGCCGTGCATGTGCGGATGCGGGTGCGCCGAGCCGCCGAGCAGCCCGCCGCCCGGGCCGCCGCCGCCACCCCCCGGGCCACCGCCGCCGCCGCCGCCCCCGGGGCCGCCGCCGCCTGGGCCGCCGCCGCCCCCCGGGCCGCCGCCGCCCCCCGGGCCATCGTGGGCGCCGCCGCCGCCGCCCGCCGCGCCCGCACCACCCGCGCCGGCCATGAGCGCGAGCGAGGGCGACGAAATATGGTCCAGCAGGTCGCCAGGCTCGAGCGCCTGGTGGTGGTGGTGGTGGTGGTGGTGGTGCGCCAGCGGCACGGTGGACGTGGACGTGCATGGCACGCTGTTCATCGTGTGGTACGTGGCGTCTGGCTTGAATGGGTGGCTCTTGCCCTGGGACACGGCGATGTCCACGGCCGCCAGCGCCTCTGCCCGCGCCAGCAGCGTTTCGTCTAGGCTGGCGAAGAGGTTGCTCTGCAGCTGCAGGCGACACAAACCAAACCAAAACAAAACACACACGCACACACAAAACAAAAACAAAACAACAACAAAAAAAGCAGAAACGCAAAACAAAACCACACACAAGCCGGAAAGCACAAGCAAAGGGCAAACCAAACACAAAGCAACCAAAATAACAATAACGGGGGTGGGGATAGTGGAGAACAGGAAAGACGGAATGGGGGGCACATTGGGGACGAGACAGGGGGGATAGATGAGTAGGGACGTATGTGTGGGGAGGGGGACAGATGCAGGGGAGAGGGGAACACAAGAACACATTCCGGGAACCGGCGTGGGAGACCAAAAAGGAGGGGGAAAAGAAGAAGAAATGGAGATGTAACTCGCAGCTGGGGACCCGTGTCACGCACCCGAACACGCACAGAGACCGCCTTTCCGAGGCGTGAAATTAACAGAGAAAGTGGAGGGAAGTCGAGAGTCACGGCCCCGGCGCTCCCCACTCTGATAGCAGGCGCCCGACACAGAGGCAGAGGCGACGGGAACACGACATTAAGCGCCACTGGACAAAACGTCCCTCGCAGCGGGATTCCTCTAAAAATCCCTGCCCGCAAATCCCCGCACCTGGACCTGTGCGCACACCAGCACCCGACATGCAGTGTCTCGGAGACGGGGAGGGGGCAGGCGCGCGGGCCGGGGCCGCGGGCGTGGGGCGCTTACCGGCGGCGTGGGTAGGCAGGCCCGCCGGATGGCCTCAGAGCTGGAGTGCAGCGACGGGTACTTGTGCTCAGGGAGGGTGGGATGCATGGCAAAGTGAGGCTGCTTGCTGTTCATAGACATCATCTTGATGGCTTGGCATGTAAATCCACAAACACTCCGAAAGTCTGCCGGAAAGTGCGCACGCCGGCTCCCCCGGCCTCCCTTCGGAGGCTGCAGCCGCGGCGGCTGGCGGCGCGGAGGCGGCGGCCGCGCCGGGGGCTGCTGCTGCTCCTCTGCTGCCGCCGCTGCCGCCCGGCGCTCCCTTTGACCGTGCAGAGCGCCGCGCACCGGCCTCGCGATCCCACTTCTCCTACAGCTCTAGCCCCGCGCGCCGACGGGATGCACTCCTCTTACACCTGAGCCCCACTTCTCGCGGCCGGTTCGGGGAGCTCTCGCGAGAGCTCCGGGCCCCGCAGCGCTGACAGGCATCAGCTGTCTCTGTCTGTCTGGAGCGCGCTCTCTTTCTCCGCGGCGCCGTGCGTCTGCGCGCGCGCGCGCGCTCTCCCGGCCGCGACAGGCGCTTGGGAGCCGCTCTTATAGTGACCACCAGCAAGGACAGCGCAGGTGATGCACCTGTAGCTACCCGGGCATGCGCACTTGCACGCCTCACCTTTCCCACCGCGGCTCTGGAAAGATCAAAAGGGCTAGCTATTGTCTGAGGGTACGCACCTTTTAGGGGGAGAAAGACAAGATGCTCACAAGCCCGGTGGTGTTTTCCCTCTCTCAAACTCTCCCCCATCCCCACCGCAAGCCCTGAATATATGCGCATTACTTAGGCACACCTCCACTCCGGGATGTCTAACAAGCTGTTATATAATGTATACAGCTGGATATTTGTATGTTAAATTATGCCCGCGCATTCCTCTGTATACAGTATAAATAACAACACAGAAATGCAGAAGATGCTGTCTTTTGCTGCAAGAACCTGTTTCTTTCAAGGTTTATAAATAGGTTCCTGGAGGATAATCGCGGTGACAGACATTTGTTTGAAGCAGTCAGACGCTATTGATTTCCATATAATTTAATTTCCTCCGCATACTTTGTTGTTGTTGTTGTTGTTGTGAATATAACTGTGTCAGGCACCGACAGTGACAGCCACTTAGGAGCCACAAGGAGCGTGTGCGTTCTACCAGGGAACCGCTGTTGAAATGAAATTGTGCATTTCTCTTATTGTTTGTCTCCTTTAACCGTGTACAAACCCACATTTCAAACGAGCTCCGGGTGATCTGAGGCTTCTAGTAATCAAAAGGAAAAATAGTTAACAGGGTGTTGTTGGGATCCTTTCCTCTCCTCAGCGTGTACACACACACACACACACACACACACACACACACACACACACACACACACTTTATGCTGGAAACTCCAGAAAAGGAAATTGCTTTAGAGAAAAAAGAATAAGATGTTGAAAAGAGAACTTTCTTTTCCCTTCCATCGTTTTGGCTTCTTTGCCTCTTATCTCTGCCTCTCTCTCTCCCTCCCTCCGTGTGTGTGTGTGTGTGTGTGTGTGTGTGTGTGTGCGCGCGCGCGTGTTTTCTCTTTTCCAATAGGAGATAGGATCAAGCCAGTTTATAGGAAAATGTGATTAAAATATTAATTCAAACCAACTTGAAAGAAAGAAACCTAAGCTCTGATCCGGACTTTATTTTTTATGTATGCTCTTATTGTGAAATCAAAACCTAAGAAGAATGAATCAATTAGCCAACCTGTTATATGGCCCTTGTGTGGCAGGCAGATCAAGGGCCTCCCGTGAGAACCACAGTTCAGGTGCCGAGTCCCCAGGGATACAGCACTTGCCCCGGGTGATAATAACAGCCCAGATGCTATCACATCTGTGGCAAGAGAGCTGGAGAGCGGCAAGAGGCTACTTATGGGAGGCAGAGATCAGATAAATAATCTTTCTGGTCCTTCTCACATCAAAGAGGTCTGTATTTCTACCGCAGAACCGATCTTACTTCTATAAACCTTAATTTGAGTTCGCGTGGATCTTTTCTTCCAATAAACGCGTCCGTATTTATCATATATTAGCACTCAATACTCAAATTCCAAGAAGAGCCCACAGGCGTCACCATGGTTTTTTCTTTCTTTCTATTCTTTTCTTCTACCCTCCACCCCCTTTGCAGCCAGAGAGGGGAGTAAGAAAGATGTTCACTTGCCGGTGCGAGGAGCCGCGTTTCCATCCATTACGTAGTCCCTGGGGAGTGCTAAATGCAACTTTATCTCTGCAGGGAATGGAGAGGAGCAGGACTTCGCTGGAGGGAGCGAGTGAGTCCTAAGGTAGTCGCCGCCCCGGGTGTCCAGGCTTAACCTAATCCTTCTTGACACCCCTCGCAGCGGTTCCCCGAGCTCTCTCACTAGGGGAAGGAAGGGTCCCACAGAGGGCGAGCGCCTAGATCCTGTCTGCCCCCCAGGGAAACGCTGGCCTTTAGGGACCCTGAAGCGTGCACAGGAGACAGGATTTCAAACAGCGCAGGTTAGGGCTGGGTGGACCTCCAGAGAGCGAGGCCAGCCCCTGAGTACCGGAAGCTCATCTCTGCTCACACTACCACCCTGGGAGGGCACCAGGAAATCCAGCAGGGAGACCCCCTGACGGACATCAGAAGTTCACCGCTCCCACCCCCCACCCATCTCCTAGTTCACATTTCTTTGGACACCTTTCTTAAGACAACACCTAGGGGTGGGGCCAGACCTCTGCCCAGATTATCTCAGCTTTTCCTGGGGTTAGAAATAGGAGGGCTATAGGTTCAATTCCCAATCCAGCCCCCAACCAATGGACTGGAAGCCCATTTAGGGCACATCTGTGTCCACCATGGTACTTAGCAAGGTGTTTGTCACAGAGTAAAAACGCCCCATGAAATAATATGTGTGTCTGGGAAGGAAGAGAAGGCAGATGGAGGGGCAGGAGTAAAAGCCAGAGAATTCAACAAGCCAAGGTTAATGGGGTGGGGGGGAGAGCTAGAGGAAGATCACTGAAGGGTCTCCTCTCCTCCTAAAAAGGAGATGAAGACTGGGCCAGAGGGGTGTGTTGTCCCCACACAGAGCTGTAAATCTGGATAGCAGCTTGTTCTTTTTTTGGAGTTCAATTATTTCATCTCTCCCTCATTTACTTTCTACTTTCCTTTCCTTCCTCAAATGCTTGGTAATCACCAGTCGGGGCCAGGGCAAGACACTGGAGAGAAAATGAGGTATAAAATATGGGTATCTGCCCTCCAGGAGGTGGCAGTCTAGGAGAGTGGGGCAGCCCTAGGTGAAGAGGTGTTTGTGGTATAGGTGTGACAGGTACAACGAGAGGGCGTTGTACAGAAATATGGGACAAGTTGGGAGATGATGCTGGGATACTTATCTTGCCACATCCCTGCCGGGCCTCAGCTCCAGGCTAGAGAATGGGGCATAGTGGCAGGTCTGCAGGCAGTTCCTTGGTCCTTCTCTACTTACCCCAAGGCTGAAAGAAAAGGGTGGTGGACTGGGGCTCACCAATATGTTACTGCTTTGTTTTCCTGGATTGGCAAGCTCAGTAACTAGCTGGCCCCTGCCTGTGCTAATGATGCCCACATGGGGTCTGAGCCTTGGCATAGATTCCTGGAAAGATTCCCCCCACCTTCCTTCTCCTTGTTTAATGACCACCACAGATTCTCCCCTCCCCCTAGCTCATAGCTTTGCATTTTATCAAGAGGGGGATAATGAATGCACAGCTATTGATTTCCAAGGAATTTCCGCCCCCAGGGATAGGGAGTCTATCATCTGGATCAGAGACACATTTCTTTCCCTCATTAATTAATTTTCTCCTCCTCCTTTGGCAGGCCCCACTTCACATCTCCTTTGGCAGCTCCTTCCTCCCGCCCCCCCCCCCAGCTCAGAGAGCAGAGATTCCTTGGTTGGAGTGAGGGCCAGCACTGCTGGGAGTGAACTCTCCTAGCCTTGGACACCCACGCACCCACCCACCCACCTCTCCAGCTCTGGAGAGAACGCCTGACAGCTGCTGCCCGCTGGGGCTACCTTTCTCCTTCCAAAGGGGTACGGGGAAAATTAGCACTGGACTCCGCAGCCACTACCTGCACGCATACACACACCTATGGGATTGGACCCGAGTTATTTGTCCGGATTCAGGGACAGGGTTTTGGCCCTGAAGAATGTCTACTTAAGTGCGTGGAGGTTGTGTGTGTATAGGGAGGAGAGGATCGGGCCCCGGGTTCTAGCGTGAACCCAGAGATCTGGCGCTACCTGCAGGACGGCCACCTCGGGTTCTGGCGCCTGGAGCAGGAGCTCTGCACCTGCCAGATTCGGGGAGCCACGTTTCCCGCGGGCACTTGCCCAGTTTTGAAACTAGGCACATTGCACAGCGCAGTCAGCACTCTGCGCGCAGAGAAAGCCCCCAGAGCCCAAAGCTGGCCGGTTGCAGAGGCCGCTTGGGTTGTTTTTAAGCAGTGGGAAGGGGCAGGCAGGGGAGGAGCAGGCCCAGAGTAGGGGCGGGGGTCGGTTCTCCGAAGAGGAGCTGCACTTGGGTGGGCCCTGCACCCTCTTGCGCCGACACTTTCTGTCTGAAGGGTAGAATGGAGGAGCTGCTGGTGACTGTACTTTCGCTTCCTCTCCCGGCCGTCTTCCCGGGCCAAGCCTGGGCTGCCTCTCAGCGCTTCCCTCGCGCACGCCGGTCGCGTCTCTCCTGCTGGCAGGGGCCCGGGATCCTCGCGGGTCCTGCCGGCGTCCTCAGACCTCCTCCACGCAGACCGCAAGGCCGCAGCACCCACCGGGGCCGGCGCTTGGCGGTGGCCCTACCCTCTCTGCCAGCTCCAGGGCCCAGCTCTGCCCCAGCAGCGAGTTCAGAGTCACGTCCTTGCTGGCGGGAGCTCGGAGATTTCCTGAAGGCCCTGTCCTCCCTTTCGCGCCCGGCCCGCGCCCGGCCTGCACCCTGGGCTGCTTGTCTTACCCCCAAAGCTGAAGGGGGTGAGTTATTGAGGCCCACGGTGATCTCCCGTAAGGATCCCGCCCCGCGTTCAGACCGGATTCCAGATGGGACCTGAGGAGAAGGTTCTTGAGGGAGCCGGTCGAAAACCTACTGTTTTCTTTCTTCTGGCCGTTTAATTCAAGTGCAACTTCCGTTGGGAACATTTTCCTGGATGTCGACCACCCCACCCCGAGATGATGCGCCCCCAGTAAAGTTCACTGCCGGTCACTATCACTCTTGGCGTTACACGTGGAGATTATCTGTGTTTCTCTGTATCTATCTATCCATCCATCAGCTCCACCTTAATCTTAATCTCTCTGTGGACTTAAAACCAACCTACCTTGAAAGATCTGCGGGTGAGGCCGGACAACTACATCTCCATCCTAACAGGGGCATGGCCTCCCCCGCCCGCTAGCTGCCAGAACCAGTTACGCTGTCCGTGTGAACAATGTTGTATCACTAAACGTGGCCACGCGCCCATGTGGTCTAGATCCCAAGAGGAGGCAAGTCGCCCCCGCCCCACCCAGGCTCTTTCAAAACTGGAAGAGCGCGCTGGTCAGAGAAGGGGTTCGAGGTCCCCGGGTTAAAAACCACAACGAACGAACCAACTCTACAGCAGGCACTCCCGCCAGTGACCCTATGCGACGACATGGAAATTCTGTCGCCTTCCCTCTGCTCAGCCGCCTGCCCACCGCTGCGACTCGGACGCACGCAGGCCCCAGGTGGAGGGAGCTCCGCTGGCGCAAGTGGACAGCAGAGGACCCCCGGCCCTCCACGAGTGCGGTTCCGGGGACCCGGAGGCTGGCGCCCATCGCCCTCCGCAGGCTCAGCTCTGCCTGCTGGAGCAGGATCCCTAGGAGAGCCGGGAGCCGCCGAGGAAAGCGCGAAGCCGCGAGTCCAAGCGCCAGAAGTGGGGAGTTGGGTCCTGTCGCCGGGCTCCAGCGCTCGCCGGCGCCGCCGCCAGCAGCCCCTCCTCCTCGCCGCCCGCACAAATCAAAGCCCCTTGCGAGGGACTGGGAAATAGTTGCCTTGTCATGTAACACATTGCCCTGATTTATTATAAAATTTTAACGAAATCATGCATATTTTAACAGCCTTTAATCACTGCATGAAAATTTAATTCATGGACTGTAGCGCGTTTAAATAAATGAAGTGTTAATTCATTAGGATTAATTAATTTGTTAAAGGATTGTGTGCAAGGTTAAGGTGGAAAGAAAACTCTTTGTTGGTTTCGCGTCTTAATCGCCAGGTTTCGGGAGTGGTAATAAAATGAAAGGAAACCTCAAAGCAAGTCGTTTCTTCGGGTGGGGTCTGGGCGGGACCAGCTGACAGCGCTCTCGAGAGCGCGGGATATTCCGGCCCGAGGGGCCTGGGCGGGTGGGTCCCCCCCCCCCGGGGCACTGGGGGGCCGGGGGTTGGGGGAAGAGCAGCACTGGCTGCGGAAATCCCGGAAGGTTGGGTTCCTTGGAATCAGAGAGAGGAAAGGGGGCTCAGAGCCGAGGCTAGCGGGCTAGACCTCACCTCCCCACCTTCAGCACAAAGATGACCCTGTGAGTGAAGCGAGGTCGCGCCTTCCGGCCCTCGAAGCGCAAAGCCTCGGCTTAATGGACAGATGATGGGCCAGCCCTGCCACCTCCTGAGCCTTCCAGCGCCCAGGGAGTCACTGTCTCGCCATCAGGCCGCCGGCCCTGGCGGCGAGGGCGAGCTTAGAGCCTCAGGAGACGCTTGGAAAGAGGAGGCGGAGCAAAGCCAAACCTGCAAGCTCAGGCTGGAGCAATCTAGAAACCTTTCTCAATCAGGAGCCTTGACATCAGAGAATGGGTCCTTCAGCATCTCTTCTGAGACGTCTGCTAAACAGGTGCTCCTTCAAGGATAGCGGACGAGCAAGGGACGTTCTTTTCCGCACCGAGCTCTTATTCATCCTTAAAGACCCAAAGCTAACAGCACTTCCGGTAAGATGCCTGATTTCCTCCCTGCTCCAACCTACCCCCAACACCGACTTTTTCTACTCACCACGTTATTAGAATCAAAAAGGGACACAACTAGCTCCTGTCCTCATAGAAAGTCTCATTTACATGCCTAAATTATTGCCCTTGGGAACTGGATCTTTACACCCCCAAATTACAAGTGTCACACAAGGCACACACTTCTTTCTCCACAGTTGGTTGATCCAAGGACCATTTCTTAGAGGGGGGTCTGCTCCCTGATAAGACACAGCAAGCCTAAAAATCTACCGTTTCATGAAGTGGAACTTCAAGGTATTTCTAGGCTGCATCTGTCACATAAAACTGAAGATCACCCTAGCTTGAGCTCCAGAAGGGTTCTTCTTAAAAGAAATCTGCATCTTAATAGATGTTTCCTCGCTCAGAGTGGGGTTCCGAGAATTAGGCAATAAATGTTCACTATGCACTCTGAGATCATTGCTTAAAAGGTTTTCTCTCTGCCAAGTATTATTAAAAGGGTAGGGTTACATCATCACAGGCAAAGACAGTGTTGTAGGACTCGCACAAATAGGAATGAAAGACCTTATGAGGCTTTGGGAAATACTTTTAATCTAATAAGCCACATTCCATAAAAGTTAAACTGTTATCTCAGTTTGATGTTCTACAAGTGTCATTCACAGGTACAAAATCTAGTGTATGTATTACACTTTGAATAACTGAAAACCATTCAAGTATTAGAAACAAGTTTCTGAAACATCTTAGGGTGTAAGACCAAAGTTCTTCCCTTGTTCAGTGGTACCTTTAGTTTTGAACCAAATGTAGATACAAAAGAGATTATAGAAATACAAAGTACATTTGAAATTTAAGGGACTATAAATCTTAAAGTCTCCCATTTTCAGTTTTAGTCTCAACTGATCCATTAAAACAGGAAAAAGACAGTCATTATGGATAGAATTAAGATTTTGAAAATTAAAAGATGAACACTAAAGGTCATGTCAGAACAAAATCTAGCATCATGTCACATTTCCTTAGCCATTACATTTTAGGTGAGCAATCAAAAGATGCTGTTTTTATAGACATGAACTGTGTCTGCTTCTCTTATCAAGAGTGCATCTTTTTCTAACATCGCCTCTCAGTAGGGAGAGGCTACATGTCAGAGTTAATGTGAATCTTTCTACACTTAAAAGTGGCACACAACTCCCATCCTTGAGCTTCTACCTTAGTAGTGGAGTTAGACCCTGGAACACTGGCAGGAATTAAATGCTACTTGAAAAGAAACATGCTAATACTTCTAAAGTAGTACTTTAAAAAGAATCCGTGGAAATTTCAATTCCATTCATCCTTTGGCCTACAATTGCGAACTCTCATGCATGGGGGAGGAAGAGTACAAGGTCTGGAGTCAGAGGCCCAGCTCTAAGACATGGTTCTGTCCCATTCCAGCCATGTAATCACTAATCTTCAATTCACTTATTTGTAAGGTGGGGATAAGAGTTCTTGACTCACAGAGTTTGAAAAGAGGATTATTAGGAAATAAAATTTAGCAAAGTACTTGCTTTCAATAGAAGTTTTTGTTTTGTGTTTACAGTGTGCATATAATAGATGTACTTGAAAATACAAAACCACTGTACTTATTATGATATATCAGATTATGGTAAAAGAGTACAAATGAGAATATGTGATTAAAATAAAATCCTGCAGGGGTGGCTGAGTCGCCCAGTTGGTTAAGTTTCTGACTTCAGCTCAGGTCATGATCTTGTGGTTTGTGAGTCTGAGCCCCACATTGGGCTCTGTGCTGACAGAGCTCAAAGCCTGCTTCAGATCCTCTGTCTCCCTCTTTCTCCACCCTCCCCCTCCCCTCATTCTCTCTCCCTCTCTCTCTCAAAAAAAAAAAAAAACATTAAAAAAATAAAATCCTGGAGGTTATTACCTTCAACTGAAAAAGTCACAGGTTTAATTTAATACATGAAATATTGTTTTAGGAAGGATGGAGCAAGGTTTCTGAAGCAGCTTGGAAATACTCTAGTCCAATATAGACACTAACCCTGATTAGGCATTAGTAAATCAGGTTACACATTCTGGATTGCCATGGCACACTGTCAGTTTATACTGGATTAATGAATTAAAAACTGACACATTCATAGTAAAGAAGAGTTACAGACAGAATTAGAGTGAGGCTTACCCCCAAGTTTACTCTGTGATTACTGAGAAAAATTGTAGGTTTTTATATTTAGTGAAATTTCAAATATATTTACCACATTGTCAAAGACACCTAAACTATTAATATCTCTAAGAGTATCATTAACATATCAAAAGAAAAAATACCACACAAATACTTATTGGAAAACATACATGATAAAATAAAAATGATGCTTTACATTAGCTTTTCTTTTTGGCCCTTATTATTTCCAAAAGTGGAGGGCATGATTCTTCAAATTATAAAACTGATTTGTTATACTTTTATGGTTTTATTGAATCCTTAGAATCTATTATAACAGGGGTCAGCAAATTCTTCTGTAAAAGGCCAAACAGTAAATATTTTAGGCTTTGTGGGCCATACGGTCTCAGCGGCAACTATTCAACTCTGCCACTGCAATGCAAAAGCAGTTACAGATATTACGTAAACAAATGAGTGTAGCTATGTTCTAATAAAGACTTTATTTAGAGACACTGAAATTTGAATTTTATATCATTTTTCTGTATTAGGAAGTATTTTGGATTTTCAAAGACCATCAAAAAGCGCAAAAACCATTTTTATAGTTCACAGAACTTCCTTCCACAAAAAACAGGTATAGGCCAGATTTGGTCCATGCTCCATAGTTTGTCAACCCCTATATTATCATGACCAATTAAAAATTACAAGTTTTACTGGTCTTTATAGGCTAATTCAATATCTGAGACACCATCAAGGATTACAGTGCTTATGACATCCTTTATTCAATTCACATAGAAAAGCATGCAGTATTAATGTAAAACAGTACAGTATTAATGTAAAATGTTCAGTGCACATTAGATAAACAAGTCATTAGCATACAAACCATTTTGAAAGGCCTATATAGGCATACCAAACATGTTTAGAATATACTTTTTCGGAGCCCAAATTAAAAATTGTGCTTAGCTCACCTATTCTCATCTCCTTAACATTCTTCATGAAAAAAACTTTTATCCTACATAAAAGATATTCTATTAGCCAACTAAAACTTTTTTTTCTTAAGGAAAACAGTGCAAGCAAGAATGCTACCATGCATACAGAGTTTCCACAAAGAATAGTAACATGCAAACAAGAACTTGATCACTCCAAAAAAAGCTCCACCAGGATAAAAGTGGATCAAGAACTTGGCAAAGGGCAGTTCCGCACCTGTGTATCTGGAACAATAAAGCTACCATGTTTAGGATCCTCCAAACCCAACCGTTCTGTGCCTTCTTTCCAAAGTAGGCTCAATTTCTGATTTTCGACGCACACAAAGAGATGAGCAAATGAAAGCTACCCGATATAAAACAAATATTTTCATATACAAAATGTATTCTTTCATACTAGCAAAATGTTTTCACAAAAACTGGACAAAACACAATGTTAAAAATGCAAACATACATAAAATCTGAAAAAAAAAAAAAGCAAATGAATACTGGACTAAGCTTAGAGTGCTATTTTTCCACCATGGCCTTGCCTAAAAGTTGGGCCATCACTAAACATAAATAAAAAGGGGCAGGCAAAATAACTTCCACCCAAGGAAAGCTTTAAAGAAACTCAAGTGTCTTATAAGCAGTGTGTAGACAATATGAAAAGTTTTATTTAAGAAATCCACGTTCTGAAGACAACTGAGGCTCATTTACAGGCCACTGTATCTAACAGCTAAATCAAGACTCAAGAAAACAAAATACACCCAAACCAGATACATACAATATTCATTAAAAGAAACCCTCTCCCTACCTCTTCTGATTAAAAAGATCCCCAAATGAAAATGAAAAAGGACAAATTCTTTAAAAGTATTCTGGGTACAGGCTAATTCACCATTCTGACTTGACACTTGACTACAGATTATCAATTCAAAATTGTACAGAACTTTTATGAGGGAAAAAGTAACTTTAAAAACTTATATTCCTCTCAGGACGAAAACACAAATGACACCTTTCTAATGAGTCAACTTTTCGTTGCTTTTGATGGGCTGGCATTGGAAAGACTGCTCTGGATTTTTCTTTTCGTTGACTGATTGATATTTTTATTCCTCTTTTCAGGCACAAAAGAAGTAGACCAAGGAGACTGAAGGTGGTTATGAAGACCATGCATCTCTGAGGTCATCTTAAACAAAGATGATCCAAACCTCTGATCTTCAAATAGCCGGTGTGAACTGCTTAACAAAACACCCTGGGAAAACTCAGTCTGAAACAAACAGCTCGGTGGTTTGATTTCATTAGTTCCTGGGTTAGAACTGGTATGGAGTGAAAAATCTTCATTCATTTCTTGGTCAGATGGAGAGAGGAGAAAAAAAGAAGTGGGTTTCCATTCATTTCCATTTTCTAACTGATCAGTAGTTAGAGAACCTTTGGAAAGGTTTGGCTTAGTTCTTTCATCCAACTTATCTGGTTCCTCAAGAAATTCACTGCCTTGAGAGGACTTTGATAACCCATCCAAATCTACTGACTTAAAACCGTTATTACAAGGGCTCTTGCTGTTGTCTGACTCCGACATCATTGAATCCAACTCAGATATTTTGTCAAGGTAAGCTGCGTCCATTGATGCTTCACTGGATGTTCTTGTCCGATTCATTTCAAAACAGCGAATAGAATTCAACCTCTTGGATATGCATGAGCCTGATTTCTCACTTAATTTTAAAGAAATTTCTCCAACAGAATTTGCTATTGTGTTTCCCTCTGAGCTTTCAAAATCCAAGCTCTGGGCATAGCTCGTGGAACAACAATCCCAAAACCCTGTCTTTGAGGAAGTAAAACATTCTGATTTCTTTTCATTTTCACTTCTATCATCTTCTGATGAGTCTTTAGTACAAACATTCGAAGAATCACAAAAATCATCAAACACCAATTTTCTGAGATGGTTTGAGTGCTTTTTGGAACCCACTGCTTTGACCACAGAGCTCTCTCTATTTTCTGGAGTACTGAGCTGAAGGCAACTAAGGGACAGAGGAGTACAAGGAGCTGGAAGATCATAAAGTTCTTCATCTTTGTAGGGTATACAATCACTTGGCTTATTACCCCATTCTCTTTCCAAGTAAGTATCCATACTTGCATCTGTCACATCTAACATTATTTCCACCCGTTTCTGATACAGGTCTTTGTTCTTAGAACAATTTGGTTCTGTTTTGCTGGTGCTTTCCTGCCTGGCAGAACTGCTGGAAGGCTTTGGCAGGTGAGAACTTGAGGTGGATGAGCCAAGCTGCTTTCTGGCACCATCACCTTGATTCTTTGATGCCATATCCTCCTCACCGCCTAGGCTCCCCTTGCCATCTGTAGAAAGTGCTCTCTGGCAAATGGAATTTATAGCTTCCTTCTCTTCGCTTGAATTTTTTAGCTGTGCAATCTGAGATTCTAGTTCCTCTATATATTTATCACTTCGTTCCAGGGCTTTCTTGAGGCGATTGGTTTCACGTTCATGCTGTTCTACTTTGGACTGAAGAGCAGCTACTGTAAACCTTCCAAACCTGCAAGGAATGGAAGGATAGTTAACTTTACAGTTCAAGCTTTTTTCTTTCTTTTTCAAAGTTAAGGGTGCAAACTATGTCAGCCCATTCTAATCTCACATACCAGTGACCTTTCAGACCAGTCGATGGAACAGTTCAAAAGCAATACCAGACAGATGTAGTATCTTCAACAAAGAGTTTCTGCACTGTATGTAATAATATGCATATGATAATACTGGCAAAGATCTCGTAGGATACTTTTGTGGTCAAATAAGACTAGTAATGGCAGAGAGGCAGAAACTTCACTGCTGACTTCCCTTCCAAGAGCTAGCTCTATCAATTCAGCTCATATATGCATGCAGGGTTATCCCCTAAAACAATGGCAAAGATTTATGATAACATTTGAACAGTGGTCCACATCTTGAAATATTTACATTCAATCATTTTCCTATCGTACAGCAGTGTTTTACAATACATTTCTTGTACAATGTCACCTTGTCAAACATAAAATGCCAATTTGAAATTCAGAAATCTTAGCAGTCCCAGCAGGGGTGGTTTTAAATACTTATTTGGACCCTTTCAATTATAGCCACCCTTGATCTGAAGCTTTTACTTGGCCTTCTGAACACTGGGCTTTAATTCATTTCATTTCTACTTATTTTTGGCATTTTACAACTGTGTGGGACATCAATCTCATTTCTTCCAACTTTGAAATACAAAGGCAGTACCTGTGGTTCCAATATATTACGCATAAAAACATTTTTACATTTCCTGGAAAGGAACATTTTGGAGAGTAAATGAAAAAGAACACATCAAAAATTCACTTCTTTTACTCAGCATTATCTTGTTTTCATTATTCCCTTAAGAATGGGTACTGGGTTCAGCTCAGAAAACGCTTCTGAGCACCTAGTATAGGCTCATGGTATTATCCAGAGTGGGGGATACAAAGATCAATAAGACTGTCCCAGCTCCAATGGATATAAAATGCCTACCTTAAATTCCATCTGAACACCAAAGAAAATTCCATCTTTCAAGAAAACTGCTTCTTACAAGCCAATAAACGTAAGCCTTACATTCTAACCCCATGAAAAATATTTCTTGCCACAGAAGTTTTTAAAAAGCCTCCTTTTAATCATCTTTTTCATGACTTAAATATTGATCCGTCTTGAAGAATTCACGGATTGTCTGGAGGGAAGTATTTGAGAAGGTAACAACTTCTTCTTCTTCTTCTTCTTCTTCTTCTTCTTCTTCTTCTTCTTCTTCTTTTCAGTTTACTTACTTATTTTGAGTGAGCGACAGAGAGTACATCTGCATGCGAGCAAGTTAGGGAAGGCCAGAGAGAGAGGGAGAGAGAATCCCAAGCAGGCTCCAGGCTGTTAGCACAGAGCCCTATGTGGGGGCTTGAATCCACGAACTGTGAGATCATAACCTGAGCCAAAATCGAGTCAGACATTTAACCAACTGAGCCACCCAGGTGCCCCAACAAGGTAACTTCTAAAAATTGTTTCTACCTATGGGTTTATCTTTTTCTTCCTTTTCCCCCTAATTATAAAAGTATTACAAGTAAGAAAATGTACTAGATATTAAAAAAAAAAAACATAAAGGAGAGGAAATCCACAGCAACTACCTTTTAGAGTCAACCACTACATGTTGTATGCCTCTCACTCAATGCCCAACACCTTCTCCTACATACAGCCCAATTCATGCTGTAGTTCACTCCGACACAATCCCTGCTCTGGCTGGTCACTAAGAGTAAAAAGTGGGTGGGGCGCCTGGGTGGCGCAGTCGGTTAAGCGTCCGACTTCAGCCAGGTCACAATCTCGCGGTCCGTGAGTTCGAGCCCCGCGTCAGGCTCTGGGCTGATGGCTCGGAGCCTGGAGCCTGTTTCCGACTCTGTGTCTCCCTCTCTCTCTGCCCCTCCCCCGTTCATGCTCTGTCTTCTCTGTCCCAAAAATAAATAAAAAACGTTGAAAAAAAAAAAGTGGGGCAAAGGTAAATATAGATTCATAAAATCTCAGAGTTAGAAAGGGCCTTAAAAGACACGGTACTGAATATTGATCTACTCATTGCAACTAACTGAACTCCCGGAAAGAGCACACTCCCTTCTAAAAAACAAAGCAAAAACCACAGGTATAACAAAAACAAAACCAAATACAATAATAAGCGTCCCTATTTTAAAGACAAAGTTTACTACTATGAATATCTGGTTAAATGAATGCTAGTAGTTTTTCTTTCTTTGTTAGAGACAAATGTTTGGTTTGTAAATGCTATAGTTGAAAGAGCTGTAGTTTCTGTGAGAGAATTTTAAAGAGTGAACAAAGATCTTAAGGACATCAGCAAAAATGTTAGTGAGTTCTTGACTGTAACCACTGTGGCATAATCAAATAACCCACATATTTTTAAATGGAGAAATTGTGTATCATGTTTTTTTAATGCGAACGGCAAAAGTGACAGCCTTAAAATTAGCTTATCAAAAATTTTTTTCTTAAGTGCATTTTTACAATAAAGGTAAACTCAAATGAAAAAAATCAAACGATTTAAAATCGAATAATGTTACTAGATAGTAAGTCAGCTATTACCAAAGGATGTCCTTGGGAACTCAGAGGCTTACCTAAGGAAAGACAAGTGACAAATAAGAAATATTTCCCAAAATATTTATAGTTTCTTATTCTAGGTTTCAGCCTGGAATTTCAAATATAATGTCACTTTAAGACGCTACATTTGCCCCTCTGTTTATTTTTAAATTATGTTTTGAAAAGAAGCAAGTTAATAAATGGTTCTGAGTTGAAGTCAAAAGGACAGCCCTAACCATGTATTGTGTTACTTCAGAGAGAAAGCTGAAGTGCCATGAGAACCAACAACAAAGGCCAGCAATGGAGCACATATGACAGGGACAAGCAAGCAGAAGTCACTGATGGAGCTGGCGGTTTTCTAAAAGGTCACTGCCCTCAATTCCCCAAAGTTCCATTTCAATACTTTACAAGTCTATAATACTCTGAGTGATCAGACCTTTTTACCATGCTAATAAGAGGCTTGTACTGGTGGGCAAACTAACAGAAATGTACAGTGAAAGCCATGGAACTGATCAATTAATTAATCAATCAATGTAATTTGTTTTTGTCTCTCTCTCTCTCCAATTAAAGTATAAGCTCCAGGAAAGCAGGGAGTTTGGCCATCTTATGTTTACTGCTAGTCCCCTAGAACAACTCCTGGTATACGGTAGTCCTCATTAAATACTTCTTGAATAAATGTTATTTTCTTACTTTAAGATGCATCAATGCCTGACACAGTAAGACAGAGCCAACACCGCAGGACAGGATGGGCCGAAGGGTCCATGGGCCTCTATTACATGTAAGTATTATGAGTTGTTATATTACTAAATTGAATGTTTCATACTTTGGACTGTTTTTCTTTTTTTTTTTTTTCACTGACACCAAAGAAAGCAACAGAGGACAACATATACACAGTACAGTTTTGTGGGTTTTTTATTTTGTTTTTTACTACAGGTTTGCCATCTTATACTGCTCCTTCCAAAAACAAAAACAAAAAAAAAACTTGCACTTCAACCTTAGCAAAAGAATGGAAACATAAGACTTTGACATAGTTATTAGGAATTTTTAGCTCACAAAGGTATCTATATTAAATTTGGCAAAGAGAAATTAATCAAGTCATATAGAAATAACAATTAGGACTGCATATCTGATGCGATAATTCCATAAAAGAAGACAATGAAGATAATGGCTTATTTAACTTTGGGTTTTAATACTCTGATTCACACTAATTCCAGATATTTCCAGAGTACATAACATTAAATGAATCAATGCCAAGGCAAGCCAGAGGGAATTCTAACATCATTTACCATACTTCCTTTTCCTGAGCAAATTTCAAAATGGAGTATTTTTATAAACATTCCATTAGAGACCAAAAAGCTTTGATTTTCAAAGTAGCAGTGATGGCCAAAGGCTTCATTATGTCAGAGAAAACCTCGTAAAGCAGTGTGGGAGCTGCAACTGATATACCAGAAGTATGTTCTGCTAGAATCTAGGAGAAGCTTAAAGGATTTTTCAGCTTGCAATGTTAACTGATATATACATTCTGGATTAGGGCTCCTTGTCCAAAAAGCTACAGAGGTGCAAGATTGTTCCTGTCCCTATTAGCAGTAAGAGAGATGAAAGTCCTATTGGTTTGACCTCTGAGGTATTATAGAGTAGAGCGTCTTTAACAATGGAAAGTTCCTCAGTCCGCATTTTCTCATAGCCCATCACACAGGAGTAGTAAGATGTGCTCAAAGTACCAAAAGACCTAACCTCTAGTGCTATGCTGCCATTAACTATTTGTGAAAACTTGAGCAATTAACTTTGTGTCTCTAGTTCTCAATGGCATCCCCACAAAAGGGATAAATGCATCAAGCCCAGTGGGTTGCTGAGACCACTAAACTTCAGAAACATCTTCAGGACACAGGGTGACACCAGGGAAGTGAATCTACCTGCCTTCCATGTATCTGATTTCACATCTTTCCCTTACTTGCTCGCTGAGGTAGTAACTGTAAAAGAAAGTGAAAGCAATCTTTGGATCTGGATCAGCTTTTATAATCTGGCCTATGTGACAGTTTTCCAGCATAGATATCCTTGCTGTACATGGTTCTTATATGCGTAAATTTCAGTTGCCACAGTTCAGTTAAGTAACCCCAGTCACTTAACAATGTGGTTCACACTTACCACATTATATCAGCTGTGACTAACTGCATGAAACTGCATAAAATAAAAATCTCACTACTCGCTTTTCAGTTCACAAAACACTACATAAATAACAGATGTGCATCAGTGACCAATCAGGTCACTTCTTTCAAAGTCTGAAAGTGATTGGTCAGTCTGCATCTGTTATTCAGTTCACAGACAGACAGTAAAACATGTAGTGCTGCCACATACATTTTACAAGGATGAATAATCAAAAGACAGAACTGGCCAACAAAAACGGTGGACCAAAGAAATGTAAAGTGATCAATGCTAGAAGTAAAACTGGATCCATTTGTAAATGTAGTTACTGAAGATCTGACCACAGAAATGTTGAAACTGTCACTATTTGAGAGACCCTAGCAATGCCAGAGGAACTTGGGAGCGGCAAACTTATTGACATAAATAAGAGAAGTAGTTGTGATGAAAAGAATAAAGATGTCTAGAGGAAGTGACAGGCTGGTAAAAAAACTTCACATTAAGGCAATATGGAGATATTTCATGACATTGAAAACATTAAGGATAAAATGTTGGGAGCTGATGCAAACTTAGGAGTATGGCAATTCGTCAAGGCATCAGAAAAGATACTGGCTTCATATCGTAAGTTATGATACAAAGACAAGCACTATTCAGATTATTCTCCACAGGTTTTTTCACAAAGAAATACCTTAATTTGCAATGTTTCTAATGTTTTAAATTGTACTGTGTAAATATTAACACACTAATTAGTTTTACTGTTTATTTCCATATACATTTATAACTGATAACAAGAGATTTAATGTTTTGACAAAAATTATCAAAGTTTATAAAGCAACTTGGTTTACTCATTGATGATTAAGATTGCTTTTCATGGTTTTAACCTGAATAGCCTTTTTATGGTCGTACACAACTGTGCAAAGTGAGGATCACCTATACTAAAGGAACAGTTGATATGTAAGAAAACCAAGTAAACTTATGAGTCTTGAAATTTTTTTTTTTGATTTATTTATTTTTGATAGAGAGCACAAGTGAGGGAGGGGCAGAGACAGAAGGAGACACAGAATCTGAAGCAGGCTCCAGGCTCCGAGCTGTCAGCACAGAGCCCGATGTGGGGCTCGAACTCACAAACTGTGAGATCATGACCTGAGCTGAAGTCGAACTCAACCGACTGAGCCACCCAGGCGCCCCAGTCTCGAAATTTTTTTAAAATAACTACCACTTACTTACCCTAAAAAAGAATAACCCATTCACAGGGGGAATTTTATTGTAGAGTTGCCTGTCTATATAACTGCCAATTGCATATCTGCTCATTCTGAGTTTTAGATATTAGAAAAATATCTTACTTTAAACAGAGGAGAGGTAGGGTTTGGAAGGGAAGAACATCCCATTATTTCTTTCCCATTCCTAAGTATTTTCTTCTAAAGCAAAATTCACCAGTGAGAGATTCCTTAAATTTGCAAACTCCTGTTTTTGATTACACATAACTTAAGTGAGTAGCTTGTAACATGAGCTCTTCAGGAACATGAGTTTTGACAGGAGTGGGAAGAACAGGGAGAGGCCCAAGTACTGTGTTCTGCCTTGTGCTTATGTGTGCAGGGTGGGTAAAGGGGCATATTTCAAGGAAAGAGGGCAGAGAGGACCAGGACTGTAAGAAGCTCAAAACTGTATTTGGTGGTAGGGGCCTTTGTCTCATCTGCTTCCAAAGGGTCATCTCTGTGTTCACCCATATCTATCTAACTCTTGTGTATGTGTCAGGAGGACGGTGGGGAGCATTCGGTCTTTAAACTACTAGGGATGGTGGGGGGCGCCTGGGTGGCTCAGTTGGTTAAATGTCCGACTTCGGCTCAGGTCATGATCTCGCAGTTTGTGAGTTCAAGCCCCGTGTCAGGCTCTGTGCTGACAGCAAGCTCAGAGCCTGGAGGCTGCTCTGGATTCTGTCTCCCTTTCTCTCTGCCCCTCCCGTGCTCACACTCTGTCTCTCTCTCAATAATAAATAAACATTAAAAAAATTTTTTTAAACTACTAGGGAAGGGGCGCCTGGCTCAGTCGGCTAAGTGTCTGACTTCAGCTCAGATCATGATTTCATGGTTTGTGGTTCGAGCCCTGTGCCGGGCTCTGTGCTAACAGCTCAGAGTCTGGAGCCTGCTTTGGATTGTGTGTCTCCCTCTCTCTCTGTCCCTCCCCCACTCGTACTCTGTCTCTGTCTCTCAAAAATAAACATTAAAAAAAATTTTTTTAAATACAATAAACTACTAGGGAAGCTCTGGGAAGTGGCCTATGCATTTTTATCTGCTGCTGAGCTGTGTGACTTGCCAGTATTTCTTCAAGAGTTTTCTTTTTAAAGTTAAATACTCCGTTATGAAAATGCTATATTCTTAGAGAATTTATTCATCATAAAAGTATGGTCTATGGCCAATCCTAGACACACAAGTTGGTCCCACAAAAATACATTAAAAATATGAGGCAGACTGAGAGAACAGGAAGCATTCTTCCCTCCAGAAGACTCAAGACAACATTTCTGTTTTCTGGACCATCATCAAATAAAGAAAGAAAGAAACAGCCCATCATCAAATAAATAAATAAATGAAGTGAACTTTTATGATGGAATTTACCAAGAGTAAATGTAATTATAGTAATTATTTAACACTAGCCTGATGACTACTGACAATGATGGTGACAAAAATAACAGCAGCAGCCACTATTTACTAAATGTTTACTTGCATCAAGCACATTGCTATATGCTTGTTATAGAAGATCTTTTTTTTTAATGTTTATTTATTTATTTTGAGAAAAAAAGAGAGGTAGAGAGAACATGAAGTAGAGGGGCAGACAGAAAGAGAAAGAGAGAGAGAGAGAGAGAGAGAGAGAGAGAGAGAGACTCCCAAGCAGGTTCTCTGCTCTCGGTGCAGAGCCTGATGTGGGGCTCGATCTCATGAACTGTGAGATCATGACCTGAGTCAAAATCAAGAGTCTGGCACTTAACCAACTGAGCCACCCAGAAGCCCCAATCTTTTTAATTGAATTGTTATGTCAACCTTGTGAAAAATGATGTTATTTTGATTTTAAAGATAAGAAATGAGAAGCTTAAAAAGACTGTCTCTTGTTCAAGGATAGGATTTGAATTCAAGTCTGAGTCCAAATACCATGTCTGAAATCACATGAAGTGCTTGAACATGAGATTCCTTCTTAAGTAATATAAGCACCTGTTTATGTTATAAAGTAATGTAAAACACAAGCTAGGTTTGCTGAGCACACAGTTTGTACGTACAGTTAAGAACATTGCTGTAATATTTATTAATACATGCATTTTCTAATAAAACATGGTGAGGAAATACGGAAAGATACAGGAAGTCATGCAGATATGTATGCACAAAATTTATAAATATTTATCAAACACCGACTATGTTCTAGATACACGCTCAAGAATATTTTGTAACTTCCAAAGATCATTCGTTAAAGTGGCCTTTCAGGAAACCATAGCACAGACATCACCCTGGCAAATGCCAACCCAAAGACAGTGGCTATTTTTTTTTTTAAGTTTATTTATTTATTTTGAGAGACAAAAAGAGAGACAGAGACAAAGAACCCCAAACAGGCTCTGCGCTGACAGCGCAGAGCCCAATGCAGGGCTCAATTTCACGAACCTTGAGATCATGATCTGAGGCGAAACCAAGAGTCGGACACTTAACCGACTGAGCTACTCAGGTTCCCAAAAGAGGGTGGCTATTTTAACCTGAGATATGAAGACTAAGTCTGAACCAGAACCACAAATTTAAAAGCTCCATCTTTAAGTGTGCTAACTACAGAAAGTATACATGATCATCTTTCTACCTCATGCATAATCAGCAGGCATCTTCAACTGTAAGGAAACAATGCTACTTATGTGAAATGAGCAAAATTTTAAATGCAAAATTTTAGGGCCCAAACATCACACAGGTACTGGTCTCAGGGTCTAATATCGAGGCATTAAAAAAAAAAAAATACAAACTATATTATGCTGCATCTTAGTTTTAGCACAGAATAGAAAGTGCTTCAACATTTGCAAGAATAAAGAAGTCACAATTTCCCCCTTAAAGAGGTGACATGGAAAGTGGAACCAGATAAAGAAATAAGGCCTGTGCAGCCATCCTTCTTCCCTTTACCTCCCAAAAGTACTGTTTAAAGATTAAGGCACAGTCTGCTTTGTAAGCTTTCAAACAGAGAGCAGAGTTTTGAAATAACAGCTCATATTATTAACACAATTTTAAAGGAAGTTTCGTGTGTGCATGTTTATTAAACTAACCATGCATTTGTAGTTAAAAATCGTGATGCTGAAAATTCTTCCTGAGATACCTAGAAATTCTTAACACAAACAATCCTAGTGTTGAGCTGCATACGTAAATTGAAGAGGAACAGAGTCCCTTTTGTAGTCTTTAGAAAGGGCTGACCCATATATATTTAACTGCCTGTGTTGGATAAAACTACTCTTTTTACTGTGGAGTAAATTCCATTTTATTTAGCAAATATATTTCATTTCAATTCCACACAGAAATGCCCCAATTTTCTGCCCCAAAGGAAAAGATCAGCCTTGAAGTTTACGGGACATCAATGGGGATCCCAATCTTTTGTGGAAGGAAACAACCTATGACATGCTATTTCCTAGCTTGTTACAGTTCAAAAAGGAGTAAAGGACTTATATCTTTTCTTAAAATGTAATAACCTTAACAACAGCAAATTTTCAATAGTATAAGAGAACAACTATTGTTACATGAAAAAAGCATAATCAAAAATCTCTGGACTAGTCTATACATTTTTCACTACAGTTAAATAGTTAAATCATTCTCTCACCAGGAGGAACAATCTAAAACAAAATAAAACAACACAAAAAACTGTGATCCAGCCGCCTTGTAATTATTATTCATTCTGACGACAGTTACTGAGGACTAAAGTATGCTGAAGGGCCATGAGAAAGGAAAACAAAAGGAGCCGAAGACGTTCTCCTTGTTCTCAAGCATTTCACAATCTTCCTGACAACCTTACTGCTTAGTCATTAGCATGCATTGCAGGCTCCTAAAATATCTTATCAATACAATAAAGACAAGTTGACAGAAAACTGCAGTAACTGTCCATCCCCAATTAGCTGAGTACCCAGAGAAGGGCCCCTCAGGCAGCTGAGGGGCCTGAGCACACCTGGCTGTCAGTCTGGCCCCAGGGTATCATCAGGCTCCCATGACAGTCTACAAGCTCCCCTTCCGGGAAAACCAAAGGGCATAGCAGAATCAGTCATCAGATCAGGCTAGGGTCAAATACCAGGAATCATGGTGTTTGTCAGAGCAGAATCATGAGAAGCAAAAAAAGGCCAGAATAGGTCAAGAAGGGACAATAGCCAAGGCCAATAAGACCAGAGGTGTTGCTGAGGAAGCCGAAAGGCAGGAGAAATCTGAGTGGTACTGGCATGTCTGGAGACAGTTTAGGAAGAGCAGAACTGTGAACCAAAAAGGAGCCTCAGCTCAGAGTCAGCATGGAGACAGGTTGGATATGCTCAGTTCAAGTTCAGAGACTCAAACAAATCTTGTCCAGGAGCCCAGCAACATGGCCTCCTCCTTTCCCCTTTCTTACTCCCAATCTAGTACAACTTTGGAGAACTTCAGGAAATCCTTCTGCTCTCCCCATTTGGAGAAAATGCCAAGAATCTTGGATTTCCTATCCTTATAAACTCTTTGTACTTTAAGCTTCAAGAAAGCTCAAAATCTTAATTCCCTGGTTAGTTCCCTCCAAGATGCAGATGGAATATTACAGTATAAGGACTCCTTCCATCTGCCAGGCTCCACAGAAGGACACACACACACACACACACACACACACACATCTTCACATACATGTATTTTACACAGATACATATATGCGTGCATTTTTAAAAATATGTTTTAGCTTTAAGAAGCTAAGCAGTAGAGGGGCGCCTGGGTGACTCAGTCGGTTGAGTGTCTGACTTTGGCCCAGGTCATGATCCCGCACTTCGTGGGCTCTACCCCTACGTCAGGCTCTGTGCCTACAGCTCAGAGCCTGGAGTCTGCTTCAGATTCTGTGTCTCCCTCTTTCTCTGTCCCTCTCCCACTCTATCTATCTGTCTCCCCAAAATAGATAAACATTAAAAAAAAAAAAAAAAAAAAAGAAGCTAGGTGGTAGATTAACAGCATGCCAGTCATGGAACTGCTCAGTACGCCATGTGATCCCTAATAATATAAGAAGAATGGGAATATGTTAGGAAATCATGGAGGGCTTCAGAGACAGAGTGACAACTGGGGAGGAATTAACCAGGCAGAATGAAAAAGGAGAGACTAATGGGAAGGACCAGTGAAGGTAAAGGAAAAGGCATGAGCAAAGCTGCAAGGCTATGTCACACCATGGTGAATCTGGGCCCGGTGAGTAATTCAGCATGGACAAAGGCTGGAGAGGACAGAAAAAGGCCAAAGCTCAAGTCATATTGTAAAGAGCCTCACATACTTACTAAGAAATTTGAGGACAATGGGGAATCATCAAAGGTTATTACGCAAGGGAGTGAGGTGATCAAATTTATATTCTCGAATTCTAGCAACAAAAAGGCAGATGATTGAGAGTTGAGAGTGGAAAGAAGAGCAATCAGTTGGAATGTTGTTTAAAATAGGCTAAGCAAGAAATCAGGTGGATCTAAACTAGCAGGATGAGGAGATGGATTACATAGACATTTAAGAGGTAGCCTAGAAAGAATATACTGAACAATTAGGCGTAGGATGAGGAGACAGGGTAGAGAAACATAGAGGGCTGAAGTTTTTATCTTAGGCTACCAGATAAGTAGTAAAGCCGTTAAGGAGGATAGGAAGAAAGTAAGAGGATAAACCATCTTTTGAGTGAATGGATAATGGATACAATTATCTAGACACATACCTCTATTAGTTCTTGGTGCTACATATTGTTTCAAGGCCATAAAATTATTTGTTAATCCTCCCAAGAACACATCACCCACATTTTACATAAAGAAAATGATGGCTCCAAGGGATTAAGTAATTTATTGAACGTTATTTACCTATTCATTTAATTATTCAACAAATATTTATCAGGCACCTTTTAGGTGCTGGCGTTTGCAAGTGAAGGAAATAGGCAGCAGAGCTTAGAGTTTAGAATGGAGGAGACAGACAACAAACAGACCAAGCAAGTAAACAAACAAGATAAATTCAGGCTGATAAGGGCTAGGAAGACAAAAATTCTATAACCTTGGTTCAGCATTAGCTGTGGGCTCTGTTACAAGGGCATTTCAAGTTTTAATTCATTTAACCCTTACTACAACCTATAAGATCAGTACTACTTTTGGCCTCATTTCACAGAAGACAAAAAATGGAACTACAAAAAGGTTAACTATCTTCCCCCAAATCACAAAGCTAGTAAGCAGACAAAACCAGAGTTCAATCCTAGGGAGTCTGATTCTGGAGCCTGTGCTCATAATCACATGCTATCCTGCTTCACCATGCCATGACTGTATTACTATGGTATCCCAATAAGACAGGGTAAGGAAGTAGAAGGTACAAAAGCAGAATGCTTCTTTAGAATCAATGATCAGGAAAGGCCTCTCTGAATCTGATGACAGAATGAGTCAGCCATATAAAGATCTGAAAACAGAACATTCTAAGCAGAGAGAAAAAGTCCAGCATGTTTCAGAAACACAAAAAGGCCAAAATGGCTGGAGCAGGATGAGCTGGGGGAATGGGAATGAGAATGAGAAGCAGAACAGGCAAACATTGACTAGTTTGTGAAGAAACGGATTGTATTTCAGGAAAAAACTGGACAGTTTTAGGTAGGAGACTTATATAATTTGATTTATATTTTATAAAAAGACAATTTCAAGTATGGTGAAAATGAATTGGGTAGGGAAAGGAGGGGCAGAGTGGAAACAGGGAAATCTGGAGCCACGTAATCTGTCTCCAGAACTAAGCATTTATTTAAACACTATGCTTTCTGGTGAATTTAAGGTATAGGATCTTGGGTGAAGGTACAAAATAGACAGATGGGAATACGCATGTACAGCTAAGGAAAAAAGTTGAGGCCAAACAAAGATTAGATTTTATTTTATAATCTCTGACATACAGGTAGATGATTATTAAAGCCATGGGTGTAAATGAGATGACTCAAGGAACACAAATACAGCAAAATGGGAAGAAAGCCCAGGTCATCATCTGTGAAATCTATTCTTTCCTCTTCAGAGCATTTTTTTCCTTATACTAATAACAGGAAATACTGCTCACTATCCAGAGAGTGTCTGGAGCCTTTATCTTCCCTCAGGAGGAGCAGGGGCATGGGGGAAGATTGGTCCATAATGACAAGCCTTGGGGTTGCTATGCAGTAAAAGAGCTGCATGCAGGGAAACTTTATCAAATCCATAGATCTCACTAAAGACACAATGACAAGAACACATAACATTCCTGAATACATATTTATAGAAAGGAAAGCCATTAATCCAATTATAACCAAGTTTTATATTAATGACCTATGGAGTTTTAAAGTAAGTTAGGAGCTGAGGGCAAGAACTGGTGCTCCACTAAAGCCTCATACTAGTGGGCACAACCTCTGCCTAGTGTGCCTAGAGGGGGGAAAAAAAGGCACAACTGAACAGAGAGATCTCAGAGAGCGGGCATGAAACTTTCAAATGCTCTACAAGTCAATTTTTCATATCTCTTCAAGCTAAAAAAAAAAAACAAAAAACACTAAGGAACTCCTAACTCTATCAAGGACAACTCTCCATTTCTGGGCACGGTTTAGGGACAGTAACTGAAGCCAAGGAATTTAGGAACATGAGAAATGTAACACTAAGGTTTTCCCTTCAGCTTCTTCTCATTCTTGTTATTTCTTACCACGTAGAGGTGTGACACTCTTGGTGTTCCCCACTAATTAGGAGACTAAGAACAGGCCTTTCTGTTTAAAGCAGAGAGTGATGGATATAGTGGAGTCATGCTAACCAGCTATTTAAGTGGGGGTGATGACAGTCGCAATGACAAGATGTGCAAATTACATACCTCTACACCTTCTGCTCTGGTAAGTTTGAGAACGAAGCCACCATGCTTCTTGAGCGTAATTGCAGCCACTACTGGAGACAAGGGACTGGAGCTAAAGGGACTACTTAATATTCCTAACAGCTCAAGCTGTTTCCTCTAGCTCAGAATGCCTTCCTCCTCACGGAACTCTCCATCCTTCAAAGTTGGCTCAAGTCCTGTCTCTCTGATAAAGACTCACCCACTGCTGTCTCATATTTTTTTAACTCATATTGCTGTCTTTGCTATTTGGTTTAGTATGTTCAGTCTTTATTCATTTCACGTATTTTTGTTTCTTGCCTTTATTAGATTATGAGCTTCCTAGAGGCAGGGACCAGGTTTCATTGGTTTTATTTACTTATTTTTTTATTGTAACAATGTTCAGGCATTCACAGAAGTAGACAGAATAATATAACCAATCCCCACATACTCATCACTTACATTCAACAGTTATCAAGATTTTGCCTCACTCCCCTTATTTGTACATCCCTTTTTCCTGCTATTAAAATATTCTATAGTCTGTTATTTTAGTGTGCTTTTCTTCCTTTTTTTTTTTTTAATTTAAGAAAGCTCCATGCCCAGCATGGAGCCCAACATGGGGGTTGAAGTCACGACCCCTAAGTTCAAGACCTGAGCTGAGATCAAGTGTAGGCTGCTTAACCGACTGAGCCACCAAGGCACTCCTAGTATGCTTTTCTAAAAGAAAATACAGACATTTTCTTAAGTAACCACAATACCTAAACAAAATTAACAGCAACCCCTTGGTATTACTGAATATCTAGTTCGTACTCAAATTTACCCAACTGCCTCAAAAATGTCTTGTTATTAATCAATATCCAAACAAGATCCATATACTGCATCTAATTATTATATGAGGCAGACCCCCCCCTTCTTATTTTGCCAATGATTTTTTTTTAAGTTTATTTGTTTTTAAGAGAGAAAGAGAGGACGTGTGAGTGGGGGAGGGGCACTGAGACAGGGGACAGAAGATCTGAAGCAGACTCCATGCTGAGAGCAGAGAGACCGACACAGGGCTAGAACTCATAAACTATGACACCATGACCTAAGCCGAAGTAGGACGCTTAATCAACTGAGTCCCCCAAGCACCACCCCCACATTGCCAATGATTTAATGAAGAAACCTAACCGTTTTTCCTCCTGAATGTACCACATTCTGGATTCATCGTTTCCTCATAGTCTTAAGAGTTATGTTTTTCATCTACTGACTCAACAAATATGTATTAGGAGCAGAATATGAGTAAGAACTCTATAAAATGTAGTGGCTACAATAGCAAACACATCTACAGTCCTGCCTCAAACAAAAGAAAGCCATGAAACAAATAGTTATACAAAATATTAATTATTAGCAATTATGATATGTGCTACAAAGGGAAAGTACGAAGTCTTAAGAGAAATTACGACAAGGGAGCCTAACCTAATTTAGGGGTCAGGAAAAGTATTTATTTTGTGTAGTTAAAGCACCTTGTACAGTGTTAAGTACATAAACACTCAGTGCTTGTGGGTTGGCTGGGAGAGCAAGTTTTCTTCAGATTATCAGCCTTGTAAACTAAAGGGACACATCACCACCTCTGGAGTTCTGAACATCAAATCTGATTCTCTTAGAAGCCCATGTTAAAGAAAGCTGAAAGGGAAAATAAAAGGTTTTCCCCAGGTGAATTCTCCAAACAATTTTGGAAGATAAGAAAAATTTAGGAAGTGGCTATATAAAGTCAAAGAAAAAGATCACATTTTTCTGGACCATCAGTTTAGATATTAGGGCAATGAATTTTGACAAGTAACAGCATGGGTATTATTGAAACCTGGAAGATCACGCTTAGTAGAATATCTACCATACTGCTCAAAAAGGCTTGGAGATTAAAGAAGAGAAAAGAAAAATATCCAGGTACACTTTAAGAGTGGATACACTGGATGGTAACAGACAGAACAGAAAAACAGTAACACAGGAGATAAACGATAATCCAGATTTTCATTTTAGAAGGCTATATAGCACTTTAAAGTATTATAAAATGCATCACTTTTATATGGCACTATCTACTTGAGACCAATGTAAATGTTTAAGTCCCCCTTGTTCACACCAGATGTCAGTCTAATTTGGGGGCAATAACATGATTTGAGTGTCTTAAAAAGAAATACTTTCTGCCATGGATTGAACTGTATTCTCTACTCACAGTCAAATAAATTCATATACTGAAGCCCTAACCCTCAATGTGGTGATATATAGGGATAGAGTCTTTAGGAGGAAATTAAGGTTAAATGAGATCATAAGGATGAGGCCTTAGTCTGATAAGGTATCAGACTAAGGACACCTTATTAGACTTGGTGTCCTTACAAGAAGAGGAAGAGAGACCAAAACTCTCTTTCTTTCAGATATGTGAAGACATAGAAAGTGGTTGTCTGCAAGTTAAGAAGAGAGCTCTTGCCAGAAATTAAAACTGGGGTTGATTAAAACCCCTTGATCTGGGGTTTCTAGCCTCCAAAACTGTGAGAAAATATTCAATGTTTAAGCCACCCCATCTATAGTATTTTGATATGACCACCCAAGCTGACAAATTCACTTTCCTAAATTCTTTCCTCTCTAGGGTCTAAATTTTAAAGCTCTCTCTTCTGCATCATTTGTAGAATATGTCTGTGCAACTTGAAGGATACATCAGAAACTAAAGCTGTGTGTTTAAAAAGCATACCTTGACACCTAACCAAGTAGACCAAAGAAAAATAATTGGTCAAAGCACTTCTAGTCAAGGGAACAAAATGGAACAGATGGTTTTATTTGTTTGCACTTACTTTTAAACTCTTGAAATTTCATATTTTTTCAATACAAATAGGAGCTCTCCTCAGGTGAACCAGATCTGGGTATTTTCAGCTGTGGTCAGCTTCTCTCTGAATCCCACTAGGGTTTGGTGATGCAGAGTAAACAAGGCTATAAATCAAGTGCAATGCATTTAATACCTCAATGCATTGCAAATTGATCTAGAATAGGGGTCAGTTCAAATTGTTTTTTAAGTGAAACTGTTCCCTTCCCCTGAAGGGAAAGAGTGGAAGTTAGAGCAAATCCTGAAGTTATATGGGATTTAGAAGTGTGGTTGCTTGTTAGCACAGACAGAGGCCAGGTTTCGTCAGGCGAGATTCTTCCGTGGTTTATCAGGCTGGAGCCATGGATATTTAAAAACACATCCTGGTGGCTGGCATTAAATCTGAAATCTGGTGGGCAACTTTTCAAGAAATAAAAGCTACAAACAAAACAGCTTTAGTTCCATTCAGCATGCTGTGGGAAATACAGCTAATGGACAAGCATTACTATGACTGGCAAGGCGAGGTGCCAACAAATGAGAGGAGCAGAGTTTCAAACCACCACATAACAGCAACATTTCCTAAGCTTATTTCACTAATTTGTCAAAGCAGAACATTATCTGAAGTGAAAGAAAAATGAGGTTGGAATGCACAGGGGAAGGAACTATTTAAAAGTAAAAGCTATGCTTCTTTCTCTATCAGTTAGTTATCTCTGCTTTGAGTAATCATCGTTTACTTCTACCATTTTCTGATACCACACTTGGTTTGACTAAAGGCAATGTTTTCTCCTTTTCATATGATAAGCAGACAGCAACTTCTAGTAGGATAAATTTCCACTGCTGGCTTATGTCTGCCTTGCCTTTTCCACTGGGAAGAAATGAAGTCTAGTGGTTAAAACAGAAAAGTGTGGAGTTCTGATATGCCACTCCTCAGGGAGGGATGGAGGGCCATAGTCCCTGTTTACTGTGTTTTTTTTTTTCCCCCCTAAAGAAGAAAAACTTCAAGTGCTACCTTCCATCCTTTCTCCATCTTTAATTCTCAACTCTCAATTGTATCTTATAATTTTAAACAAACTGTTAAGCAGGTCGCTATTTGTACTCTCTTACTCGGAATAGAATGAATACTATCCCATCATAAAGAAAGAATAAATTTACTTAACTTTATAATTAAAATAGTCTAAAATTCAACAAATGATGCCTTAAATTCTATTTCAGATAGGCTTTTCACTATAATGGTTAATGTAATAGTGTAATGGTCCTCAGTGTAACATAATAGAGGATGTACTCCAGGGCTGGACTACCTGGGTTCAAATCCTATTTCCACCACTTACTAGCTATAGCTGTGCAGATTTAGATAAATGAATTTCATCTCTCTAAGCCTCTGTTTCCTCATCTGTAAATGGAGAACACTAATAGGATACCGCAGGTTGTTGTACCTGGCAAACCGGAAGCATTATACACATGTTAACTACTATTAAGATTGCTTCAGAGAACATCTAAAGGGCATTATGTTAATCCCCCTATTCTCTGTTAGTACTATTAAAGTTATATGTAAAACCAAGTGAAAGTTCTCCAGTCTTAGGTCACATAAAACAATCTTCTTGCTGATCAGGTAAGAATGAAATCCCTTCTCCAAAATTCGCCCTAACTGATACAAAGATTTCACCAATAACATAAGCATACACTTGACTTTTAGAGGCAAGACATTCTATTCAAACCTACAGGTTTCGTTGAAAAGAGTCAAATGAAAAGCACATACAATCATAGCACCTAAAATACTGACACAATCTGAAACACTGCTCTATAAGCAAAATACTTACTTCTGGGGTGATCTGTTATCAACTTCAGCCTTCAGTCGTAAATTCTCCCTCACCAGGCCACCATTTTCCAATTTCAATTTTTTATTTGCCTTTAAAAAAAGAGTTGAAAATAATTAAGCATGAGCTAAGACAACTGCTTTGTAAAAATTATGTCATGAGCCATCTGTATTTTTTAGAGTGATATCAGAAAACTGAATACTAGAACATGGCCTTCAGAAACTTAAAATCACCACTGGGAATGACTTGTGAATCTGTGAACACAACCAAGCATTTTTAATCCATATTCCCCAAGCACTCTCCAATTCTCCTATCCAGGGAAATAAACAGAGCTATGTTAGTTAGCTTAGAGTCATTAAGGGACTATACTAATGGCAAATATGTTTTTTTTTTTTTCCCTTTTTCACATAACTGAATACTCTAAGCATGGTAACACTATACCACATGCAATTATTTGCAAAACTAATGCTAAGAGTTAATTCTCATGAATTATGAGCTATGAGATTGATTTTTGGTTGCTCTTTAAAAATAGCTTTTTAGTGATAACAAATCTAATATAATTAAACCACTTGCTTTCTTTCTTCTAAAGTCTTTCCCGAATGCCCTGACTCACAACTTCTGGGACTCTCAAAATTGGGTCAATATTTTCTTTTTTTTTTCTTTTTTTTTTTTTTAAAGTTTTATTTATTTTTGAGACAGGGAGAGACAGAGCATGAACAGGGGAGGGTCAGAGAGAGGGAGACACAGAACAGGCTCCAGGCTCTGCGCTGTCAGCACAGAGCCTGATGCGGGGCTCGAACTCACAGACCGCGAGATCATGACCTGAGCCGAAGTCGGCCGCTTAACCGACTGAGCCATTGGGTCAATATTTTCTAATAAATTCTATGGCTTCTCTTGATTAAAAAAATCCCACTATTATTTTCTTTTTTGAATTGTCTACTACCTAAAACTTGTCTGACAAAACATCAATTGCTAGAAAATTTAGAAGTTGAATATTGATTTTGGACAGGCGAAAAACTAGTGTGCCTCAATTTTAGAGTCTTTTTCAAAGCTATTTAAATTCCTCAGTTATAGCATTTTTAATTCCAAAGAATAACAACACTCCCTAGCCTAGAAACTAATCTCACTAACTTGGCAAGAGAAAAATCTTTGACCAGAACATTAATATTTAAAACATTTTAAGGTAAATGGATCATAAAAACTACTGTCAACAAAAAGGTTTAAACCAGATTTCAAAAATTTGACCCATGCTTTTGGCTAATTTCTAGAACTTCTGACTATATTACTTGTCCATCCACACACAAATGCCCCAAGAGGATGACGAGGTAAGAAAGGCAAAAAACATTCTTCTAGGTACAAAGCCTAGCTCTTTTACTTAGGTTCACTGAGGTTCTCTCTGGACTCTGAGCAGCTCCTTCCCTTCACTGTCACAAACCAACCAGAACCATGGAGGGTTAATTCTTTAAGTGACTGACAAACACTACTGCCCCCTCTGAAGATATAAGGAAAGTCATTTACTTCCTCAAACACAGACAGAGAATGAAGCTCTCAAGGATAGCACCATAAGAGGAGGCACCTAGTGAATGCTTTTTGATGATGATGACAAGCTTAAATCTGAAACTCATTTGATTTCTTTCCCCCATTCCTTCATCTGTATCGCTACATTTCAAGGTCTTTCCCCAGTCTTGTGGCTAATATTCTCATTATGGGCTGGCTGGTTCTTCAACTATCAGAGGTATTTTCAAGTTCAGGAGGTTCAGGTGAGTGAAGATTACAAAGGGCAAAGTTCTGCCTATTTGTTGCACCAGAAGAGTAATGAGGACTTTGGCTAACTATTTTACATTTGCAACACTGACTGGGTAATGATACTGGCCTCATAATGGTTTCAAAACTCACTTAGTCCTGGAAACATGAGAAAACAAGTCCATGTCACTCATTCTAAGTAGACTGAATCTTCTGTACTCCTATATTTGATTTATAGTATGTTATTATTTTGTGTTTCACATCCAAAGTTTACTCCTATATTTGATTTATAGTATGTTTTTATTTTGTACTTCACATCCAAATTTTGCTTCCATGTGTTTTAATTCATTTGTGTCCCAGTTTATTGCCTCATACTAATACCACCACAAGGCATCCAAAATGAGCTTATTAAATATCCCAAATAATTCTGAGGTTTCAATGTGCTTTGGGTATTGAATTTAACATGTGATCTTTAAAAGAACAAAGAAAAACTGTGTTTTATGGAACTCTTTTTTTCATATAGACTCCCTACACCACTCTTATGAGTAATGTTTTCATATAGATCTTCATCTTCAAAGAAGCATTTATTGAAATGAAAATTTAAATGAAACTTAACAACTATAAAGGAGACCATGTAGAACCTAATTATGGCTCAAGAAGATAAAGGGAAGTTAAAAGGGACATGGTAGATTGATAAATACTATAACTTTCCAGCTGTCTTTCCTTTTCATATCCTCTTCTTACACAAACCAACAGGCTAATGTTGGCCTTCAATATCTAAAGAAACTACACACTTTCCCTAAATTTGTAACAAACTCAGTACCATTGTATCTGTAGTTTATTTTTTCTCTAAAAGCACTAAGTTCCCTTCTTTCTCTCATTTTGGCCTTTGTTGAGCCCAAACAACATTTATTTTATACGTGGGTATGTGAAGATGGTTTAGTATTTACACTAAGTTGCAGACTTCAATGCTACTTAACTTCGCTGAGGATCTGAGGGTAGTAGGTGATGGTACTTTTTAAAAATATCATATGGAGCTCATTAATGATTTCAAGGAGGCAGGATTCAGTAATTCGGCACAGTAACAATATTTTAAGGGAATGCAGATAGGTTAAATGGGTGGTTGTAGACATGGATACCACAAAACCATCTCAATTCAGACCAACAAAACTCCACTGTGGATATACTTGAAATCAAAGTCAAAGGCTGGTCCCTTTGGCCAACAAAACTCTACAGCACTCAATTATAACCTCTTGTACTAATGGCATGGATCTCATCTCCTTTCCTAGAGGTTTGCCTTTTTCACCTGTGCTTTTATCTCGTTGGATGAACGGAAGAATAATTGAAGAAAAATGAACCCACATCATAAGCTTTAATACTCCTCTGCACGGAGTATTCTAAAGCAGGTGCTCACAGCTTCCTTGGAATTAGTCATTAAGCCTAACTACTAACAATCTTAAAAATAAGAGGATGGTAGTACTAGAAAATATATAATCCAAACTTTTCTTTTTATAGGTAGGGAAATGGATACATGTTTGTTTTTATGCATTCAGGCCAGTCACTGACATAAGCTTAAGAAAAATTAAGCCAAACCACGAAGAGGGGAAATAGAAACACATCCTTTAAACTGATGTCACTTGTCTACAAGAAGATGCAAACTCATATAGAAGCACTAGAGTGTCTCCAATTATAGTCACAAATGGAACCGCCTGATATTTCTTGGCAGCTAATGACATTTAAGGAGGAAAGAGTTTTCCTATTGCTTATAAATGCTCATCCAGAGATTTTTGTCCTTCTCCCACAATCTTCTAATGAGTCAAGATAATATGGCTATTTATACTTTTGAAGGTACTCATAATACAGAATTTTAAAAACAACTGTAATAGAATTTTTAAAAACCACAACTTACTTCCTTTAACTTATCCACATCATCTTTCACTTTTTCATAGATTTCGTTCGCTGTTCTAAGTTTTTTCTTCCACTCTGCTACAGTTTCTGGGTCAATTTTATTTGGATTGTCTGCAATTGGATGTTTGTCTTCAGTTTGGCTGCTTTGCATCAAGGTTAAAGGATCCAGAATAGTCTTGATTTGTGACTCCAAGCTGAGATTTTTACTCTTAAGGTCTTCTACCTCTTTCTGCAGACAATCTATTTCATCCTGATAAAGAAGTGCATATCCATTAGATAGACACAGATACTGAACACATATGTATGCTAAACGGAGATCAATGTGTTTTTAAATTTTATACTCAAAATTCTGTAGATACACAGATTAGTTACGCATCAGAATAGTTCTGTAGGCAGAAAGTCATGTACAGTTGAAATTCTCAAAATAAAACTGGCATTTCCACTGCTTTAATTCAGTGATAGTTTGTGGTTAAAAAAATAAAAATGTCAAATCTTTGATTTTATTGAAGACATCCAGAATGACAAGTCACATGAATTCAACAAGGAACCCGTTTCCTTCCACTTTCCATTTCAGAATAATTTGTGTCATTTTTAGTTATACTTTTAACTTTTCTACATTCTGGTTCTTCCATTACCACTATGACTATTTCAAGTATTAGTTTTCCCCATCTGGAACTGCTTATTATCTTAAACCCAGTTACTAAACATTTGATCTAGAACTCTTTTTTGTGATACCATTTATTAATCTATAATAGATATTTCATCTTAAACTAAGACTGTTAGAAATTCTGTCGTTAGAAAATAAACTGGCAAGTAGCTCAATAAGCCAGAACTCTTAAAGGATTAATCTGATTAGGACCTAAGTATGATAAATATTAAGTATTTAAGAATACATTTTAGAATTAATATAGATAGTACTATTGCATTATAAGAAAATCACTTTATTTGTTGGAATTAATATATTAATGAATAAACAAATAAGAATAGGAAAACATATATGAATCAACATTTATACAATCATTTATTTATGTCCCACTTTATTTCAAAAGTTTTTGAGGCAACTGAAGCAGTTTCCATGCATATACTTCAAAATATTTTGTGTCAAGGGGCGCCTGGGTGGCTCAGTCGGTTAAGCATCCAACTTCGGCTCAGCTCATGATCTCACGATTCACGGGTTTGAGCCCTGCATCGGGCTCTGTGCTGACAGCGCAGAGCCTAGAGCCTGCTTCAGATTCTGTGTCTCCCTCTCTCTCTCTGCCCCTCTCCTGCTCGTGCTCTGTCTCTCAAAAATAAATAAATGTTAAAAAAAATTTTTTTAATAAACATTAAAAAAAATAATAATTTAAAAAAAATATTTTGTGTCAAAATAAGAGATTAATAATATCCCCTCCTTAGTCAACATAAAATAACAACTGGGTTTAATGGTTACTATTCAAGAACATATAAATGCCATAAGCATGAAACTAATTTGGAAAATTTCCATTCCCATGTCAAATCACCTTCATAAGAAATAAAACTACCGCATGATCCTACTTATATGTGGTATCTAAAAATGCTGAATACATACAAGCAGACAGTTAAACAGTGGTTATCTAGGGTAGGGAGGTAGGGCACATGGGGAGGTGGGAAAAACAAGATGGGTCAATATATACAAAGTTGTAGGATGAGTAAGTCTAGAGATCTAATGTACAGCATGAGAACTACAGTTAATACTGTAGGCCGAATATCAGAATATTGTAGTACTGAATACTAGAAATTTGCTAGCAGGGCATATTTCAGATGTTCACAGCACAAAAATAAAAAAGCACATGATGAGATGGCTATGTTTATTAACTTGACTAATGCAATCATTCACAATGGATATGTATATCAAAACATCATGTTGTGCCCCTTAAATACATGCAATTTTTATTTAAAAAAAATCACTGGTTAACATGCAAAAAAAAAAAAAAAAATAGAAAATAGCATATTTCACACCAAAATCTCTTTGCTGGTAGCTGACATAAGTATATTTACTTTACCAAAACTAATGAGCATAAATTATCAGTGAGTTAATAGACAAACCAAATGGAATGAAGGTTATAGTCACTGTTTACCAGAGCATTCATAATGCCTTGTGGGGGCTGGAAGACTGACTTTAACAAGTGAGTTTCCTTTGTTTCCCAACTTCTTGAGGGAGCAAATACTTATAAAATGATGTCTGTTGACAAATTTGAAATTAAAGAAAGGAAAAAAGAAATGCTTGTATTTGTTGCTGTCTTCTATTTGAAATAGAAAAGGAAAAAAGAAAAAAAGTTCATCAAATAAGGTATTTTTTTTTGGTAGGCTCCCTACCCAACATGGGGCTTGAACTTACAACCCTGAGATCAAGAGTCGCATGCCTTACTGACTGAGGCAGTCAGGCGCCCCTCAAATAAGATATATTTAAATTGGCATCTAAAACAAGATTTCGGGCACCTGGGTGGCTCAGTTAGTTAAGTGTCTGACTTCAGCTCAGGTCATAATCTCACAGTTTGTGGGTTCTAGTCCACGTTGGGCTCTGTGCTGACAGCTCGGAGCCTAGAGCCTGCTTCAGATTCTGTGTCTTCCTCTCTCTCTGCCCCTCCCCTGCTCGTGCTCTGTCTCTCTCTCTCTCAGAAATAAACATTAAAAAATAATAAGATAAAATAAGATTTCATTGGATGTTTACTCTAAGAAGTCCAGAGACTGAGATAGCTCAGTTTTACCTTGAATTCAATGCTGTCCTCATTTTAAATTGTAAGTATTATTTACCTCATATTCTTTGTGGAGTAACTCAAGTCTAGTTTTCCGAAGGTGCTTCCTGACTGTATGGCTTAGCATAGGTTCACTTTCACTTGTCCCTCCTACAGGACAAAAAAAAAAAAAATGTAACTTTTTTGGGATTTAAACGGTATGAAAACAAAGATAAACTTTTTTCTTATTGTTTTATATGGTTCTCCAGCTTAATTTCTTCATACTTGGGGCTGCGACTTAGGCCTTTTCTCTATCTTGATCTTGAGAAAAGATAAATATCAAATAATGCCACAAGAAATACCTTCAATAAAATATCATGTGTGTTTACTTACCTGTGTATCTTATTATAGTAAATTCAATGAAAGCAAAGGCTATATTTTGTTGTCACATTTGTACTACTGCAAAATTTGAATACAAGACAAATGTTAAATAATATAAAGCCAATGGTTATATTTATATTTAACCAAAAATTATGTAATATATTATCCATATTACCAATTTAAATTTCATACAATTATCAAATGTTTACCTATATACATCATATATAATCATATAGGATATAAATATTATTATAACCAATGTATTCAAACATACCTAGTTACTGGTAACACAAATAAAAAGATTAATGTGTCTTTTTACTGAATCTAATAACCCAGTTACAATGGATTATGAATAACAGCATTAACTGTATGCGCATAACTCAATACAAGTACACTCAAAATGAATTCTTCCTGAGAGCTCTTTACTTATGCTATGGTTATTTTCTTTGTACTTCTTAGTATCATGATAGCAAAGGCATTTTACAGATGTTGTTTTTCAGGACATTCTATCCAAATACAAGGATGCCTGAACTATTTTACTTGAGAGAATTTATGAAGTATCACTTATATAAGAATGAATAAAGGCAGGAGAGGGACGTGAAGAGAAGCTGGGGAAATACATTCAAATTATTTTCATCAACAAAATTCACAGCAGAAAAATACTCCTCTACCAGATTTTACCCACGTACCCAAGAAATTAACCTTGGAACAATCTCTGATTCTTCTTCAGATTTCTTAGTTCCAAGTCCTACTAGTACTTTGATAATGGCAAAATGACATCAGTGAAAACTGTCTATTTTCGTCTTCCTCCAAATATACACTATTTAGAGATTGTTTCAAATCTGTTTCTATATGTTTATAAAATAGGCCCTTACCGATAATCTCTTTGCAAGGATTTTCAGGAGTGATGGGGACTCTGCAAGCTGGACACTGGCTATTATTCTTCAACCACAAATCGATACAAATTGAACAAAATACATGGTTGTTGATGCATATGACAGGCTGGCGTACCTTTGAAAACAGAAACATTACTTTTAGCACAGGGCAACAGTCATAACTAGACTCCCAATAGGTTTAGTTTAGAGCAAAAAAATTGCTTCTCTAGAATACAGTAGAGTAGGTGTTTTAAAAGGAAATTATCTAGGATTTATAAAAAACATTGGTTTATAATTTAAACAGCAAACAGTGCTGATGGAAATACGGACATACACTAAACACACAAATCTCTGACTCCATTTAAACAAGCACAAATACTAATACTTTACATTTATGTCGTCTTATATTTTACAAAGGGCTTTCACATGCACTTTCTCTGTTTTTGTTTTGTTTTAAATAATCCTGTGAAGTAAACACAGGAAACATACATCACAAATGAGGTAACCAAAGTGTGAAGCAATTAGGTGGCTCAGTCAGGATTAACTATGTGTTTTGACTGTGTGAGTTGTTTTATAAGACAGAATACAGAAGAGAGAAATTACTTCAGTTTTCTACCTGATACTAGTTTGTTTACGTATTTATTGTCTATCTCTTCCATTAGAAAGGAAGCTGCATGAGAGCAAGAACTTCCTTCGTCTCATTCATGCCTAAATCCCTGATGCCTAGAAGGCAGCCTAATACACAGTAGGTACTCAAAAAAATGTGTTAGATTAAGTAACTGTTATTAAGACAGTATTTAACCTTAATTAGGTAGGGAACTTACCAGAGGGAATAAAGACTTAATATTCTTCAACCAGCAAAAATTTTAAAACAGAAACCAAAATAACACCGAAATGCTTAGGCTTTCACTTGATTTACAAAGAAATGTTACTGTGGGACTCAAAACACTTTACAGCATTTTCAATATTTTCCTGTTCTAATCATAAAAATACCATTTGAGAGTCCTGCACTAGAGACCAGAAGATCAAGAGAAAGCAGAGGAAGTAGAGAGATAAGGAAGAGACAGAACCACCACAAAACACTTTCTGCAGAGGAAACGCTTGTGCTGTCCTATATCTGCCTCAGAAAGACACTATGAGTATTCGTTCATTTGAAAGGGGTCTCCGCCCACAAAGAAATCGCAGTTCAAGATAGGCAGGTAATCATTTTCAGTCTCACTGTGAAGAACTCTCTGGTTGGGGTGCCTGGGTGGCTCAGCTGGCTAAGTGTCAGACTCTTGGTTTCGGCTCAGGCCACGATCTCACGATTCTTGAGTTCAAGCCCCCCATCGGGCTTTGCGCTGACAGCATGAAGCCTACTTGGGATTCTCTCTTTCCTTTTCTCCCTGCCCCTCCCCAGCTCAGGGAAGGAAGGAGGGAAGGAGGGAAGGAGGGAAGGAAGGAAGGAAGGAAGGAAGGAAGGAAGGAAGGAAGGAAGGAAGGAAGGAAGGAAGGAAGCGCTCACTCACTCTCTGGTCTTTGTCTGGCTTTCCAAACGTTTAGATGCTCCCTTGATTATGAACACTAACATATGAAAACTAAATAAGAGAAGATAAATTCAGCATGCATTTAGACTTCTTTTTAGAGAAACCAATTCTAATTCATTCAGTTCAAATGATTAGACAGGACTGATCTGAGTGAATGAATGAGACCATAAAGGACAGCTTCTCAAACTCTTCTTCTAAAGTGAGCCCACCTACAGAGCAAGGAGTGAATGTTTATCTAGGACGTATTCTTGGTCAGAGTCTCAAGAGGCAGACAAGTTGGAACTTCCTTTGCAGGTTCTGTTTTTTCCTAAAAAGTCAAGTGATGCGTCCGAGTCCAGACCATTATATATTTTTGGGTGTTTTAATTTCATCTTTAAGTCATGAAATGTTTTAAGAAGAAAAAATTTCTCAAACTACATACCAAAAAGATATTGCCTTATCTATCCTGTAGCTTCCTGCAACACACACACACCTACACACACACCACATTCCTGCAATACTCCTAGAAGTACATATACCCCTAAATTAAGAAACTCAGCTAATGAAAGAAAACTTATCTTCTTGGGCTTTTAAAGCAACGATTTAATGTTTTTTTTTTAAGTCATGAACTCATCTAAAATGGATGAAGCCAATGGTCAAAACATAAAACTGCACATTTAAGGAGATTCAAGATGGTCTCCTACTCACTACAGACTTCCCTCATTAGAAGCTCATTTAAAGGCCATCAGTATTTTTTTTTTTTTATTGTAGAGATAGAACATGAGCAGGGGAGAGGGGTACAGGGAGGGAGGGGGACAGAGAGAGAGAGAGAAAAAGAGGGGGGGTGGGGAGAAAGGGAAAGAGAATTTTAAGCAGACGCCACACTCAGTGCGCAGCCTGATGCGGGGCTCCATCCCACAATCCTGGGATCATAACCTAGGCCCAAATCAAGAGTCAAATGCTCAACCGACTGCGCCACCCAGGCACTCCATAAAAGCAATCAGTATTTTCTCTGTAACTGCTCCCACAACTAAGGTTAAATACCTCCCCAATCTAAAAAAAGGTTTTGGACATCACAATGGTTGGTGCTATCATTAACTAAGGTGAGAAAAGTGGAGGAAGAGGAGTCTTATAAGTGGTGGAAATCAAGAACTCTGTTTTGGCTATATTAAATCTGTGATGCCAGGGTGACTTTTAAATGGACAAGGCAGAGTCTGAGAATCACTGCCATAAAAAATTAAAGCTACAGGACTGGAGGAGATCCCTTCCATGGGCAGAGTAGCTGGAGACAAGGCATTCCAGGAAGCAGAGGAAGGAAAAAAAAGGAGCAACAGCAAAGGGAACTAGTCTTACAGAAGCCAAGAAAAGTTTTTCAAGAGGAAGACAGTAGCCAAGCATGTCAAATAAGAAGAAAATGAGCTTGATATGGACAGAGAAATGACTATGGGATTTAATTACATGGAAGTCATTGTGATGTGTTACTGACAAGCACTGTTTCAGTGAATGATAGGGGTGGAAACTTGATTGAAGTCTGAGAGACAGAGAAGGTAAAGTGATGACAGAATATAGACAATTCTTTCATGTTTTGCTGTAAAGGAGTGAGCATAAAAATAAGACCATGATAAGAAATGCCAATGGGAATGTTATGGTAAGGAGGGAATATTAATGATGAAGGAAGAAAAGCAGGGATCAGAGCCATAGGCAGCAAAGTCCCTAAGAAGTCAAGAGGTAATGAAATCCAAAGCACAAAGGAGAGGTTTGGCTTTTATGGGATTGAGGATCTGTCTTTCATTGTAACAAAAGGGAAGGCTGAGGGTGTGAGAACAAATGCAAAGGTTGGAAGATCTGCTGATGGAAATGAGAGAACTCATATCTAACTATTCCAAATGCCTATATTTCATCATCAAATACGAGGTGAGGTTACCAATTGAGAGTGAGAAGTTGGGTAGGGATATCAACTTGAGAAAACAGGATAAAAGCAGTTATTTTGAAAAGTGAAAAAGTAAACTTACTAGTAATTTTGGCAGGATTGCCAAACATTGTTGAGTTCCTATTTGAGATCTGTGGTTTTGACTATAAACTAAGACCAATTGAACATAGATGTGTATTTTTCTTACCAATTTTTACCTGTTCAGTTTCAGGCAGGAAGCAAATGAGTAGTACAGTTTACTCAGAGTTGGATTTTTGCCAAGGAGAAAGAGCGAGACAAAGGAATGATGACCATAAATGTCCACGGCTAACAAGGGACATGAGTGTATGAATGGTAATGATGATGGTGAAAAAGCGATGTTCATAGAGTCAATGAACTGGTCTTGATAAGGCTGAAGTAATGCTGGAGAGGAGTCACAATGAAAAGAGGATCAGAGAGTAAGTTGCTTCTAATCAAAATACCAGAGGTGGTAGAGCTGCTTTCTCTAATGTTTTTTCCTGGGCCATCTTATCTGGCATAGTTCTATTTCCTCTCTTAATCTCATGTATCACATGATGTTAACATCTTTCCTATGACAACTCCTGAGAACCCTCTGTAACTGGACCTCAGTAAGTGGCAGAGCTTAGGCTTTGAGAGATAAACCTGGGGCCAACTCCAGCTCTGCCATTTGAGCTGTTTGATCTTGGGCAAGCCCTTTAGTGACAATGAGCTTCTGCCTCTGAAAACAGTGGTTTAACTCAGTATACTTTTCATTCAGGCATTAAGATTTAGAAATGTAAAGATGTAAATACAGAGAATACCACAAAACAATCCTAAAAAAAAGAGAGAAAGAAAGAAAAAAGAAAAGAAAAGAAAAGAAAAGCTAATAACATTACTATCTCCGTATGCTTAGGAGCTAACACCATGGAAGGATCTTGTAGCTGCCTCAACCACAGCATGTTCAAAACCGAACTTGGCCTCCTCCACACATTTGCTCCTCCTGCTGCATTCCTCATCTAAGTTCATGGCAGTACTGCCTCATTACTTGGGCTAAAGCACTCAGAGCTATCTCTGACTCACTTATCCTCACCATCCAATCTTTCACCAAATTCCGGTATCATGTATCAAGTCTAAGAAGCCAGAGACTTTAAGATGCACCAATATTTTATGTGCCACTAAGAAAACAGAATGGAAAATACAACTGTAATATGCCATCACTTGTAAGATACAGTCAGGTTTCAAAAAGTTATGATGTGAAGGGGCGCCTGGGTGGCTCAGTTGGTTAAGTGTCCGACTTCGGCTCAGGTCATAATCTCATGGTTTGTGGGTTCGAGCCCCGCGTCAAGTTGTGTGCTGACAGCTCAGAGCCTGGAGCCTGCTTCGGATTCTGTGTCTCCCTCTCTGCCCTCCCCGCTCGCACTCTCTCTCTCTCCCTCAAAATAAACATTAAAAAAAATTTTTTTTCAGTTATAATGTGAAAAAAGTCCATCCCAGAATGTCAAAATATGGCAAATCTACCTCCAAGTGTTTTTTGTTTTGTTTTATTTTTACCTATCATGTATCCCTTCTTTTCCATCTTCACCTCAATGAGTTCAGGTTCTCATTCCTTTACCCTTGGATCTACTGCAATGACCTACCTCCTCACAACCTTCCTGGCTTCCAAATATTCAGTTCTGTCCACCTTTCATACTGATGCCAGAGCTACCTTTCTAAAATAAGGATCAGTAGCTTTCACTGCTCGCCTGCAAAACAGCAATGATTTTTCCCTGTTCACAGTTTTAAATATAGCATTCAAAGAACAACATAATCTGGTTCTTAAGTAGCCATTTCGTTATTTCGATACTGATCTTCTATTTCAATACTTGATATAACCTGCACTTCAAGCACACAGATCTACTTGATGTTCACCAAATTAATAGGCACATTGGAGGCTCCCTGTTTATTGTGCTCTCATTTCTTAGCTTGATATATCCTGCTGGCCTCCAGCTTCCCCAATGAAAATAGACTCCCTTCCAGCTTTTAAGATGAAGATCAACTGCTACCTCTTCTGCAAGGCCTTCATTAATCCTTTTTAGAATTAACCGGGTCTTTGTCTGATTTTCCTAAGGGTACTCCTTATGCATTGATTTAATGTTCACTTCTATCTGCATTGTGCTTTACTTAGAAAATTGTTTACATTCTGTTCTCCCTGTTAGATTTCAGGCTCCTTGGGGGCAGGAGAGGGGCATGCTCATCTTTGTATCCACCTATAGCACTTGCTATAATGCCTGGCACACTCTAAGATTAATAAAAGTGAATTTTTATGTATTAAAATGAAAGGCTGAGATAACATTCCTTTAAGTGTCTCAAGAAGCAAAAGGTCAATGGCCACTGCCAAACTGTGAAACAGCAAAAGTTTAACTTTCCATTTAATACACCAAATTATATAGAACAACCACAGGCAGACGACTTGACTCTGTCTGCTAAGAGCCACTGGCAATGCCACCCACAGGAGAATTATTTTCACTGTTTGATACCTGGTATTGTCACTCTCATTGGGTTGGAGTTTTGGAACGTTGACTAATTCACTTCTTTGGACCAAGTACTTATCAGATGATTATTTATAAACAACGGTTTAAATTTACCTTAGGAGAATAGAAACCTATAAATAAGAAAGAACTACTAAAACAAATTACTTGTTATTTATTTGACTGTAACCTATAAGAGCAAACTACAAAGCATCTAGCCCTCCCACAATTCCTGTCCACCCATCTTCCTCTACCAAGATCCTGGTATATACAGTATCAAAATATGCGTATAATTTTCTTCAATAAAATCTTTCTGAGATAAAGAAATAGTCATAATTTGCCTATATTATTAAACTTTCCATCCAATTTACTCTCAAATGAGATCTGTGCCAGTAAAACAGTATTCTTATGAAATAAAAATGTAAGACAACAATGGCAAGTGACATGTACAATTCCAAACTCATCTAGAGTAAGGATGTTGAAATGATAGTCTAGGAATGCACCCTGAGGGTGGTGAGGAGGAGGAGGAATGGAAGAGAAAGCAAGGTATGAAAAGCGGGCTCTTTGGGGCACCTGGGTGGCTCAGTCGGTTGAGCATCTGACTTCAGCTCAGGTCATGATCTCACTGCTTGTGAGTTCGAGCCCCACGTCGGGCTCTGTGCTGACAGCTCAGAGCATGGAGCCTGCTTCAGATTTTGTGTCTCCGTCTCTCTGCTTCTCCCCTACTTGCACTCTGTCTCTCTCTCTCTAAAATAAACATTAAAAAAATTAAAAAAAAAAAAAAAAAAGAAAAGTGGGCTCTTATCACTGAAATGGGCCTGAGAGGGCAATCCTAGATGCAGAAAAGATTAACCCTAAATCTGCAATTCTACTACACAGTTGTCATTTCTTTTATTTGAAGATGTTTCAATTTTAAGAGACCACTCTACCACCAAAGCTCCTTTCTTAAAAAATAGATGTACCTGAGAAAAGTCATGTCAAAATGGGTTATTCATTAATATCCATATCATCCTGGACTCACCTACTAGGAGTTATTATACACTGGTTTAGGACAAGGTTTCCCAAATTCAGCACTACTGACATTCTGGACTGAAGAACTTTTTTTTTTTTTTAAGTTTATTTATTTTGAGAGTGTGCATGCAAGTGCGGGAGGGGCAGAGAGAGAGGGAGGGAAGGCCAAGCAGGCACCACACTGTCAGCCGGACCAGGGGCTCAAACCCACAAACCAAACCATGAGATCATGACCCAAGCCAAAACCAAGAGTCTGACGCTCAACCAACTGAGCTACCCAGGGGCCCCTGGACTGAAGAACTTTTTGATATAGGGATCTGTCCTGTATATTGTAGGATGTTTAGCCAGCAACATCCCTGGGCTCTACCCAGTAGACGCAAGTAGCACACCCCTGGAGACAATCAGAGGCGTCTCTAGGCACTGCCAAATGTCCCTGCAGGATGAAATCCACTCCCAACCCTTTCAGAACCACTGGTGTAAACTATTCACATATTTCCCTAACAACCTAATGGGGTTGGTAGTATCTAATTCATTATCAGCTGTGGAAACTGAGTCTCAAGGAAAAAATAACACAGGTTATAAGTGGCAGAACCAGTATTTAACCATCATTCAATGTGATCCAACTGCAAATTGAGTGCTCTTTCAACTAAGAAATAGTTTTTTCTTCCTTAGTACAGAGTTAGTGAACAATAATCTGGGAGTAAGAAATAGAGAGCACATGCCTGAAAGAAGCAAGAAATTTGGATCAAGACTTTGGGGTCAATAGGGGCTGTAGAAAAAGGCCACTGAGAGAAGTGATGGGAAGGAACAGCAACTTAACTGGCCTGGCAATTACACTTCAAGTCGGTTCCTGTGCCTTTTATCATCTTTGCTAGAGACTCGAGTTCATTTTTCTTCAAATAATATTCTTTCTTGCACCTATGTCAGAATTTTATGGGTTTCACTAGGGAAGACCTAGAAAGACTGAAAAAGAAGGCTGAGGTATAAAAATGATGGGTAATAATAACTCCTCTGCCTCAATTTGGGGATTTTGGAAATTTTTCAAAATGAAATTTCTGGATTGTTCTTGCTATGTTTCAAGAAATCTTTGGCTCTGGGCCAAAACTTAGATCCTAGAACTTTAATAAAACTATGTGATCCTGAGAACTAAGCTGCTTAATACCTATTGGTTTAGGTCTCCGTTTCTTTCTAGGTAAAAGAAGAAATAATATATCTTGCCTCCCCCACCTTCATCACTACCTAGAATGCTTTCAAGGATCATATTTCTTTAGTAAATATGTCAGCTCTTACATACCAATCTTAAAATTATTAGGATACATCAATACTTTTTTTTTAGTAATTTTTAAATTATGTCCTAAGTACATAAAAACATAATACTGTATTTTTTGAAAGTGTCTGCATTCTTCAAACTTAATTTGGAAAGGAAAAAAATGTAGTCCATATGGCTTTTGTCAAAGTAAATTACTTGTGACAATTACGTACAATCCACTCTTGGGAACTGAAGAGTCAATCAGGAATCAAACGTGGGCTCAATGTACTGAGGTCGATAACATGCTGGCCAATCAACAGCCCCTGATGAACACTGATTAATTAGTTTAGTTGCATAAGGCTTCTTACCTAGCCTTACCTTGTCAACATTTTTAATCAACAATATGGGTGGAATGCAAGGCCTCCCTCAAAGAAGGGATTCTTCCTGTAGTATTCCTAGCTTGAAACAGTCCACCCTACTTTGGACACTGCAAGAGACAGATACCCCATATCCTAAGGAAGCTGATTTCGTTTTGGATTATTTCAGCCACAGGGCTTGCCCTTACATAAGTACAAATCTTAATACTGTAGAGCTACACAAAGCTTGATTCCCTTCCAAATGAAAAATAGTCTGTATTTAAAAATTTGCTATTATGTCCATTCATTCCAACACAATTCCATTCCACATATTCGAACCTCAATTTCAACTCCTTTCTAAATTTCAAAATACTCTAGTTTTTTTATATTGAAGTCTCAAACTGGACTTATACTCAAGTGACGAATAACTGAATATGATACACTAACGTTGAAGAGCACCAGAAGTCTAGTTGCTTGTCACTTCACTTCAGAACCTCCTTCACCTTTCATTAAACTAACTATAGTCTACATTGGGAGACATGTTACTCACGGAAAAATGCAGACTTAGTCAAAAACATGCAACAATAATTTGATTTTGCAGCTGGAATCCTAATTGATGAGAAAAATGACTGGAATTATCTAGAGATAAACTGGTCTGTAGCAATCTGGTACCAGGACCTAAATGTCACTTAACTGATATCCTGAACCTGTATTTCTGCTTGCTGGCCCACTAGTTCTAGGCAAAAAGAAAAAATTAAGGAGGAATAGGCAAGAAAATATATTACACATAACTCATCCCACAGGATGTGTATCTAACTTCTTCAAACACATAGAGCTCTTGAGATATTGGCAAGGTTGCTAAACATTATTAAGCAGAAAGAATCCACCTTTAAGGCTAAGGCAGAGAAAGGCAGAAAATGCAAAATGTCTAAACTGTCCAATTTTAAGTACATTTGTATCCAAAAGACAAAGTATTGACAGTGTGCATACTTAGGCTATCTCCACTACTCTTATGTCTCTATTCTTCCCCATCCCTGTCAGCATCTATATTATCTATTCGGATTTAAGGTCTCTCCCACCCCCAACTCTTCCTTTAAGGTAATATGCACTTTTTTTTCTTTTTTTTTTTTATTTTTTTAACAGTGACCTCTCAGGGATAATGGCTCCTAATTCTGTTGAACAATCAAAAGAAAAGAATCTTGCTAATGGTGAGATTTTTGGACAAATAATGAGGGCAGCAAAAGAATGGTTATCTGAGAGAAGGCTAGTCAAAAAGGACCTTACCGCAGATCTCAGAGGTGGCCAGAGGTGTGTGTCAGGGAGGTGGACGCGGCATTGGAAACATGGTACTACCCCAGGTTATGCTATCTCCAGTACTCCACAATTACCGTTATGTGGTGAGGGTTAAGTGGCCCAAACAGATCAGATTTCCTTTAACTGTACAAAAGGCAGCAGTTATACGGAACCAGTTAAAACCTGGATGTACTGCGGCAATTTGTAGAACAAACAGGTCCCACTCCATTGGGAAAGCAAATCTTCATAGAATGAGTGCACTTCCTCAGGAAGCAACTGGGAAGAACAGTTACTAGAAAGGCTGGTTTCCTCATTTGAGGGCCTGTCTCAGTGCCCACACTAAAGTTTAATATTTATTGAATATTATTATGCCCCAGACCTTATGCTAAACACTACAATTTAATTACTTCATTTAATTGTGCCCAGAATGCAAGAAAGAGTGTTGCTTCTATTACCATTCCCATCTCACAGACAAGGAAACTGTTCTGAGACAGGTTAAGTAACTTGTGTAAGGTCACGGAACTAGTAAATGGAAGAAGCTAAAACTCATAGTCTGAACACAGAACTCAGGCCTTCAATACATTTATGCTTCCACAGTAGACAGAAGAAGATGCCTGTTTACAAACCATTAATCTTTTATTAGATTTCATTTTAGAACACAGCTAAGCAATACAGGAAAAAAAGAGAGAAAGGGATGGAGGGGAGGAGGCACACTACAAGAGTGTCTGCTATCACAGATGAGCTCACGTGAGTTTTTAGGAAGAATTTACTGAAGACACAAATGATAACAGAGGTTCAAGCCAGAGACTCTAAGCCTTAGCTTTCTTATGTCAAAAAAAAAATGGGGCAACCAGCCCTATCTATTTCACAGCACTGGTGAAATGAGTAAATGAAGTAATTAAATGCATACAAGAGCATTCTGTAAACTGCAAATCACTGTATTCTACTAGGTATCCTTTTTTGTTAAACACAAAAAGCACAGGTATGGAAAATCAACCAGGCAGAACACATTGTCAACACAACTGCAAAAGAGCCTGTTAACTAATGGAAACTAGATATAATGTGTACAACTAAGACCAAAGGAAAATTATTTCCCAAGATATTTTTATCAGCTTTTAATGCTACTGTTGAGAGTAAATGCACTCAGAACTTAACCCGTACTTGTGGCAACTTCATGTCAGAGACCAAATGTAGACTAGCAAATATAAACATCATCTCCCCCTCCTCCCAGCTCTGTATGTAGGCAGTGGCAGCAAATACCAGCTCAAATACCACCCTCTACGCCACCATCCTTGATCTCTCCAGTCAGAATTGATCAAGCCATCCCCTGTATGCGCTCACAGCACATTTGCTATTTCCTTGGCATTTCATTCTGACTGATACCAAGAGTTACCAGTTGCTTCCAAGCCTGACTTCCTACTACTGCTTGAACTCAGTAAATTCACACAGAACCCCAAACACCTAAGGCAGATGATCATACTGGCTGGCACTCCAATGTTTGCTCTATGAAGTTTCTAGGTCTCAATTCCACGCAGGAGGCTGTAGTTTCAGTCTGCACTTGAGGGTAAACAGACACATCACAAATGTAAAAGCAATTCGGGGTGGGAAAAAAGTCTGACTGCTCATACATAGGATCTTCTTTCTTGATCTATGCGTTAAAGAAAAGCTCTTTTAAAAACCAAGTGGGAGGCACAAACGGAAATGAAAGAAGAGACGAATGCATCAGACTCTTCAAAATTCTGTTTCTAATTCAGAACTACTTTATCTAGCTTCACAAACACGTTAGACACCTCTTGCAACACAAAGAGCGGGGATTCCATCTCATAGCTGAATGGTTCCAAAAGACCATGCCTCTCATTCTAAATACCACTCAGGGGTGGGTACTATTTACCTTTCAAATTCTGAACCCAGAGCAAAGGACATTCTAAAGGCAGGGTTAAGCAAAGGAAAGGATGTTGGAAATGGAAAAGACTCTCCAATTAACACAGCGGGCAGGCCCAAGGACAAGAACATTCCACTTGTGTAGGGGACGAAGGAATCTTGGGCAAGACTCCCAGGAAACGTGCTTTAACGGGCTTCATACACGCCACACAGGTGGCAAAGGGGCGTAAAATACTGTTGCGATTCCTTACTGACGAGGCCTCCTTCGACGTCGGAGTCGGCCGGCCGGGTGAGGCCGGCGGAGCTAACAGAGCCGCCTGGCCGCCCTTCCTTCAGACCCCAGGCCGCTGTCATCCCCCTCCAAAAGGCGCAGAGGATGAACCCAGCAACCACGACGCGTTCCCTTCGTCCCCCAGGACGCGGCCTCCCAGCGCCTGAGGAGAACGCGGGTAAGCGTCTGCACCCATCTCCCCGTCCCCGCCACACACGGAGACCGCCCTCGGCTCCGGCGGGCGACTTCATACCCGACCCTGTTTCGAGAAGTGCCCAGAATCACCCATTACCTTCCCCAAGCAAATGTGGCACGTGATGGGCAGAGTGAGCGACAATGTAACGTTCTGCACGGTCTGAGCCATGGCAGCGTTCAGAATCCCGCCAACACGGAAGTCCCGCCGACGGCGGCTCCTAGCCGCGACTGGGGCCGCGCGAGGCCGGCTACGGCAGCCTGGCAGGGCCACAGCCCGCCGGGAGAGGAAACGAAAACGCGCTTTTGAAACGTGCGACCCACACGGCTTTTCCTTTCCTTCCTTCCTCCCTCCCTCCCTCCGGAGCTTCCTTCCTTTCCTCCCTTTCTTCCTTTCATTCAAAAAAAAAAAAAAAAAAAAAAAAAAAAAAAAGGCCCCGGGTTCGGAAGCTGCAAGATTCTTGAGAATGAGGAGGAAGGCGGTTTACTATGGGCATCGATGGAGGATCTTGAAAGTTTAAATGAAAGAGTAGCAGTGCAGAGCAGAGAGGAAGATGGGGAAAGCGATTTTAAATGCCTTACTCTTTCCCGGAGGGTGGGTGGGAGTTTTCTGCCTAAAAAACCCCACACAGTCTGCAAACGCAGGGCGCAGTCAAAACAGGAAGAGATAAAATGTTATGTATACATTTTAATTTTCAAAAAAAAAAAAAAAACCTTTCTGCCGCTCTCAGATCTTTTTCCATTCTGAAATGATGCGATGTTCCTTAAAAACAACAAATAGTGATTGTCTCTTGATCTCTTTCTGAGACGATTTGGATACATTTAATCGCAGGTTTCCCTGAAGGCTTGCTTTTCGTTGGCCTTTCTGTGGTTTCCAACGGAGACTAAAGGGTCAGGGCCACGAACTCTGCTTTACACGTCCAAGTGAGAAAGCTGCAAACAGTGCCAGCCGTCCATCCTCTGGAAAGCACTTGAACAAGCCTGTGAAGCCTTCATTTCAGGTGCGTGGTTTGGAAAAGCTAGGTAACGTTGGGCTGTAGAACTCGGAAGGAGAATGTGTGAGGTTCTAAGTTAGCATTTCCTACTAGTGAAAAAGAAAAACTCTAAAAGTTCCTTCATGAATCTTGAATGTAACAGATTTGGAATTTAACTGCAACTTACTTTAAGTGAGGGCCAATGTGATTAATTTATGCAAACATACAATTGTGAGTAGAGAGATTAAAAACAAAACCAATGGAACTACTTCTACCGATCTTTGGGAAAACGACACAGAGACAGTATAATTAGAAGCAGCAGGTGGTCAAAGGAAAGGGTTTCTGGATCTGTATGGGACGGTAGAAATCACTGTCCCAACAACTTTCTGGCTCTACTGGCTTCAGATAATTTATTTGACCTTTCTGCTTCTTAGCTTCCTTCTTGGTAAAGTGTGTGTGTGTGTGTGTGTGTGTGTGTGTGTGTGTGTGTGCGCGCGTGCGCATTAAAAGAGGTCAATGTATGTTTACTATCATGTCTCAAAGAAACAGACAATAATGAGACTGGACCAGCCGGAAGAAACTTAAGTCCAGTTCAAAATCTGCTCACAGGTGACAGTGAAAATTCTTTGAAACATCTCAATAACTTCATTTCCTGGGAATTGGAGGCCATCATGCGTTTGGATTTGGAGAACTAGGGAAAACTGCCTGGTTATTGGCCACTTTTTCAAAATGCCTGGCATAAAGTCACTTGGTTTGGCTATTTTTTGGCTTTTTGAAGTCATATTTTTATGGAGTCTGGAATGCACATGTTCTCCTAATGCATCATTCCTGGCCAAGAGTGTAGATGTTAGGCTTCAGAATGAGACAGCTCCAGGTCGATACCCACTGTCATTCAAGTTTCACCTTGTCCCCAGCCTGCTG